>NC_058133.1:111144958-111230243 GCF_016433145.1 Gracilinanus agilis | reverse complement strand
AAGGAAGGAAGGAAGGAAGGAAGGAAGGAAGGAAGGAAGGAAGGAAGGAAGGAAGGAAGGAAGGAAGGAAGGAAGGAAGGAAGGAAGGAAGGAGGGAGGGAAGAAAAACCAGCTCCTTCTTTGACAGGGACTTACCAGGAGTGAGGAAGAACCATCAGGGGTCCAGAAGATAAGGGCTAAGCTGAGAGCCTTAAGGGATTCTAGATTCTATTTCTAACTACTCTTTCCATTACACCTGACTTTAGGAACTCGCTTACAATATTTCCATAAGGACGGCTTAAAGGATATCCTCTTTCTGCCCTGCTCTAACCCCATATTCTATGTAGCATTCCCCTCATTCTTTGGCCTCATTGTCTCAGCAGGATGTGGCCATGCTTAGCAGCCAAGAATTAAGGAAATTAAGGAAACAGAGCTGGAAGTATAATATAACTATATAGGCCAAGTGAAGTTAAAGAGAGACCAGGAAGTTAAAAATCATAGAGCACAGGTCCAGGAGGTCCTGGGTTCAAATTTGGCCTCAGATGCTTCCTTGCTGGGTGACCCTGGGCAAGTCACTTAACCCCCATTGCCTAACCCTTATCACTCTTCTGCCTTAGAACCAATACACAGTATTGATTCTAAGATGGAAGGGAAAGATTTTTTAAAAAAAAGTCAAAGGGCAGAGGTTCTTACCTTTTTTCATGCATCATAGAATCTTCTAGCAAGCTAATGAAGTCAGTGGTCCTCCTTCCTTCTCAGAGTGATGTTTTTAAATATATATAATCAAATACATAGGATCAGGAAGGACACCGATTATGTGGATGTACAGTTATCAAAATATTTTTCTGAAAATTTCATGGACCTTAGGTTAAGACCCTCTTCCAGAGGGACGGAGAAAAAGAAATAGTGATGAGGCAAAGATTCCATGTTTTGTCTTCTGTTGCCTATAGTCCACCACTCCAATACTCCAAATGGGAAGTGTTTATTGATTGAGGTCTTTATTGCAGGGAGGAGAGCCAATGACCCCAGAGGCTCAACAGCTGGACTAGATTTTCCCCAGAATTCTTGAATTTGCAGGATATCAATAGATTGGTTAAAAGTGGCCAAAGTTTGTGGGTACAGTAAATTCTCTGGCCTAGACTGTTTAACCGTTCTGACTGAATCCAGGCCTAAAATTGCCGCTAAGCATATTTGCATGCATGGGTGGTGGACACCATTAATTGCATAGTTAGGTTAGCTGAGGTTCTCAAGGAAACAGAAGATTCTTAGGAGAAGAAAGTGCTTCTGATCTGTTCTGATGAGACAAATTGAGACTAACTACAACCCTTGACAGATAAACTGAGCTTGGTCACCCAAAGAGAGGTAGAGCAAGGAGGTATAATTTCATTTATTTATTTATTTTTTATATTTTTATTTTGTATTTTGAATATTTTCCCATGGTTACATATTTCATGTTCTTTCCCTCTTCCCCAGACCCCCTTAGCTGACACACGATTCCACTGGGTTTTACATGTATCATTGATCAAGACCTAATTCCATATTATTGATAGTTGGGCTAGAGTTATCATTTAGTGTCTACATCCCCAGTCATATCCCCATCAGCCCATCTGTTCAAGCAGTTGTTTTTCCTCTGTGTTTCTCCTCCCACAGTTTTTCCAAGGAGGTAGAATTTTAGAGAGTTTGACAGCTACAATTAGAGCATTAATTGACTTTGGCAACGGCAGACCTAAATTCAGCTCCTGCCTCTGTGACGTACTCCCTGTGTGGCACTGAATGTGACACTTAACTTTTTTTAGGCTTCAGTTTCCTTATCTGAAAAGTGAGGGATTTGGAGTAGAAAGCCTGTCCAGTCTCTGTGATCATCTTTGGAGTTCCCTCTAGCGGTAGTAGGAGTACATAACTAACCTGGTAATTGGGTAACTTACTCCAGGGTATGCTGGTAAATATTTAACAATTGACTTTCAAGATAAATATGTACTCAGTACACACTTTTAAGCTTAATCTTTATTATTAACATTTTTCTCCATCATTTTCTGAAGTCTAGACAATGAGCAAAACGGTAAATCAAGTCATGATTTGTGTCATTGGCTGATTTCCAAAGTGCAAATGCTCACACTGACAATTTAACAATTGGTTGAGTGCAACTGGCTCTAGCACACTTCTGGTCTTATTAGAATTTAGTTATTGTGTTGAACAGAATTACATTGCTGGCTAGCACTGCTACCTGGTGGTTAAATAGACATAGGAAAATGAAGGCAGGGAGAGAGCAGGGGCATGTAGTGGGAAGAGGATTGGTTCCATGGAGTCAAAAAAGACCTGGATTTTGAGGTCATGTAATCCATGAGCAAATTGTTTTCCCCCTTCTGCTGCAGAATATCCATCTGCAAAATGATGAGTTGCAAAATGCCTTTACTACTTAGTTCACTGGATTGTTGTGAGAAATAATGATTACCTAGGAAAGCATCTTGTAAATCTCAGAGCACTATGCAAAAGTAAGATATCGTAATTATTTATTAAACGTTTAGTAAGAATTTACTGCATGTCAGGCACTGTGCTAAATCCTGGTGATACAAAGAAAGGCAAAAGACAGTCCCTGCCCTCATGGAGCTCAGAATCTAATTATTTATTCATTGCTTTGTTCCAGAGCATATGGTTACAGAGAAGCTTTAATTACAGTCTCCTGGGTCATGGAGTGGGGGTGATCTGCAGATGTTTATAAGGTCAAAACAAGACATATCAATCAAATGGAAGTCTAAGACACCTCTTGCCTGGATTATAGCAATGTTGTTGTTGTTGAGTTGTTTGAGTCTTGTTTAACTTTCTGACCTCATTTGGGATTTTCTTGGAAAAGGTACTGACTGGAGTGGTTTCCTTCTCCAGGACACTTTAACTGATGAGGAAACTGATAGTTAGATTCCTAAGTATTTTATATTGTCTAGGGTGATTTTGAATGGTGTTTCTCTTTCTATCTCTTGCTGCTGTGATGTGTTGGAAATATATAGAAATGTTGATGATTTATGTGCATTTATTTTGTATCCTGCCACTTTGCTAAAGTTGTTGATTATTTCTACTAGCTTTTTAGTTGATTCTCTGGGACTTTTTAAGTAGATCATCATAGCATCTGCAAAGAGTGATAGCTTGGTCTCCTCATTGCCTATTTTAATACCTTCAATTTCTTTTTCTTCTCTAATTGTTACTGCTAGTGTTTCTAGTACAATGTTAAATAATAGAGGAGATAATGGGCATCCTTGTTTCACTCCTGATCTTATTGGAAAGGCTTCTAATTTATCCTCATTGCAGATGATGCTTGTTGATGGTTTTAGATATATATTGTTTATTATTTTTAGGAAAGGCCCTTCTATTCCTATATGATGAGGAAACTGAGGCCAAAAGGGTTAAGTGATTTGCCCAGGGTCACAGAGCTAGGAAGTGCCTCAAGCCAGATTTGAACTCAGGAAGATGAGTCTTCCTGACTCCAGGCCCAGTATTCTATCCACTGTGCCACCTAGCTGCCCTCCTCTCTAACTGATCTTCCTGTATGAAATTTCTCCTATTCCAGTAGGCATCCTCCACTGCCCAAGTCATTAGGTCTGACTGTATACCCTCTTTGCTCAAAGAGTTCCAGTGTCCTCCCATTTCCTCCAGATTCAAATTTAATTCTTCTCTTTGGCATTTGAAGTTCTAGAGATTTCTAGCCTTCCATTTTATTCTCTTCCACACACCACAGTCTAATTCCATGGGAAGCCTCTTCACAACTTTTCTAACAATGTTCTTTATCTTTGGCACTCATCTGTTCCTTTGCAGTCCTTGTATTCTAAGCTTGGAATGTTCTTCCTTCTCTCTTTAGCCTCTCTGTCTCCTGACTTCCTTCAATACTCAGCTCAAGGGGCAGCTAGTTGACTTAGTGAATAGAGAACCAGGCCTGGTGACAAGAAGTCCTGGGTTCAAATCTGACCTCAGACATGTTGCAGCTGTGTGACCCTTGGCAAGTCAGTTAACCTCAATTGCTTAGCCCTTGCCTCTCTTTTGCCTTGGAACTGATACTTAGTGTTAATTCTAAGACAGAAGGTAAGGCTTTTTTAAAATTGATTATAGCTACTTAGAAAAGGGACCACAGAGTATCATTTGCCTTAGGCCAGAAAACCCTGTCCTAGTAGGAAACCTAAGCCATGGTGAGACTGAGAGTTTCTTTACCCAGTGACCAAGGGGGGAAACTGAAGTCTTAGTAAATCATTGTTCTCAGCAGCTGCTGGTATGAAGTGTAAATTGTAACTGCTCCTTGCCTGGCTAAGTGCCCACCTCCCAGGATGGAGGTATCCTCTGCTACCAGCTTTATTAGAAAGGGTTCAGGACTACAAGAAGTGTACTAGGCTTAGAATACAGAGAGGCCAAGGGAACTAGAGATGTTTTATCTTTAAAAAAACATATCTTCCATCTTAGAATCAATACTGTGTATTGGCTCCAAGGCAGAAGAGTGGTAAGGGCTAAGCAATGGGGGTTCAGTAGCTTGCTCAGGATTACACAGCTGGGAAGTGTCGGAAGACAGATTTGAACCCAGGATCTCCTGTTTCTGGGCCTGGCTCTCAATCCACTGAGCCACTTAGCTACCCATTTTCTAATCTTGAAAGGAGAAGACATGGTGATAGGATAGATAGATAGATAGATAGATAGATAGATAGATAGATAGATAGATAGATAGATAGATAGATAAATGGACGATAGGTAGATAGAATAAGATAGAGGGATGGATGGATGGATCAATGGATATATGGATGGATAGATAGATAGATAGATAGATAGATGGAAAGATAGATAGATAAATAGGTAGATAGATGGATAGAAGGTAATGGATAGAGGGATGGATGGATGAATAGATAGATGGACAGATAGATGGATAGACAGATGATATGTAGGTAGATAAGTAGGTAGGTAGAAAGATGATAGATAGATAGACAGAAAGATAGATAGATAGATAGATAGATAGATAGATAGATAGATAGATAGACAGATGATGGATGGATGGATGGGTGATAGATGAGAGATAGAGATGATAGAGATATGATTGATAGATAGATAGATAGATAGATAGATAGATAGATAGATAGATAGATAGATAGATGTTTTCAAGTCCTCACAGGGCTTTCTAGAAATAGAGAGATCAATCTAGTTCTACTTGGCTGCAAAGAGCAGAAGTGAAATGAAATGGATATCAGTAATAAAGAGGTCCATTTCAGCTTGATATAAGAAAAAACTTCCCAACTGTATTAGCTCTTCAGTAATAGAATGGGATATCAGGGGTCTGTCTCACTAGAGGTCTCCCATCAGTCTTCTACCACCCTTTGTGTGGATTGTAGAGAGAAGCTTCCTTTTAACCCTAATGTGTAAGTCATAGGAACTATAAAAAAGAAAAAGTGGGTAAAGGGGGCTCAGGGCAGCCAGGTGGAGCAGTGGATAGAGTTCCCTCCCTGGCCTCAGATACTTACTAACTGTGTGGTCCTGGACAAGTCACTTCACCCTATTTGTCTTTCTTTCCTCATCTGTGAAAGGATCTGAAGAAGGAAACAGCAAACTCACAAAGAGTTGGACCAAGCTAAAATGACTGAGAAAAAACAAAGTATATGGTTGCCCAAACACACCAGACTTTTGGTTTGCCCTCTAGTGGCCAAAGAGCATTACTGCCTCCCTCTACTTCCCCATTTATATCAAGAGTAAGATTCAGATCTAGAAAGACATTAGAAGGCATCTACTCTAACCTCCTAACTATACAGAGTGAAGCACTAAAGCCTAGAGAGAGGATGTCGTTTGGCCCAGGTAATAGAGGTTAGGAGGTAGAGAGGCTGGAATTTTAATGTAGGTTATCTGGTTAGGAAGTCTTGGAGGCTTTTTGACAGTTCCCCAGAAGAGCAGGGATGGAGCCATTTCTGTCTAGGAAGCCCTGCCTGTGTGCCAATGGCCTTTCTCCGTCACCCCAGCTCCTCAGTCTATGCAGAGAAGTCCAGGACAAAGCTAATACTTGCCTGGGTTACATGCCTAGCATGGTCACCAGAGCAGCAAATAGAAAACCTTGCCTCCTGGACACTCCTGAACCTTCACTGCGACTAGAGAACTAATGCAGGGCAGGGCCTGGGATGCCATCATATTAACAATCAGCATAATTCAGGATACTTGCACTAGACCCACACAATAAAATCTCTAACAGCAGGAAAGTGGAGTGGAGGGGGTGGCGGGACAGTGATACCTATTTCTGTAACCATAGCATTCTGGGGCAAGAGCAGCTGGGTGGAGAAGTAAATAGAGCACCAGGCTTAGAGTTTAGAAGATTCATCTTCCTGAGTTCAAATCTGGCCTCAGGCACTTACTAGCTTTGCCACCCTGGGCAATTAAGTCACTTAACCTTGTTTGCCTCAGTTTCCTCATCTGTCAAATGAGCTGGAGAAGGAAATGGCAAACCACTCTATTATCTTTACCAAAAAAAACCCAAATGGGATTACAAAGAGTCAGACCTGACCAAATCAACTAAACAACAAAAATGGTATTCTGGGGATGAAGAATGACCTTAACTTACGCATATACACTCCTCAGGACCCACCCTAGATAACCCAAAATTCTCTCTGGAGAACTCTACATAGTCTTAGCCTTTACTCATCTTTCCTTCTCTTCCAGACATTCCTGCTCTGTGTTTTATTCCCTCAAAACCTATGTAAAGAAAGGGGTTTTCATTTGGGACTTCTGAATTTGACCTCTGTGTAGGGTTTTATTATTCCGTACTCGTGTGATCTTTAACAATGCGTCATACTTCTTTCTATTGCCTCTGCATTTTGGGTAGAAGGAAGAAAGTGAGATATTTAATAATAATGTGAGAGGAAGGTCCCAAACTTTGCATGCCCTTTGACCCAGCTATATACCACTACTTGGCCTATGTCCCTAAAGAAATCAGAGAAAGAGGAAATGGGTCTATGTATACAAAAATATTACTGGCAACTCCTTTCGCAGTGGCCAAAAGTGAGAAACTAAGAAGGTACAAAGAGAAACTAAGAAACTAGTGGGGTAATGGCTAAATAAATTATGATGTAGGAATGTAATAAAATATTTTTCTGCCATAAGAAATGAGGAAATAGATGGTTTTAGAAAAAGTGAAAAGAACTTGAAGTACAGTTCTGTTCTGTGATTTAAAAAAAAAAAACATTATAAAGATGAAATATACCATTCACCTACCACCAGAGAGGTGATGATTTTAAGATAAAGAGATCTGCATTTTCAGGCATGACCAAAGTGAGGATATTTTTCTGAATTAATCATTTATGTATTGAGTACTTTTTTTTAAATATGCTGAGTGGGTTAGTGGGTTGGGCAGATAATAAAATGGAAAAAAAGATAAGGTAATTGAAAAAGATTCATGATTAGCAGTGTTATTAAAGATACAGCATTTTGAGAAACTTTGCACCAAAAAACAAGCCCACCAATTTGGAACTATGCCCAGAGGGCTATAAAATTGTACATACTCTGATCCTGTCACAACCTTACTGGGTCTGTATACCAAAGGGATCACAAAAAGGGGGAAAGGAACTATTTGTACAAAAATATTCAGAGCTGCTCTTTTTATGGTGGCAAAGAACTGAAAATTGAGGGGACAGCTATCAATTGGGGAATGCCTGAACAAATTGTGTTATATGATGTTGATGGAATACTATTGCATTATAAGGAATGATGGACAGGATGATTTCAGAATGAGCTAGAAAAATATACATGAACTGATGCAGAGAGAAATAAGCAGAACCGGGAGAAAATTGTGCACGGTAACAGCAATATTGTCTGATAACCAACTGTGAAAGACTTGATTACTATCAGCAACACAATGATCTGGGACAATTCTGAGGGACTTAGGACAAAGAATGCCATCTACCTCCAGGGAAAGAACTCTTGTCATCAGAGTGCAGATTAAAGTATACTATCTTTCACATTACATTAGTTTATTTATTTATGGTTCTATTTGGGGGTCTCAGTTTTATATGAGTATTCTCTTACAACAATGACCAACATAAAAGTATATTTTGCCTGATAATACATGTACAACCCAAATCAAATTATTTATCATCTCTGAGAGGGAAAAGGAAAGGGATGGAGGGAAACAATTTGGATCTTATAATTTCAGAAAATTGATGTTGAAAATTGCTATTACATGTAATTGAGAAAATAAAATGTTGAATAAAAACAGACCCACACAAGATTTAATAAATGTTTAGTATATTAAAATGTGTTACATTATTTTTATTTTATGTTTATGGTTTGTATGTTATTAATTTTTTTTCTTTAAAAACAACAGAAAATGAGTGGAACAGTCAAAAAACATGCCAGTCAGGCCATTCATCAACATTTTATTTGTTATTTTTGTTGTTCAGTTGTTTTAATCCTGTCCAATTCTTCTTGACCCAATTTTGGGGTTTCTTGGCAAAAATACTGGAATGGTTGCCATTTCCTTCTCCAGCTCATTTTCCATATGAGGAAACTGAAGTGAACAGCTAAGTGGCTATTCCAGGATGACAGAGCTAGTAAGTAAATCTGAGATCAGATTTGAACTGAGGAAGAAAAGCCTTCCTTACTCCAGCACTTTATCTACTACACGGCCTAGCTGCCCATGTATTTATTAGATGCTTGATAAGAGCCAGGTGATGGTTGTTGGTGGTGGTAGTTGTTCTTTGTACTCATTTGAAGAGGACCACGATAAGTTCCAACTACTTATTAGATATCTCAAATTGGATGTCCTGGCTATATTTCAAATCCAACATGTCCACAGAATAGCTCATGGTATTTTCTCTCAAATCCTCCCCAATTCTTACCTTCTCTATTACTATCCAGACACCATCCTCCTCCTGAGGACTGATGCATGAAACCTTAGTATCATGCTCCGTTCTCCATAATCCTCATTCCACATTGCTTCTCTGTCCCTAAAACTTCTCATTTCTATCTTTACAACAACTCTCATATCTGTCCCCTTCCATCCACTCACACAGCCACCACCTTAGTGTGGAACTTCATCATCTCATGCCTACACTATCCCAATAGCCTACTGTTTAGTCTCCATGCCTTAAATCTCTCCCTGTTCTGATCCATCATCTACTCTACTATCAAAGTGATCTTCCTTAAAAGGTAAATCTGACCACATCTCTCCTCCTGCTGAATAAACTCCAATGCCTCCCTGTTGCCTTCTGTGGTAGACCATTAATAATAACTGAGGAAACAATCCAAGCTATATGATTTATTAACAAAACAGGCATGATAAACAGGTCAATAGATTTCCCAGGCAGTACAAAGACCCTGCAGAGACAGTGACACAGACTTATAGGTATTAAAAATAATTAATCAAATAAGATCAATTAATAAAAGAAAACAATTAACAATATAAAATTAAGCAATCTGATTTCTAATTATAGGAAAAATTGTTTTTGTTGGTCAGTCTTTTCAGTAGTGTCCATCTCTTCATGACTCCATTTGGGGTTTTCTCGGCAAAGCTACTAGAGTGGTTTGCTATTTCTTCCTCTAGCTCATTTTACATATGAAGAAATTAAGGCAAACAGTGTGAAATGACTTGCCCAGGGTCACACAGCTAATAAGTGTCTGAGGCCAGAATTGAAATCATGAAGATGAGTCTTCCTGATTTCAAATCCAGTGCTTTATCCATGAACAGCCTAGCTGCCTCATAGGAAAGATTCAGAACTTTCCAAATTGGAAGGGGAAAAGAGTGAGTTTTGGTTGAGTAGAGAGCAGCGCAAGTAAGTTTCAGAGTCTTTCTTTTCCCAGAACTGAGAGATGCTGATTAATTGCATCCACTTGCATTTAATAATAGATGGCTTATATCATCTAGTTTCCTATGGATGATTTACAGAAAAAACCAGATGGAGGAAAATACACTTGGTAACTCAAGATGGAGTAAGTGTTCACAAGATAGAATCTAATCAGTCCTCTCAATTCCCACCAAAACAATTCCAACTTGTAACTGGTCTTCACTCCATTTTGTCATTCTAGGATCAAATATAAAATTCTCTATTTGGTTTTTAAAGGCCTTCACAAATTGCTCCATTGCTACTTTTCCAGTCTTCTCAATTCTTTACTCATTCCCACACACCCTATGATGGGAAACATTGGCCTTTTCATTGTTGTGTCTTACCCATGGTAGTCAATGATCATGCTTTTTCTCTGGCTGTCCCTCATTCTCCTTCCTCACTTCAGTATCCTACTTGCCCTGATTTCCTTCAAAACTCAACTCAAATCCAACCTTCTGAAAGAGGACTACTTTTGGTCCCAGTACCCTTCCCCACGATGGTGAATGCCTTCACTTGAGATTACTTGCCATCAACTTTATATCCATCTTGTATGTAGACACTGTAGTTGTTTGTATATTGTCTTCTCTGTTAGAACACAAGATCCTTGAGGGCAGGAATCATGTTTTTGCCTTTCTCTGTATCCTCAAAGCTTAGTCTGGTGCATAGTATGTTAAATACATATTTGGTGGTGGTGATAAAGATAATGATGATGATATTTCAAAATATTCATGGAATATTTCTTTTTGTTGTATTGAAGAACTGGAAACAGACATGGTATTATAAGTTTTAGAATCTTACAAGTATATGAATTAAACAAGTATATGAATTAAAATAATTGAATTGTGGTCACTGTTTATAAAAATAATTAACTAGTCCAGTCAAAATGACTGCAAGCAGCTTTTATTTACAATTGGGTAGAGATATGAAATATAGGAAAGAGGTAGGAAAAAATTACCTAGCTACAAATACCCTAAATCCTAGACCTTGAATGCAGATCCAAAAGCGAGTTTCACCAGAATCCAAGGTCCTAATTAGGAAGCTGAAATCCAAAGAGCCAGGAGATGCTGAAAAAAATGCCTAGAGCCTTTAGTGCACAAAGAATCTCACCAGAGCTCATGCTGAAGAGTGTTCCACCTAAGTGTCAACCAAGAGAGAGGGCCTCCTCGCTGAAGAATCAAGGAAGCAAAGAGTGAATCTTGTCCTCAGTCTTGCCTTTTATAGTCCTTTTTTCCACATCCCTTCCTATCTCTCTCCCACTTCACAGGAACCAATCATAGCCTCCAAATTTGCCTAGCACTGCCCAAGATGAGGCGGTGCTTGTGGCCTTTGGGGGTGTGAACTAGTAAATGACTTGTGAGCTCTCTTACCTAGTGACTTACCAAGTGCTAAGTAGGGATACTTCAAATTCTTGATTTGATTAAATTAAAGGTTGTTGATTGAGTACATTAAAAATAAACAGAATTCAATTCTCTTCACAGTATCCATTGGGAAATGACTAAACAAAGTGTGGTATATGAATAAAACTGAACTCTGCAATTTTCATGAGTCAGTTTGGCCCCAAAAGAGAACTGAGAAAATGGATTCACCATCCATCATGTTACAAACTTTGCCCCCATATCTCAGTTGCTGTCTCACCCTGAACTACTCTTAGTGCTGGAGAATGTGATGGATCATAACCTCAAAATGATGGCACTCACCATTGTGTGTGTGTGTGTGTGTGTGTGTGTGTGTGTGTGTAATAGTTTCAAGAATTTTAAAGTTCAGAATGAGCCAAAGCTAATAATGAAATTAAATGTCTTTCTCTTATGATTTTAAAAAATCAAATTGAGAAGTACAAGATAAAAGAGGCAAGGCTAGATAACAACTTTTTACCAAAAAAAAGACATAATAGTCCTATTGTACCGAAAGATTTATATGAGTCATATTGTGGTGTGGAAACAAAAATAAATTTCAATGTGATCTCAGCCTCCATTGAAAGAGGTAGTGCCAAAAATGAGAGAGGTGGTCACCTGCATTCTGCCCTGGTTAAACCACATCTAGAGTATTGTGTTTTGGGCACTGTATTCCATGAAGGACATGAATAAAAGAAAGGGGATCTAAAGAGGGACAACCTATTAAGACCTTCAGATCATGCCATAGAAAGATTAGTTAAAAGAACTGGGAACATTTAGCTGGTAAGAGAGGACCAAAGGGAATAGGAAGCCATCATCCAATATTTAAAGAAGTTATCATTCCTCAAGCTATTTTCTTTTCTTTTTTTTTCAGTTACATGTAGAAATATCTTTTGGCAATTGTTTTCTGACATATTAGGATTCAGATTTTCTCCCTCCCTCCCTGGTGATAAATAGAGTGGTAAATAGTTTTATGTAGGTTATACCAGTGCTTTCATATAATATATATATATTTCCATATTGCTCATGCCATGACAGATAAAACATATCACGCATATAATGAAAAAACTCATAAAGAAAATAAAGTAGAAGATGGCATGCTCTGATCTGCAATCACTCTCCAACAGTCCCTTTTTTGGCTATAGATAGCATTTTTCATCTTGGGTCCCTTGTGAACATCTTGGGAATCTGCTTGGCTAATAATTGTTTAGTCTTTCACGGTTGATCATCATATAATATTTCTGTTCCTGTATACATTGTTCTCCTGGCTCTGTTCACTTCACTTTGCATCAGTTTATATGTCTTTCCAAGTTTTTCCAAGCTCATCCTACTCGTCATTTCTCATGGTGCAATAGTATTCCATTATGACCATATACCACAAATTGTTCATCCATTCCCCAAGTGAAGAACAACCCCTCAGTTTCCAATTCTTTGCCACTACAAAGAGAGGTGCTAAAATATTTGGTACAGATAGATCCTTTTCCCTCATCTCTGATCTCTTTGGGATACAACACCTAGTAGTGGTATTGCTGGGCCAAAGGGAATTTCAGAGTTCTATGGCCCTTTGAGTGTGGTTCACCTTGCTCTCCAGAATGGTTAAGTCAGTTTACAATTCCACCAACACTGTATTAGTGTCCCAATTTTCCTACAACCTCTCCAACATTTATCATTTTTTTTGTTAGTTGGTCTGATAGGTATGAGATGGTATCTCTTTTTTATTTGAAATTTTTATTTAATTAATTATTTTAGAATATTTTTCCATAGTTACAAGATTCATGCTCTTTCCCTTCCCTCCACCCAGCCCCTCCCGTAGCCAATGAGCAATTCCACTGGGTTTTACATGTGTCATTGATCAAGACCTATTTCCATATTATTAGTATTTGCACTAGGGTGATCGCTTAGAGTCTGCATCCCCAATCATATCCCCAACGAACCATGTGATCAAGCAATTGTTTTCTTCTGTGTTTCTACTGTGTTTTTACACAGTTCTTTCTCTGGATGAGGATAGAGTTCTTTCTCATAAGTCCTTCAGAATTGTCCTGGATCATTGCTTTGCTGCTAGTAGAGAAGTCCATTTCAATTGATTGTTCCACAATGTATCAGTATGAGGTGGTACTTCAGAGATGTTTTCATTTGAATTTCTCTAATAGTGATTTGGAGCATTTTTTCATATTACTATAGATGGTTTTAATTTCTTCTTCTGAGAACTTCCTATTCATATCCTTTGACCATTTTTCAATTGGGAATTGTCAAGTTATTTTCAAGAAAAGAAATTTTGCTTGTTCTGCTTAGCCACAGGGGGCAAAATAATAGAACTAAGAGTAGAATCAAGGAGCAGATAGGTAACAGTGGATAGAGCACAAAGCCTGGAATCAGCAGGATCTGGGTTCAAATATAGCCTTAAATGCTTCCTAGCTACCTGGCCCTGGACAAGTCACTTACCCCCAATTGCCTAGCCTTTGTCACTCTTCTCTCTTAGAATTGGTACTAATACAGAAGATAAGGGTTTTAAGAAAGAGTAAAAAAGGGGGCAGCTGGGTAGCTCAGTGGAGTGAGAGTCAGGCCTAGAGACAGGAGGTCCTAGGTTCAAACCCGGCCTCAGCCACTTCCCAGCTGNCTCAGCCACTTCCCAGCTGTGTGACCCTGGGCAAGTCACTTGACCCCCATTGCCCACCCTTACCAATCTTCCACCTATGAGACAATACACCGAAGTACAAGGGTTAAAAAAAAAATTTAAAAAAAAAGAAAGTAAAAAAATCATTTATATGAAGTTTGGAAAAAAAAAAAAACCCTGTCTAGTTCCTTTAACTAACATGCCATTCCTCATGCTATGCCATCCAGAGACTCAAAGCAGGATCCTTCTAACCCAGATAGTAGCCAAAGCATGAATGAGGAAATGGCATCAATTTGTCTTAGTTCCTTATGAATGCAACTCAGTTTCAATTCAGTAGTCAATCAACAATCTGTCTCTTCGCCATGTAATTAGTGAACAATAACAAATCTATACATGTTCTAAACCAGGGAGTAGAACCTTTTCATGACATTTCCATTACAAAATTACTCAAAATAATTTCAAAGAGTTTTGTTGAATTTTTTTTTTGCATGTCTTAATGGGATGATACCTAAGAATGTCCGATATTTTGTCCTTAGAACAAGTAATATTTCTCTAACAGCCTCTATTGATTATTGGCAGCATATGGGAATTTACATTACATGTCACTGTACCTTTTACCAGCCCCAGACTCTCTCTCCTGCTATTATATGTTGAATCACAGAGTCCCAGATTCCTTCTAGTCCAACCCTTAGCCAAGCAAGCAACCCCTGTGTGACACATCTTACAAATGTCCTCTGCTTCCAGAACTTCAGGAGGGAGAATCCTAAAGCAGCTAAGTGCTCTTTTGTTCAGATCTAATTGTTAAGTAAAAAATCAAGTGAGTTTCTTTGTCATTTTTCGTTTTGGCTCCCAGTGTTGCTTCTGGGTTCAAGTTGAACAAGTTTAATGCCTCTTCTAATTAACGGTCTATCAAATACTTAAACACAACAACCATGTCCTCTCCAAGTCTTTTCTTCTATAAGCTAGCCATAATAATAGATATTCTTACTGTCAGTTTTTTCATATGAATTGGATTATGGCAGCTGGTGGTACAGTGGATAGAACACTGGGCCTGGAGTCAGAAAGACTTCAGTTCAAATCCAGCCTTGCATACTTACTGGCTGTGTATCCCTGGACAAGTCACTTAACTTTCACTTCAGCTTCCTAATCTATAAAATGGAGATAATAATAAAATGGATTGTTGTGAGGATAATACTAAGATGCTATCTATAAAGTGCTATCTAAATACAGCTACTTAAACTATGATTACTTTAGTTCTCTGCATTATTCCATTGGTTCACAGGATCATAGGATTAGAGATTTAGAAACGATCTGAAAGGTCGTGAAGTCCAATTCCCTCATTTAAAAATTGAGGAAACAGACTCAGTTCTTTGAGTAAAGTGACATATCCAGAGTCATGAAGTTATAATAAATATCTGAAGTAGGATTCAAATTGAAGACTTTCAACCATGGCCTGGGTCAACCACGTGCTTATTCTCCCAAATAAGAACTCTAGTATCACAATGTCCTTGGTCCAATGGTAGGAGTTCACTCTACAGGGTTTGTTTCCTCTCTTCGGATCATTGCCTCTACTCTAGAGTAAAGCTCTGGGGAAAATTGAATTTCTTAAAAAAATCTGAAAAATCTTAAGAATGTCTAGGCTTCTGTCTAGTTTCCTCGAAAAATGGGCAATAGTATTTCCAGCTGAGGATCTGTCAGTCAATTGACAAGCAATTATTAAGTTCCTGTTGATAGAGTTAATTCTTTTTTTTAAACATTTATTAATATTAATTTTTAACCTGTTTACATGCTTCATACCCCTACTTTCCCCTTCACCCCCTGCATTCCCACCACCCGTGGCCAACGCATATTTCCACTGGTTGTGACTTGTGTCCTTGTTCAGGGCCTATTTCCATATTGTTGTTAGTTGCATTGGTGAGGTAGTTTCGAGTCTACATCCCCAATCATGTCTGCCTCAACCCGTGCATTCAAGCAATTGATTATCTTCTATGTTTCCTCTCCTGCGGTCCTTCCTCTGAATGTGGGTAGCATCTTTACCATAAATCCCTCAGAGCTGTCCTGGGTCATTGCTTTCTGCTGGTACAGAAGTCCATTACTTTCGATTTTACCACAGTGTATCAGTCTCTGTGTACAATGTTCTTCTGGCTCTGCTCCTTTCACTCTGCATCAGTTCCTGGAGGTCTTTCCAGTTCACCTGGAACTCCTCCAGTTTATTATTCCTTTTAGCACAATAGTATTCCATCACCAGAATATGCCACAATTTGTTCAGCCATTCCCCAATTGAAAGGCATACCCTCCTTTTCCAGTTCTTTGCCACCACAAAAAGCGCAGCTATAAATATTTTCATACAAGTCTGTTTATTTATGATCTCTTTGGGGTACAACCCCAACAATGGTATGGATGGATCAAAGGGCAGGCATTCTTTTATAGCCCTTTGAGCATAGTTCCAAATTGCCAGCCAGAATGGCTGGATCAGTTCACAACTCCACCAGCAATGCACTAATGTCCCAATTTTGCCACATCCCCTCCAGCATTCATTATTCTCCCCTTCTTTCATTTTAGTCAATCTGCTAGGTGTGAGGTGATACCTGAGAGTTGTTTTGATTTGCATTTCTCTAATTATTAGAGATTTAGAACATCTTCTCATGTGCTTATTGATACTTTTGATTTCTTTACCTGAGAATTGCCTATTCATGTCTCTTGCCCATTTTTCAATTGGGGAGTGGCTTGATCTTTTATACAATTGCTTTAACTCCTTGCATATTTGAGTAATTAGACCCCTGTCAGAGTTTTTTGTTATAAAGATTTTTTCCCAATTTGTTGTTTCCCTTCTGATTTTGACTACATTGTTTTTGTTTGTACAAAAGCTTTTTAGTTTAATATAATCAAAACCATTTAATTTACATTTTGTAATTTTCTCTAACTCTTGCTTGGTTTTAAAATCTTTCCTTTCCCAGAGATCTGATAGGTATACTATTTTGTGTTCCCTTAGCTTATTTATAGTTTCCCTCTTTATATTCAGGTCATTCACCCATTCTGAATTTATCTTCGTGTAGGGTGTGAGATGTTGATCTAAACCTAATCTTTCCCATATTGTTTTCAAGATTTCCCAGCAATTTTTGTCAAATAGTGGATTCATGTCCCAAAAGTTGGGCTCTTTGGGTTTATCATACACTGTCTTTTCTTTAACCCCAAGTCTATTCCACTGATCCTCCCTTCTATCTCTTAGCCAATACCATATTGTTTTGATGACTGCTGCTTTATAGTATAGTTTAATATCTGGTA
Source organism: Gracilinanus agilis (assembly GCF_016433145.1). Taxonomy (NCBI): domain Eukaryota; kingdom Metazoa; phylum Chordata; class Mammalia; order Didelphimorphia; family Didelphidae; genus Gracilinanus; species Gracilinanus agilis. Next base: position 111,213,153 of record NC_058133.1, on the reverse strand, counting down.
CTACTAGGCCCCCTTCCTTCACATTTTTTTTCATTATTTCCCTTGATATTCTTGATCTTTTGTTATTACAAATGAAATTTGTTATAGTTTTTCCTAACTCAGTAAAGAAGTTTTTTGGTAATTTGATAGGTATGGCGCTAAATAGGTAAATTAATTTGGGTAGAATGTTCATTTTTATTATGTTAGCTCGTCCTACCCATGAACAATTAATGGCTTTCCAATTGTTGAGATCCAGTTTTATTTGTTTGGAAAGTGTTTTGTAGTTGTTTTCGTATAATAGCTGTGTTTGTTTTGGTAGATAGATTCCCAAGTATTTTATATTGTCTAGGGTGATTTTAAATGGTGTTTCTCTTTCTACCTCTTGCTGCTCTAATGTGTTGGAAATATATAGAAATGCTGATGATTTATGTGCATTTATTTTGTATCCTGCCACTTTGCTAAAGTTGTTGATTATTTCTACTAGCCTCTTAGTTGATTCTCTAGGATTTGATGGAGTTAATTCTTATTGGGACTCATTCAAAGAATTGGTTGATGACTCAACTTACTCCATTCCAAGGAAACAAGCTTTATTTTAAGGGAATATAGTAACAGAGTAGCTAGTCTAGTAAGTAAGTAATTAAGGTTAGGGGGTCTGGTAAGTAAAGGCAGCAAGAGAGTGAAGAGTGCAAAAGGTAGGAGTTAGGAGATAAGGGAGTGGGTGGGGGAATCTCAGGATTGCTTTTTATCTTGATTAGTTACTAAGGAAGGGGCCATTTGTTTGGGCAGTTGGTGCCCTGTGCCTCCAAGGAACTGATGGCACTTCCCCCCCTCCCCAATTCTTCAAAGACTCCAAAGGAGGACCATGAGTGTGGATATGGACCATTGTTTGAACCTAGTCCTGTCTGTCTGGGAAACTGAACCCCCTGACCTTGCTGTCCAGAGACTCCAACCAAGGACCTAGGTTATATCTAAAAACGGACACGAAGAGTTTTCTCATAATTGTGAATCTAAGCAACTCATATGTCTTCTCTGAAAGGCAACCCCATTCTAACCAACTAGTTATTGTTTCTCTGTTCTTTTGATTATGTACCGATACTTAGCAACATTTGTGGCACTTTTCAGTCCACATCAGTACTTTTTTTTGTGCCTGTATCAAGGATGGAAAAACAAAAATGAAATAGCTCTTGCCCTCAAGGAGATTAGCTTCTACTGGGGGAAGCAACATGTGTGTAGGTGTATGTGAAGTAAATGCAAGGTAATAAGAATAAAAAGGGCATTATCAGTTAGGGGGATCTGGAAAGGCTCCATGCAGAAGGAGCCTTACACTAAATTTTGAAGAAAACAAGGGCCTCCAAAAAGGTGGAAGTGAGGAAACTGTGCATTCCAGATATCAGAGAGAGCCAGTGCAAGAGCTCAGAGATGTGAGGTAGTATCATTTGCAAGCAATAGCAGTTTGTGATGGGGTTTTTAAATATAAACAAGAGCATTTAAAATTTGATCCTGGAGGTGATAAGGAGCATTAGAGTTTATCAAGTAAGGGATGGGCTGGTAACATGGTCAGACTTGTGTTTTAGGAAAACCACTTTGGCTACTGAGTAGAGTGGCACTCCACTGTGGAGTAGAAAGGAAGCTGAAGCAAACAGGGAAGTGACTTGCCCAGAGTCACACAGCTAGTAAGGGTCTGAGGCTGTATTTGAACTCAGGTCATCTCAGTGTTCTATCCACTGTATCACCTAGCTGCCATAGGCTATTTAAGGGAGCAGCTAGGTAGTACAGTTAGATAGGGCTCTAGGCCTGGAGTCTGTGGGAACCTCGGGTCAGACCCGACCTCAGACACTAACTAGCTGTGTGACCCTGGGCAAATCATTTAACAGTTATCTAGCTCTTGCCCTCTTCTAACTAGAACCAGTACTAAATCAGCAGGTAAGGGTTGGGGGGTAACAGGGGAAGAAGATGAAGAAAAAAGATTATTAATAAATATGCTGAACGTCACACCGTATACTAAGATAAGGTCAAAATGAGAACATGATTTAGACATGGAATATGCTATCATAAGCAAATGAGGGGAGTATGGAAAATTTTACCTATTAGATATACAGTTAAGGGGAAAATATATGACCAAATAAGAGATAGAGAGATACGGGGTGTAAAAAGTATAATGTAAATATAAAATGGATAATTTCGATTACATTAAATTAAAAAGAGTTTGCCCAAATAAAATCAAGATGGAAAGCATGAAAGTGGAGGGGAGTTTTTACAGCAGGTTTCTCTGATAAAGTCCTCATTTCTCAAATATACAGAGAACTGAGTTAAAGTTATAAGAATACAAGTCATTCCCCAAATGATAAATGGTCAGAGGATATAAATAGCCAGTTTTCAGAAGAAGAAATCAAAGCTATCTACAATCATATAAAAATGCTCACAATCACTATTGATTAGAGAAATGCAAGTTAAAACAACTCATATTTACCTCATATTTATTGGATTAGCTAAGATGACAGAAAAGGAAAATAAGATTGGAGGGCATGTGAGAAAATTGGGACACTAATACACAGTTGGTCCCTTTATAACATTCTAAGCAAGTGATCCTTCAGAGTCTGCTTGATAATCTTCAGGGATGGAGCATCTTGGTGGCTCAGAGGATGGAGAGCCAGGCCTAGAGGTAGGAGGTCCTGAGTTTGAATCTGATCTGACACTTCCTAGCTATGTGACCCTGGGCAAGTCACGTAACCCCAATTGCTTAGCCCTTACCACTCGTCTGCCTTGCCTTGAAACCAGTATGCAGTACTGATTCTAAGATTCTAAGGTAAGGGGAAAGAAAGAGAAAGAGTCAACTAGGTGGCTCAGTGGATAGAGAGCCTGATCTGGAGATGGGAGATCCTGGGTTCAATCTGGCCCAAGACACTTCATAGTTATATGAATCTGGACAAGTCACTTAATCCCACTTTACTGTTCTTCTCCCTTGGTGTCAATTCGATGAAAAAAGGTAAGAATTTTTTAAGAATAAAGTTATTGAAATAGTCCAGGTAAGAGATGATGAAGGTAAGGAAACAATATCTCTTAAAGAGTTACAAACTAGTTAGTTGACCAAGGATACAAATTTGTTAGTTCCAGAGCTGAAATCTGAACTGGAGTCCCCCAGCCAATGCTTCTTCCTCCTTTTGTCCCTCTATGGAAGTGATTGCCTACCCTCAACTGAATATTACCATGCTAGAACCTCGGGATTTCCTCAGATTCCCACCTCCCAAACAGAAGAGACCCAGAGGTTTCTGCCTGTAAAAGAATCCTTACTTCCCCTATATGCTGCAGTAAACTCTGGTGAAAGCTCATGAGCCCCAGATGTCCCCAGGACCAGAAACTATTCCTTCATCCTTGTCTTGAGTTTTGTTTCTGCTGCCTCACCAGAGGACAGCCCCATGCTGCTGTGGAGGTCATTTCCTTCCTTTTTCTTTCTCTTTCTCTCTCTTTTTTAACCCAGACCATCTGGCTTAGAATCGAAACTGATTATCAGTTCCAAGGCAAGAGAGCAGTAAGGGCTAGGTGATTGGGGTTAAGTGACTTGCCCATGGTCACACAGCTAGGAAGTGTCTGAGACCATATTTGAACACAGATCTTTCTGATTCCAGCCCTCTTTATCCACTGAATTAACCAGCTCGTTTCCTTCTAAACTTAAGATCTTAACTCCTTGCTCTCCAATCCCCTCCTCTGTTAAAAGGAATGTCTGACTGGTGGAAGGTCTGATCCTTCCTTTCATATCATGTGATCATGCCCAGATCCATACTTTGTAATCACATCACTCAGCATTCTCCCTTCTACTCAATGCTTACCTAAATCCTACCCATCTTCCAGGGCCTTACTGAAGTCTTGCTCCTTCCTGAAGAATTTTCCAATGACTTCATCCTAGAGCAATTTCTAAGTCCACAGACCTCTTATTGCACTTATTATTTAAATGAGGGGAGGGGAAGGAGAAGAGAAACAGACATTTATTAAGCTCCTACTGTGTGCCAGACATTATGCTAAGTGCTTTACAAATATTATCTCACTCTAGCCTCATGACAACCCAGGGAGGTGGTGCTATGATTATCACCATTTTACAGTTGATGAAATTAAGGCAGATTTACACAGGGCCACACAGCTAGTAAATATCTGAGACTGGATTTGAACACAAGTCTTCCTAAATCTAGACCCAAGGCCCTATCCACCGAATCACCCAGATGCCAAAATCAGCTGTATTGGTATTTACTCAGCCTCTGCTGGGTATAGTCACTTAGTATTTCCAACTGGCTATAGTCAGTCAATCAATTGAGAGACAGTAAAACTGGCATAAAAATATGTAGTATTCATTAGCTGGGTAGGCAACAGTCCAACTGGAAAGTGTCTTGAAGTTAGACCCAGGAGTTTGAGTTTAATGTGGAAAAGAACAGGGAGCTACAGTCGGTTCTTAAGAGAAGTAGTAATGTAATAAGATGATGAAAACTATTTACGAAAATTAATCTGGCAATGGTATAAACAATGGCTTAGAAGTGGTAAGACTGGAGGTAAAAGAACTATCATCAAAAATAAGAGTGACCAAAGTCTAAAAAAGGCACAGAAGACTAGAATAGGAGGCCGGCTAGTCCAAATTCCTCTTCTTGTAGACGAGGAAAATCCCCTCGTTTTATACTTTGAATTTTGGAGAGCTGATTATTTAATTAATTATTTAATTAAGATGTTAATTATTTTGCCCATTCAGCTAAGAAGTGTTGGAACCTGGACTCAAACCTAGATCTGACTTCAAATCCAAGGCTCTTTCCACCTCACTAAAACTAAGGAATTCTCTAAACTTGAGCAGAGATAAAATAATTCACCTTCATTGTACATAAGCCAAGATGAGTTATAGCAGTGATGGAGAACTTATGGCACACAGAGTGCTCTCTGTGGGTACACAGCTGCCCTCCTTCCTCCACCCACCACCTCACCACCCCCTATTTCCTTACTAGAGAGGCAGAGGGCTTTGGGTGGAGCTGCTTCCCTCCCCCTCTCCACCACGTCTGATGACAATCCTTCACATCACCTGCCCCTCCGCCCTGCAGCCAAATGGGAGTGCTTTCTCCCTGCCCTGTGTAGGGTAAGGGGGGACACATGGTCTCTGGGGGGCTGGACACAGCACTCGGTCTTGGGGGGACGGGAATAGGTCCTGGCATTCCATCTCTAAAAGGTTTGCGGTCACTGAGTTATAGGCCTACAACATGGCAGAAATGATCCTGTCCCTGGGGTCAGAAGAGTCCCCAGGGATTCTATTTCTGATTCCAAGTAGGTCTGTGACCATGGATCAGCAAAACTTAGCCTCTCTCATCCTCAGTTTCCTCATTGTAAAATGGGGATGATGATCATCATTTCTATGTCACTAGGTTCTCAGAAGACTCACATGAGATCATGTATATTCCACTCACAAATTCCTAGGAGTTAAGACTGGGATTTATTCTCTAGCAAAAGAGCTACACAGTGAGATCAGCAAGACAGTGTATGATAAACCCAAAGAGCCCAACTTTGGGGACAAAAATCCACTATTTGACAAAAACTGCTGGGAAATTTGGAAAACAATATGGGAGAGAATAGGTTTAGATCAACATCTCACACCCTACACCAAGGTAAATTCAGAATGGGTGAATGACTTGAATATAAAGAGGGAAACTATAAATAAGTTAAGTGAACAGAAAATAGTATGCCTGTTAGATATCTGGGAAAGGAAAGATTTTAAAACCAAGCAAGAATTAGAGAAAATTACAAAATGTAAAATAAATGATTTTGATTACACCAAACTAAAAAGCTTTTGTACAAACAAAAACAATGTAGTCAAAATCAGAAGGGAAACAACAAATTGGGAAAAAATATTTATAGCAAAAAACTCTGACAGGGGTCTAATTACTCAAATATTCAAGGAGTTAAACCAATTGTATAAAAAATCAAGCCATTCCCCAATTGAAAAATGGGCAAGAGACATGAATAGGCAATTCTCAGGTAAAGAAATCAAAAGTATCAATAAGCACATGAGAAAGTGTTCTAAATCTCTAATAATTAGAGAAATGCAAATCAAAACAACTCTCAGGTATCACCTTACACCTAGCAGATTGGCTAAAATGAAAGAAGGGGAGAGTAATGAATGCTGGAGGGGATGTGGCAAAATTGAGACATTAGTGCATTGCTGGTGGAGTTGTGAACTGATCCAGCCATTCTGGCTGGCAATTTGGAACTATGCTCAAAGGGCTATAAAAGAATGCCTGCCCTTTGATCCAGCCATACCATTGTTGGGTTTGTAACCCAAAGAGATAATAAATAAACAGACTTGTATGAAAATATTTATAGCTGCGCTTTTCATGGTGGCAAAAAACTGGAAAATGAGGGCATGCCCTTCAATTGGGGAATGGCTGAACAAATTGTGGTATATGCTGGTGATGGAATACTATTGTGCTCAAAGGAATAATAAACTGGAGGAATTCCATGTGAACTGGAAAGACCTCCAGGAATTGATGCAGAGCGAAAGGAGCAGAGCCAGAAGAACATTGTACACAGAAACCAATACACTGTGGTAAAATATAATGTAATGGGGCTTCTGTACTAGCAGCAATGCAATGACCCAGGACAATTCTGAGGGACTTATGGAAAAGAACACTACCCACATTCAGAGGAAGGACTGCAGGAGTGGAAACAGAAGAAAAACAACTGCTTGAACACATGGGTTGAGGCGGACATGATTGAGGATGTAGACTCTAAACTACCACACCAATGCAACTATCAACAATTTGGAAATAGGTCTTGATCAATGACACATGTTAAAACCAGTGGAAATACACATCTGCCATGGGGAGGGGGGGAGTAAGAGCATGAATTATATAACCATGTTAACTTTTCAAAAAAATAAATATTAATAAATGCTTAAAATAAAAAAAGAGCTACATATCTGAACAGGATGCCATTGAATACAAATCATGGTAGGAGTGAGGAAACCTTACCAGAGGAATAATTAGAAAGAGGAAAAAGTCATGCATCGCAGAGGCACAGACAAGTTCTTGGATCAAAAATTCTGGCTCCTTCCTGGCTTATCCCACAACCTGTCCAGGTGGTGGCAGCAGCCTCTGAAGATTCCCTTGAGGATTAAAGGTATTGCTGTATAGAAGAAAGTGACCTGGCTTCTGCATCAGACGACCTGGATTCAAATCCCTATCATCCAGGTAGAAAGTAGCAGGGAAAGGAATTAAACCCAGGTCTTAAAATTCCACTTCTGTTACATCCAAAGCCACCCCACAGCCACGCTGGGAGGTTTGACCTTCAGAATAAAAATTATCTTCTCCATTTTGTGCTATGTAACCAAATGTGTGCTGGACTCGGCTCAAACTGTCTAGGATAGTGATGAGTAAACTTTAAAGAGGGGGCCAAAGGAAAGGAAATGCTCATCTGTCAGTCTGTTTCTAAGACAACTCTTTCGAAGTTTCAATGTATTGTATCCTACTCATTGTATTCATCAGATTAGGAATAATGTCATGTGGCAGGCTAGAACATTTCAGGGGGTTGCATCTGGCCCATGGACCATAGTTTGCCCATCACTGGTTTAGGAGAGAAGCATATTTAATTTTTAGAGTCAGCATTTACACCTTGGAAATGTGCAAATCAGAGCTTGACCTATTGTTTCATTGATGATCTAGATTTAATAAAGGATTGGAGAAAATATCCATAATACAGATAAAAATTGCCGGCCTGCTCCCATTGGGGGACACCAATATGGAGAAGCTCCAGAAGAGGAGAGTCACCAGACCACACAATGAGGGGCAAACCCGCCTGCATTGGAAACAGGGCAGGTGGAAGCCTCCATGCCAGATCAGCAATAGAAGTGGGCCAGTGAGTGGCTGCTCCACTTTGGTCTGGCCAAGACAGAGACTCCCAGTCTCAAAATCAAACAAAACATTAGGATAGTAAACACTCAGAGTGAAAAGTGGTATTAAAAATTGCCAAGCAGTATCCTACCCAGTGCAGACTTATTTTCTTCGTTTCTTTGTTTTCGTTTTTGTTTTAATCTTTTATGGTCTGTCTTGGAATCCATCTATACTAAGTATAGATTCTAAGGAGGAAGAGTGGTAAGAGTTGGGTAATTGGGGTTATGTGACTTGCTCAGGCTTACAAAGCTAAGAAGCCTCTGAATTCAGATTTGAACCCATGTCCTCCCAACTCCAGGCCCTTCATTCTATTCACTGTGCTCCCTAGCTGCCCTGGAAGTCTTTTCTATACCAGCCCATATTGTCATTCAGCCTCTGCCTACAGGCTCAAAGTGATTGACCAGCATCCTATAGGCCATCGTAAATGACGTGTAAAGCACACACAAATTGATTTAGGCTCTTTTATCTGGGTCCTATAGCTGGAAATAACCCTGAATTTACTAAGTAAGTTAGGAAGAACTTTCTGCCATAGAAAATGGAGATGAAGAGAGAGGAGGGCAAAAGAGAAAATAAAAACGATGAAATTCCCAATCTGTCAGCTTAGAACACTTTGGTCCAGATCACACTCCTTCTGCTGGCCAAGCATGGCAAAGTCCCTAAAAGTCTTGCAATCACTGATCCGCTTTTTAGTTTGGTACTTTATGTGAAGACTTTTTAAGAATGTCCGAGGACAGCTTATATTAGTCCATAGGAAGGATGAAATCTCTCCTCCTTTCCCTACCTGCTTCCCCTTCATCATGCACAAATACCCAGTGATGCCCAAGAGGCAAGCAGCACCAGGGCCTTGAGGCCAGGGCATCTCTGGTTCAGGTTGACTCTCAAGTCACCCAAGCATCCATCCCACTTCACCTGCTTTGTTCCTTGCTATAACAAGACGCTGACATCAACATAAACTTGTTTTTGAGAGTAGACACCAGTTATGACTCAGATGACGCACATACACAATTGAAAAAAAGCCTTGGGTACACCTCACCTCCTTCCGTCTGCAGACAGTCACGTTCAGGACTGTAACCACACAGATAATTCCGAAAGCCTGGGTTCCTCCATCACACAACCAGGAGGCCCATGGGAGGGGAGGTCAGGCTTCCTTCTGTCTTTTGGGTTGGGATTACAATAACAACAACAACTCAAATTTCTATAACACTAGAAAGTTCATGATACTCCTATGAGTAGATAGTACAAGTATGAGTATCCCCATTTTACAGATGAAGAAACTGAGCTCTGAGAGTCAAAGTGATTTACTTGTGACCACACAGCTAGTCTGTCTTAGAGCAAGAATATGAACTTGAATCTCCAGTTGTTTCAAGTCCAGCAGCTAGACTTGATTTTTTTGAAATTGAAATTAATTTTTTTTTGAAATTGAAATTAATTTTTTAAATTAACAAGCATTTAATTTCTCCCTCGCTATCTCTTTTTCCTTCCTTCCCTCCTGCCTCCATCTAAATGAAAAGGAAACAAAGCAAAAGAGAACCCTCTAGACTTTCAAATCTATTACACTGCTTCTAAAACTCTCAGACTCTTATCTCCTTTTTTTCCCCTTTTTACTGGTTTTTTATTACCTCTTGTTTTGACATCACTTTCATTTCTGAACATATTTCTCCTCCTTCTCTACCCATCAAGCCATGCCTTGTCACAATGAATAAAAACCAAAGAGAGGAACAACATGAGTTGAGCAAAAGTAGCCAACACATTAAGTCAATGTTCCCCCACCTCTGCAAAGAAGGGAGAAAGGGGCATGTTCTCATCACTTCTCCCAAACAAGCCATCTTTTTTGTTTGTTTTTGCTTTTTTTAAACAAGCTTTTATTGGTATTTTGTTTCTTACATCAAGACAGTATCCTGTGTATTCACCTTCCAGAGATGTCCCATACCATATGACAACTCATGTTTTTCAGAAAGGAAAAAAAATTCAGCAAAACTGGTGAAGACATGAAAAACTCTGAAAAAAAAATATGCAATATGTCATACTTGTGGCCCTCCCACTCCACAAAGGGGTAGGTTGGGATGTTTGGGTTTTTTTTTCATATCTCTTCATTTGAATCCCACTTGATCTTTATAATTCTGTTACACTGAATTTTGAATTTTGGAGTATGACTATTCTTTCCATTTTCATTGTAATAATCATGTTTACTGTTTTATTGGTTCAACTAACTTCACTCTGAATTAGTTTATGTAAATTTTCCATGCTTCTCTCTTTTATTGCACACATCATTTCTTAGTGTACAGTAATATTCCATTACATTCACGAACCACAATTTGTTTAACCATTCCTCGTTGATGGGCATCTACTTAGTTTTCATTTCTTAGCTATCACAAAAAAATGCAGCTATAAATATTTTGGAGTACTGTTTTTCTTTTTTCTTATGAATAGCTTTCTTCCTCCCAAGTCATCATAATCAGACCAGCCTCAAGCCCAAGAGCATAATTAGACATGTATAAGGAGTTCAATGGCACACTGCTAACTCCCTCCAAACATGGCTTTTTCATTCGTCGTTGTTGTTCAGGCATTTTTCAGTTATGTTCAACTCTCGGTAATCCTTTTTGGGGTTTTCTTGGCAAACATACTAGAATGGTTTGCCATTTCCTTCTCCAGTTCACTTTATAGATGAGGAAACTGAGGCAAACAGGGTTAAGTGACTTACCCAGGACCACATAGCCAGTATCTGAGGCCAGATTCCTTGCCTAGGGCTGGCTCTCACCTGTCCTCACACTGAAGAGGGTGTGATGGCTGCAGTGATTTCAGAAACTGCAGGAATAGTGATGGGACAAAGTAGGGGGGGCAGGCAAGGGATGTTAGACCTCACTCCCCCAAAACATACTGTCGGTCCCTATAAAACCATTGATGTATGGCCTCAAAATGTGACCACTCTTGGCATCCAGCAAGGCTGATACCATACAGTTCCACTCATAGCTCTACATCCCTTGTCTTTCTTTCCAGTAAAGATGCCCAAGACACCAACCAACAAGGGGGTTGAGGTGGCATGTTAAGAGAGAGGGTATGGCCTTGGTATATAACTGTCTGAAGGAGGAAACCTACAAAGGGATAACGTTTCAGGGTTGATGAAGGTCTTTTCAGTTTTCTCTGAATTCAGCACCCTGGGAAGAACCTCCTTATCAACCCACCCTAAGTCTTATTCTCTTTCCACTAAGCCACAATTCATTTATTACAGCACAACTATGTACAAACACTCTGCTGAGTTCAGACAAAAATGAAGTATAAGATATGGTTCCAACCCTCAGGGCACTGACCTCCAGTTCCTAGGAGCTGGTGGAATGGACAGACTCTTGTGAAATTTTCAACAGAAAATTGCAAACTTCACAAGACCTACCTCCTGACTTTCACTCCATCATGGCAGGGAGGGGAGAGGAGAGGAATTTTTATAGTTTTGCAATTACATTTAGGCAATCAAAAAGGGTGTATACATGAAGTTAAAAGCTTCGCATAGGTCATGGTACCTGACCCTCCCCATTTCTTGTCTCTTGGATTCCCATTCTCTAGCATCTCAAAGTCAATACCATATCCCCAAAAGAGAAAGGTAGCTCATAGCTGATGAGAGCTGAAAGGAACACCTTTCCCAATGAGACAGCCTTCTCTGGAACCCACTATGAAGCCATGTCATAGGAAGAAAAATGGACTTGAAATTAGTGGTCCTGATTTGGTTTGAGTTATATGTCCACCACTTATTGGTTGAGACATCATACTCCAGTCTCTCTCTCCCTCTCTCTCTCTCTCTCTCTCTCTTTCTCCCTTTCCCTCTTCCTCTCCCTCTCCCTCTCTCTCTCTCCACCTCTCTTTCTTGCTTTTTCTTTTTTTTTCTCTCACTTTCTCTCTTTTTCTTTCTTTCTCCCTCTTTTTCTTGCTTTCTCTTTCTTTCTCTCTCTGTTTTGTCTTGTGTAATTAGAAAATCTTGAACCCTTGGACTTCATCTCCTAGAGACCTCTTCCCTTTGTCCTTATGTACTGTACATAAAAGTTTGTTGTAAGGGGGCAGCTGGGTAGCTCAGTGGATTGAGAGCCAGGCCTAGAGACAGGAGGTCCTAGGTTCAAATCCGGCCTCAGACACTTCCCAGCTGTGTGACCCTGGGCAAGTCACTTGACCCCCATTGCCTACCCTTACCAATCTTCCACCTATAAGTCAATACACAGAAGTTAAGGGTTTAAAATTTAAAAAAAAAAAAAGTTTGTTGTAACTCCACCCTCGCTCTTTTCTCTTGCGACTGTGGCTGAGTTAGCTCCCTTTTTACTCTAGCTTTTTATTTTAGGTATTATTAATAAACCTTATTAAATATAACACTTGGAGTATTTGGATATTAATTTTTAATCTTACAGCCTCAAGTTCTTACTCTCTGAAATGGGGGTAATGATACTTACATTAATCAACTAACATGTGTGCTGGACATTGTACTAAGCCCTGGGGATACAAAGAAAAAGCAATAAGAGCCCTCAAGGAGCTTATATTCGAGTGGGAGAGATGACATATAGGAAAAAAATCATTACATACATTTAAGATAAAAGCAGAGTAAATGGAAGGCAGCCTTAGAGGAGAAAAGGCATTAGCAGCTGAGGAGACTAGGAAAGGTTTCCTGCAAGAGATGGTCATTCTCAAAGTTGCTCTGAGGAAAACATTTTGTAAACCTTAGAGCCATGAAAGCAAACCTATGGCATATGTGCCAGGCACATGCTAGAAGGGGCTGCTTCCTTCCCCCTCTCCACCCATGCCTGAGGACATTTCTTATATCACCCACCCCTCAGTCAGCAGCCCAATGGGAGCACTTCCTCTCTCCCTTGTCTGGGGTAAGGCATGCAGCGTGAGGGTTACAGCTTGGGCATTTGGTCTCTATTGTTCTCTAAAAGACTCACCATCACTGTCTTAGAGCCTTGTATACTCCATCTCCATGCCTGGAATTGTTTTTCTGCCTCTGCCCTGACTACTCACATCCCTGGCTTTCTCAAGTCCCTTTTTAAAAATTTTTATTTTGAATATTTTCCCATAGTTACATATTTCATGTTCTTTCCCTCTCCTCCAACTCCCCTTCCCCCCTTAGCCGATGCACATTTCCACTGGGTTTTACATGTATCATTGATCAAGACCTAATTCCATATTATTGATAATTGGACTAGAGTTATCATTTAGTGTCTTCATCCCCAATAATATCCCCATCAGCCCATGTATTCAAACAACTGTTTTTCTTCTGTGTTTCTCCTCCCACAGTTCTTCCTCTGAATGTTCAAGTCCCTTTCTTAAGGATCCACTGGTAATACAGATAATCAAAGCCGGTGGGCCAGGCTCAGTGAATCCTGATAAGAGACCATCAGAAAGAGAATAGAAAGTCAAGTAAGTTTAGTAAGAAGCAAAAAAGCAGAGCAGCTATCTCTCTGGATACTGGAATAAAATCCTCACAAATCAAAGGATAAATCTATCTCTTATAGTTATATAAAATTGTCAGTGAAGGGAACCTCATAGCATTGCAGTGATAAGAATAATTTGTGGGTGGGTGTGGTCACAATGTATGTGTCTATATGTTTGTGTGTACTTCCACATACACGTGTGTAAATGTACATGTTCCAGTTCTGCTACAAGACCCTTAGCAAGTCACTGTCCAACCTCATTTACTCCTCTATTTTTAAAAATCCTTAACTTCTGTGTTAGTATCAGCTCTAAAACTTCTGTCTTAGTATCAGCTCTAAGACAGAGGAGCAACAAGGGCCAGGCAAATGAAGTTAAGTGACTTGCCCAGGGACAAGTAGCAAGTAAGTGCCTGAGACCACACTTGAACTCCAGTCTTCCAGACCGGATGCTCTATCCACTGAACCACCTCACTGCCCTTTTTTCCTCTTTAAAGGGGACAATTTAGACCAGATGATCTCTAGGGTCTCTTCCTGCCCTGACTTTCCAGTTCTAGAGTATAGAGGCCTACCAATATGGATATATTTGAGTGCATGGGTGTGTATGGATGCCTGGAAGGAAGAATTATACAAATCTCAAATTGAGAGAAATCATGCAGAAAGTCCTCCTTGCAGAGAAACCCCAGCCAACTCCAGCTCTGAAGGCTTTGAGGTCAGTAAACAAACTCCCATTGAAACCTCTTTACAAAAACCAGACTGGAATTCTCAGTCACAAAGACTTGAATGAACCTTACAGTGAGCCACAGGGTGTCCCAGTGTCAGGAGGGAATCTAGAATTTGACTGCCATCAGTAAGGGGGATGAGCTTTCATTTCAGAGCCAGACATGTGGAGAACTCAAAGAGAGGGTGCCGCGAACAGCTCTGGTAGGGTAGGAAGAGCACTGAATCAGGGTTCAGATTCTGACTCTGCCATTTACCACCTGTGTGACCTTGAGTAAGTCACTGCAACTCTCTAGGTCTCAATTTCCTCATCTATTTCTGAGTCTATTTTCTGATAACCCATTTATTGATCTGGTTCATTCAAGCCTGGATCCGAGTTCCTTTTAACCTGGAAGCTCTCAGAAATATATACAGGCGCTGTATATATTTAAACTCTCTCATTCAACCAGTCCCTGGAACAATGCCCTGAATACTGTAGGAGCCTAATACATATTTGCTTAGGCTTTTGGTATTGTTCCAGTTTATTGGGAATGTGAAGAGGTGTCAATGGGTGACATTAGGTTGAACTTAGCTTCTAGCCTGTACCTGCCCAGCTCCTGCTTCAACCTCTTGCTGTCATTCCAGAAATAACTCCAGAATTGGAGCCAAAGGACTTGAGTTTGAATCCTGGACCTGTTTTCCATCATCTAGCTGCCCTCAGGTAAATCACCAATGTCTCTAAAAGGAAGCAATTGAACTAAGCGATCTCCAGGATATTTTCTAGCTTTAAAGCTTTGAAAACCATGAGTTTGACCCGTCCTGAGGGAAAATAATATAGAGTAGATAGTTTCCATTTCCTGTATTACTCTCAGATTGTCTCATCCAATCTTTTTCTTCTCCCACCTCCTCTGGGTTACCTATTCCATTTTCTTTGTCCCCTTTCCTGGCCTCTACTAGAAATAAATCTCTTAATTGATTTAAAAAAAAAACCCTTACCTTTGGTCTTAGAATAGAGACTAAGTATCAGTTCCAAGGTAGAAAAACAGTAAGGGCTAGGCAATTGGGATTAAGTGACTTGCCCAGGGTCACACAGCTAGGAAGCGTCTGAGGCCAGATTGGAATCCATCTGCAGGTCTGGCACTCCATCCACTGAGCCACCTATCTTCCCTTCAATTCATCTTGTAGACAGCTCCATCTAGAAGGGAACTGATGCTTCTCAGTTTGAATTTGTCATTTCTATTGTATAAGTAAGGAGTAGAATGATGGAGAGAGAAAAAAGGAGAGGAAGGATGCAAAGAGGGCCCAAGAAACATGGTAGTTTGCCCTCAATAGAGGCCAGCGGAAATAGCTGAGGGCTAGAAGTCAGAAAATCTTGTTTCTTTTCTTTTATCCAATGCTTACTACCTGGGCAAGTCACTTGATTGGGCAATTCCCTTTCCCTCTCACTTTCCTCATCCGAAAAAGGAAAGGATTGAAGCAAATAGTTTCTTAGGTCCTTTCCCAGCACCCTGTCCTCTGAAACCTCTCTGGGTCTTAGTCTCCTCATCTGTAAAATAGAGACATAACTGTCCTTCTCCCCTGGTTATTGGAAGGAAAAAGTTTGTGGCACTATGAAAATAATGCTGTTATTTATGGGCTGTGATGTCTCATAGCAGTTGAGCACTGTCATGGTCCAGAGATTATTGGAGCTTTGCAACTCTGATCTCTGACTCTCTGGGGGTTTGCAGCCACTGTCTGAAAACTTTCCTCCAGCCCCTGTCTCTGATGGAGACTCTAAGCATCTCTCGGATATCTCGTCCTCTAGCCTCAATCATTCCTTAGAGTGGTAGGAGGTACACCAGGTACCCACCGTTCCACTTGCCCTAATAGAGGGAGAGAACAAAACTCAGAGGTGATATAGGACTTGTCCAGAGGCTCATGGCAAATCGAGGGCAGGGCAAGGAGAGTTGAAGCATCTCAGGGCCTTGGGCAAAGCCATGTGCCTCTCTCTCCACTGGGCTGGTTCTTATCAGCCAACCAGGATGATACCGGAGGAGCAAGAAGCTCCAGTTCTGTCTGGAATCTGGATGGAGGCAGGCCAACTCTAGGGACCCAAAGGTCCAGGGATCAGGGAGGAAGGCCTCTGTTCTCCAGGACTAGCCACTAATGTTCTCTACTTCCCTCCTCCAGCCTCAGCACAAATAAAATTCAAAAAGTGCTGTTAGGTTTCTCTGTCTGTCAGACTTTAGAAATGACTTGGTCTCAAAAAGCCAACAGAAACCCAAACCTCAGTCTGGTCTGCCCCTCCCTCACCCCAAGCCCCTGCCATCCTGCCCAAGAGAAAGTCCTGACGCTGGAGAAAACCCTGACGCAGCAGTGGGGCACTGGGCTCTCTTTGCCCTGATGCCTCAAATGTTCCAGGGTGGAGGTGAGAAGAAGGGAGAGCAGACAAGCAGGAGCTAGAATTGCCCAGGCTAAGGAAGAAAAAGGAAAACGCCTTTGGAACTTCTGTCTTAGAATCGATACTAAATATTAATTCCAAGGCAGAAGAGTAGTAAGGGCTAGGCAATTAGGGTTAAGTGATTTGCCCAGGGTCACACAGTTAGGAAGTGGATGGGTCTGGCTCCATTGTATATACAAAGGGACAAGAGAAACTCAATTCATACTGGTGCTGGGGAAACTTAAGATGAATCACAGGGATCCTGGGATTTTAAACCAGAAGGACCCTTCAAGATTCTTTGTTCCAAGGGGCAGCTAGGTGGCTCAGTGGATTGAGAGCCAGGTCCAGAGGCAGGAGGTACTGAGTTCAAATTTAACCTCAGATACTTCCTAGCTGTGTGACCCTGGGCAAGTCACTTAACCCCCATTGCCTAGCCTTTATCACTCTTCTGCCTTGGAACCAATACATAGTACTGATTCAAAGACGGAAGGTAAGGGTTTTAAAAAAAAATTCTTTGGTCCAACTCTTAGGCAGGTCATCCCAACTCTCTGAGACTCAGTTTCTTCATCTATATTAGTGATTCCCAAAGTGGGCACCACCTCCCCCCCCCCCCCCGCCGTGGGTGCTGCAGCGATCCAGGGGAGCGATGATGGCCACAGGTACATTTATCTTTCCTATTAATTGCTATTAAAATTTTTAAGAAATTAATTTCCAGGGGCGCTAAGTAATATCTTTTTCTGGAAAGGGGGGGGGTAGGCCAAAAAAGTTTGGGAACCACTGCTCTATATGATCCTTACCAGCTCTAAATCTTATGATTTCCTTTATTTTACAGATGAGGAAACTGAGGGTCAAAGAAGAATACAACTTGTCCAAAACCACACACAGAAAGTAGCAAAGCTGCAATTCAAGCCCATGTCTTCTGATTTTTAAGTTAAACAGAAAGAACTTCCTGCAATGATAATATCTTAAAACTGGAAGAAACCTTCATAAGTAGGGATATTAGAAATCATCACATCCAAACTCCTTATTTTACAGATGAGGAAACTAAGGACCAATAAGTTCAGTGACTTGCCCAGGATCACATATGTAGCAAATGTCTGAGGTGGGATTTGAATTCAGGACCTCCTGACTTCAAGACAAGCACTTTATTCATTCTACCTTTTTGCCATGGAATGACAGGTCTCAGGATCACATAAGCAGTTAGTACAGAGTTCTGAGGCCCAGAAATAGGCAGCCAGGGAAAGCCAGAGAACTTCCTTCCCTGAAGAGACTCTCCCCTCTCCAATATGGTTTGGGGCTTAAACTGCCTTCAGGAAGAGATGGCAGCCCTTTCTGTCCAAGATTTATAAGATTCACTGAGTAATAAGCCTTTAAAGACTGCCACGGAGGACTGACCATCAAGATCTTCAGAGTTTGACTCCCACTAGAAAGTCAGGGAAGCCCCCCATCTCTCACTCCCATGTAATCTCATCTCCCACAGGAAGAGGGAATCTCTGCCCTTGGGCCACTGGACATCACTGATCCCTTCCCTGAACTGAATGCCACTGATTGAAAAGCCTTGGACTTATGGGAGGACCCAGTTCCCCAGGGGGGGCAAAGGATAGGCAAAAGAAGAAGAAAGGGAACAAACATTTATTAAACTCCTACAATGTACCAAGCACTGTGCTAAGTGCTCTACACATATTTTATTTGATCCTCACAAGAACCCTGGGAGATAGGTGCTGTTATTACTCCATCTTACAGTTGAGGAATTGGAGACACAAAGACGTTGTGGCTTACTGAGGGTCACACAGCTCCCAAATCCCTGAAGTCAAATTTGAACTCAGATCTTCTTGACTCCAGATCCAGCCATGCCACCTAGTGGTGATAACTGGTAAACACATAAAAACAGAATTAACACCATTTTTTTAAAATGGGGGTGCAGTGAATAGAGTGCCCAGCCTAGAGACTGAAAGATCTGAGTTCAAATCCACCCTCATCACCTAGCTGTGTGACCCTAAGCAAGTCATTTAATGCTGTTTGCCTCAGTTTTTTCCTCTGTAAAATAAGCTGGAGAAATGGCAAACCATTCTGGTATCTTTGTAAAGAAACACTACTCCCCTCCCAAAAAAGGGGTCAAGAAGAGTTGGGTGACTGAAAATGACTAAACGACAACAAAAAAAAACAAAGAAATTTAATAGTAAGTGAAATTTTGCATGGTGCAGACCACATATGGGGACAAAATGGGACCCATCAAGAAAGGCTTCCCCAAAATGGTGATCTTTGAAGCAGGGACCAGAAGGAAGAGCCAAGAATTCATTCACTCTTTGAGTCTGAGTTGGTTGAAAGGAGATTTGTAGTAGAGTGAAGTGAGTGTGATGGGAGAGGACTGCTTTGATCTACAACCAATCCAGATTCCTATGATAACCCTTCTCAGCCTAGGAAGAAGCCAAGAGTCATCCCTACATTCCTTATAAGACCAATGTCTTTGCTGTGAGGTCAACGTGCCAGCCCAATGGCTAATCACAATCTATCAAGATGGCAGCAGATAAGCAGAAACTTATGGGCAAAAATGGACAAGAAGAAGCACAGAATAGAATTAATCCTCCCACTGACAGACCTTTCCCAAGAGCAGATGATCCCTAAATATTTGACTTTCCATATAACTGAAGCCCTGGGTTCGAATCCCACCTCAGATATTTTGCAGATAAGTGACCTTGGGTCATCTATAAAACAAGGAGGTTGGACTTGATAACCTTTAAGGTCCTTTCATCCTCTATGGTCCTACTTTAATGGGGCCCTGGATAAAGAAGCCCCATTCATCCTCTGAGCAGGAACACTCTGTTCTGCCTGCTGCTAACCCAGGTGGAAAAGACCAAGGAGCTTGCTTTTTGTAATGAAAGGGCCTTATTCCCTAATTTAGACCATACTCAGTTCCAGTCTCTTAACCATGTAGTGAGGAAATAGATTTTTAATTGGCTCTTAAACTGGAACAGAAGTGTACTCAAAAGTCACTAACCAACCAAAACAAGACTCTTTTTCTTTCTTGCCTAGCTATGTTCAAGAGAGGAAATAAAGAATGATGTAAGCCTTTGGTGGAAAGAGAAGATCCAGACTCTTATCTCTCCACCTAGGGCTTCCACCGTGTGACCCATTGAGCATACCGCCATGTTGTTTCTGTCCCCACAATGTCCATTCTTCCCGCTTTTAGATGGAGTATTAGGGTTGGAAAGTTTGGAATAACAAGTTCCAGAAATCCAGGATCCAGATGCTGAATTTGAGGTTCACGAACCAGCTCAGCAGTGGATTTCCTCCCTAATCACCCCCAAACCCTTCCTGCCCACCCTGAAGGGAAGATGGCAGAACCTACAGGCAAGGAAGCAACTCAGTACATGGGCTATTCCAAATCTGGAAGTGAACTTAACAGAGCAAGCGATTTGTAAGAATTGCTTTGAGTTCACTCTGTCCAGATAGAGTGATTGCAGGGAGAATGTGCCCTTAGGTTTAAGGAAGAAATATTTTGCAATATCTCATCTCTTCACAGTTAGCCTTGATTGATATTCATTATAAACTTGTAAAAGCTGATTAGTATTCACTGGTTAAATAAAACCAAGGAGCTAATCATCACTGGAAAGAAGATACCAGAATGGGGGATCAAGGCAAAAGCATTAGAGAAGGCACCTAACCCCTCAGGGGTATCCCAGAACCATGAGAGAAAAATGTTGCTAGACTTCCACAAGGAGATCTGACTTTTCTATGAAAGTGGGAGTTTGAAATTTTTCTAAAAAAAAATAATAAAATATTTAAATCAAAAAAAGAAAAAAAAAAGAAAGTGGGAGTTTGAATAAGGTTTCCCACAATACAAAGAGGCCACAGGATGAGGCAAGTCTCAATTGTGAAATTGCTTTATATATCAAAAATTCAAAAACCAACCTTAAAGCTTCCTTCATGTTTCCCTTTTCTTTCCATTAACACAGACAGAGAAGTGGCAACATAGGGACATCGGAAGTGAGAAGAATGATCAGGCAGCAATAGTTGGGTGGGAAGGAACTCTAGCACAGGCTAAGTGGATTTGGAACCTTCTGAAAGAATCCCTGAGGTGTACTTAGAAGAAGAAATTTGGGGGAGCCAATCCTTACTTGTTTCTGAATACATTCCCAAGAATCAAAGAATGCTACAAAGCTGAAAAGTGTAGGAAAGATCACACAATCCAATTCATCTAATTTGCAGATCACAGATAAAGCACTTACTAGGTTTGGGGTCAAAAAGACGTGGGTCTAAATCCTATCTCAGACTTTTGCTATGTCTGAGACTCTGAGGAATCACTCTTTGGGCCTTTGTTTTCATATCCATAAACTGAGGGTATAAACTCTATGACCTCCAACTCCTCTTCCAGTCCTAAAATCTCTGCTCTACAGCTGATGAAAATGAGACCCAGACAGAGGTTTAAGGCCCCATATCTATTTAGGGGCAGAGCAGGGACTCCTCTTACTCTTTAATTCAGGATTCTTTCCATTATGTATCAAGTCCCACGCTTCCCAAACTTTGGAAGTTGATAGGAAAGGAGTTGGAGGAAATAGAAAGGGAAGGGAAGAACCCTGAACAGTGTGATGCTAGAACTATGTGAGGAACAAAGCCTTGGGCAGTGCCAAATGAAGCTATGTCTAGCTTGTCATGGTCTGGGAAACTTTCTACAGACACAGCTTAGGGCAGTCATTAGTCATGTATTAATTTTCTTAAAAACCCTTACCTTCTGTCTTAGAATCAATATTGGGTCCAAGGCAGAAGACTGGTAAGGGCTAGGTAATGGGGGTTAAGTGACTGGCTCAGGGTCACACAGCGAGGAAGTGTCTGAGGTTAGATTTGAACCCATCTCCCTGCCTGGCTCTCCATCCACTGAGCCACTTTTGTTCTGATCTCCTCTAGGTTTCAGGAGATAGGGGGGAAAAAAAAAAACAACACCAAAAAACAAGACACCATCCCTGCCCTCCAGCCATTGGTGACAACATCCGTGACTCCTACATAAATAGCAACTTGTTCAAAGGAATGAGTGGGAGTGTCAGGTGTACAAGAACCAAAAAGTTCTGGCAAGGAGTCTCTTTTATTACTCATTTGGTGAATTCCAAATTGCATTTGATGAATTCTTCTTCCAGAAAATAAATGCCCAAAGGTGAATCCCAACCTCTGAAAACTGGCAACCTCTTTGGAAAAGCAATTGACTGATCAAATGATAAGCATTTATGAAGTGCTAATTATGGTTGGAGTAGACGGCCTCTAAGACCCCTTCTAGCTCTAAATTTGTGATCCTATAACACTTTACACCCAGCATCATACTAGGCACTGTGGATCCAGCAACAAAAGGGAAACAATCCATTCCTTCAAGTAGCTTACCTGGTTGCTTGTAAGTATATATAAATAGGGGCGGCTAGGAACACAGTGGATAGGTACAGTGTCAGGAAGACTTGGGTTCAAATATGACCTCAGACACTTCCTAGCCATATGATCCTGGGCAAGTCACTTAACCCAGATTGCCTAGTCCTTGACACTCTTCTATCTTAGAATTGATATTAAGACAGAGTAAAGGTTTAGAGGGGGAAAAAAAGAAGTAAATACAAAAATACAAGACAAAAATAAGGTAATGTTGGCAGTTGGCAGACTCAGAAAAGGCCTCATTGGACAACAGCATTTGATCTCATTTTTGAAGGAAACTAGACATTCTAAGAGACAGCTATGTGGAGTAGTAAATGGAGCACTGGGTTTGGAATCAGGAAAACCCATTTTCCTGAGTTCAAATGTGACTTTTTAGTCTGATGACATGGAATCTAGAGACCCCAAACTTGTAGCCTAGTAAGATCTGATGAACCCCAAGTTTTAGGACTAGCTTATAAGTTGGAGACCCCAAAGCTTGTACTTGTTCCCTGTTCCCTTGAGAATCTACCCTGAAGGGAATCTCAGATTAGCAGTTCCAGACTGAATAATGGACCCTAGGGTAAACCTAAAACTTGGGGTTCATCAGATCTTACTAGGCTACAAGTTTGGGGTCTCTAGATTCCATGTCAATAGGACATTTCCCAGCTGGGTGACCGATGGCAAGTCACTTCTTCCTGTTTGCCCCACTTTAGTCATCCATCAAATAAATGAGCTGGAGAAAGGAATGCAAATCACTCTGGTATCTTTGCCAAGAAAATCCCAAAGGGGATCACAAAGAGTCAGGCACAACTGCAATAACTCCACAACATGGTGCCTGGTATTTTTATTTATTTTGTTAAACATTTCCCAATTATATTTTAATCTGGTCCAGGCTATACTCTGGAGTTTTACTAGCTGCAAGGTGGGGGAGTGGGGAGCACTTTGACATTCTAAAGTCCAATCCCCTAATTTTACAGATAAAGAAATTGAAATCAAGAGGAGTAAAGTGACTTGCCCAGTGACATAAGGATTCAAGGAGAGCAAGAACTCAAACCCAAGTCCACTGACTCCAAATCCATTTCTCTCTTTTTTTCCTTTGGCACCACCCATTGTGAGAGCTGTATTTGGAAGATTGGTATAATAATAAAAACTGTAAATACCAGGCCTAGAGATGGGAGGTCCTGGGTTCAAATGTGACCTCAGACATTTCCTAGCTCGGTGACCCTGGGCAAGTCACTTAACCTCCTCCCATTGTCCAGCCCTTACCACTCTTCTGCCTTGGAACCAATACACGGTATTGATTTTAAGATGGAAGGTAAGGGTTAAAAAAAAAAGAAAAAGAAAAGAAATAATTGCAAATAGCTAATACTTGTATAGAACTTAAATGTTTAGAAAGTGTTTTACATTTATTACCTTCTTTGATTGGCTCCTCATAACAATCCTGGGAAGTAGGTGCTATTATTTTCCTCCATTTATAGTTGTGGAAACAGAGGCAGCTGTTAAATCCTTGGCCCAGAGTCATACAGTTAGTAAGTGACTCAGGGAGGATTTGAACACAGCAGTTCTTTACAGGTGGGTGACCTCGGTCCTGGTGATTCGCATTTATAAAACTGGAGTCCTAAGTCTCAAGGCCAATGAAATAACCCCCGATGCAGTAAGCACAGGCAGCTTCCACCCCATCCATGCAGGCAAGCAAAGCCTGATGGTCTTCATCTGGGGATGGCCCCTCAGGGCTAGAGTTTCTTCTTCCTGTCAAATGAGAGAAACTCACCTTCCTGGGGTGAGAAAATGATGCAATCCCCACCAAAGGTTATCAGGTCACCAAAGGGTTATCAGTCTAAACCTCCCAAATGCAGGGGGCTGTGACTAATCTGGTAGTAAAACCACGAAGGCATTTATTAATTTTTTTTGGCTCACTAAAGGCCTTTTTTCTCTCGTCTTAGAGGGTCTAATCAATGAGAGGGATGGGTAGAAAAGAAAGAAGAAGCCTTTCCCAGAACCAAGAACATTCAGTCTTTCCTTCCAGTCCGTGGGGGTGGGGGCAGCCCATCCCATTTGACTATTTAGGAAACCCCTTCATGGAGGTCGCCATATTAATACAAGCTCCCTACTATTCAGGACAGACACTAGTTTGAGCCGCTCTGCCCTAACCCAGCTGCAAAGAAAGACAAAGGGGGAATCCCTCTGGGGAATCTTGTTCCTTGCCTTGACAGACATAGGCCGGGAGGAAAATCCTGTCTTGCTACATGACTCCTGAATCATTACTTTCCCCGCCAGCTATTTCCAAGACTTCTCACCCTCACGTGAGTTACACTCCCTTCACAGGTCACAGGAGGCTTCTGAAGACTCAACCTACTTACTGCTTAGAAAAAAAGTTCCAGATAATAAGTAAGCCGTGCCTTGCCTAAAAGTGAGTGAATGAATGGGAAGAAAAAAGAAGAAGAAGCAGCAGAAGCAAAGATGGTCCCTGTCCTCAAGAAGCTTACATTCTAAGAGGGGGAAACAGCACATCGAGATGAGTGATGGCCAGGGAGGAGATCTGGGGTTTGGAAAGTTACAAAAATGTTGAATGGAGCTATAGAGGAGTAGACTGACATATCTTGTCCATCTGAGTTCAAATCCTACTTCTGCTACAAGGTCACTGAACTATCCTGGGTCTGCATTCCTCATCTTTAAAAGGAGAGAAAGCCTAGAAAGCTCCTTCTGGCTCCAAATGATGATCCCATGTCCCAGGAGCAATGGCAACATCGATTTCATTATGGTTCTAAAACAGGAAAGTGATGAGGAGTTAGGTCCACTCTTGAAGCCCCCAAACAGATCCTCTGTCAAGTTGTTCAGAATTGCAGATTTGGTCAAAGAGTAGGGTCTCCAGTGGTCAGACAGAACCAGTCTGTTTGATTTGGTCTATTTGGTCCCTTTTCTGCTAAAAAAAAATGCTTGTGGCCCCAAATACAGGCTGCTAGCTAATCTTAAAAGTCATTTGTCAAAGAATTCAGGGTTGGAAGGGATCTCAGCTTCTGGTCCAAAAAAGACAACCTCGAAAGAGCTCCTTCTACAAACTAACCAGCAGGGTGTTATCCAACCTCTACCTGAAGCCCTATAATGAGGAGGAAGGTCCAAACACTAGAACCCAAGGAAAGCCATTCCAAAATGGAAGCTCCTTTCTGATATCAGCATATCAGCCTCCACTGTCCTCTTCATTGCCTCTTTGACCTAATACTCCAAGCTCTGACTTCTGAGGCCAACCAGAACAAATCTGATTTTTCTTCCACATGACAGACTTTCAAAGTCTTGAAGAGGGCTGCCATGTCCTTCTAGGGGTTCTCTTCTCCAGGTTAGCCATCCATAATGCCTATAATCAATTCTTATGCAGCAGGAAGTCAAGGCCATTTGTCTTCCTCTGGGATCTCTCTAGCTCCCAAAACTATTGCCTTCTTTTCCCTAGAAGCTACAGCTCACTTCTCATTGTTGTTTAGTTTTAGTCATGTCCATTTCTTTGTTATCCCTTTTGAGGTGCTTTTGGTGTAGATAAAGGAGTAGTTTTCAAGTTTCTTCTCCAGTTCATTTTATGGATGAGGAAACTGAGGCAAATAGTGTTAAGTAGCTTGCTCAGGGTCACACTGTAAGTGTCTGAGGCCAGATTTGAACTCTGGAAGATGAATCTTCCTGACACCAGGCCCAGCATCCTACCGTAATGCAGCTCAAAATTGGTTTAGCTATTAAAAAAAAAGGTATAAAGTATTTTTTAAGAGCTACTGTTACTTATAAAATGAAATAAATATAAATGACTGGAAGATATAACCAATATACGATCTTAGTTGGGGGAAAGGAAAGCTTTATTTGTTGATCATACAGCACATAAAGTCCTTCATTTAACAATCACTGTATAGTTGTGAATGAGCACTGTATCTGGACCCAGGAGACCTAGGTTTTAATCCTAGCTCTATTATATACTATCAATGTGGCCCTAGGCAAAATATCTGACTTCTCTGAGTTTCAGTTTCCTCACCTGTGAAATGGGGATAATAATAACTTCATCACCAGCCCTTATAGAGTTATTGTGGAGAAAGAGTTTGGTAAACCTCAAAGTGCTGATGTGTGTATTATTATTATTACTGTTCAGAATGACTTAAAAAGCAAATACTCCTGAGAGAGGTAATAAGCTGACTTAAATATACACTGAGGCATGAATGACTGATATCAGCTCCTCTCCTGAGTACTGGGAAGCATGAGTATCCTGAGTGTCTTTGTGTCCTGGTGTGTGGGTGCCTCACAGGGGAAGTTGAGCCACCATATTGCCAGCTATTGACTAATTTTTTCTGGCATCCGTACCACTAGGAGAAAGAACTTTTCTTACTGGTATCGAGTAAGGGCTAAGGCTAGAGATAAGGCTAGGACTAGGGAACAGAGTTGGACTAGTTACCATAAACACATCAGAACACAGAGCAAAGACATCTGGATCCCTACTGGAGTTCCCCTTCTCCTGCAACCAATTTCTTACAGTCACAAGGGCCCCATAATTATTCCTGGGACCCCAATAATACAAAATTCCTACATACACAGGTCCTAAGCTGGGAAACCTAGTCTTTTCCAGGCTCAGGGAAAAAGCCATCAGCTACTTTAGCATCAGCTGAAGTATCAGAGACTAAAAAGACAAAGAGAAGATAAACTAACTAAGGTCTATGACCTTTTAGAGATGAAGGAAATAAATAGGAAGGAATAGCTCCAGAGATCAAGTGCTCATTGGCCCATCTGGTTGGTGATCTAAGACAGAAGGTAGTGGGTTTTGTTTAAAAAAATGCAAATACCCTAGGGAAGGTAAAACAGGCCTCTCATTGCTAGATGTGAATCAGCTTAGTAAGTAAGACTGCTTTTCTATAGACACCTCCCAGATCTGAAGGAGCTGGATATTTGCTATAATAAAAGGGCTAATTTTCAAAATGGAGTACTTGAAAGAGGGCAAGTTTGCAATATGGTAGCAAAGGAAAGTGATAAATGTTGGAGGGGATGTGGCAAAATTGTGACACTAATACACTGCTGGTGGAGTCATGAATTGGTCCAACCATTCTGAAGGGCAATTTGGAATTATGCACAAAGGGCTTTAAAAGATTGACTGCCTGTTGATCCAGCCACACCACTGCTGGGTTTGTACCCCAAAGAGATCATAAGGAAAAAGACTTGTACAAAAATATTTATAGCCGTGCTCTTTGTGGTGGCAAAAAATTGGAAAATGAAAGAATGTTCTTCGATTGGGGAATGACTACATATATTATGCTGAAAGGAATAATAAACTGGAGGAATTCCATGTGAACTGGTATGCCCTCCAGGAATTGATACAGAGCAAAAGGAGCAGAACCAGGCGAACCTTATACACAAAGACTGATACATTGTGGCACAATCAAACATAATGGACTTCTCTACTAGCAGCAATGCAATGATCCAGGACAATTCTGAAGGACTTATGAGAAAGAACGATATCCACATTCAGAGAAAGAACTGTGGGAGCAGAAACACAGAAGAAAAACATATGACCAATCACGTAGTGCAATAGGGATATGATTAGGATTCTGATGTTTAAAAATCACTCTACTGCAAATATGAATAACATGGAAATAGGTTTTGAACAATGATACATATATAACCTGGTGAAACTGCTTGTCAGCTCTGGGTGGGGGGGAAGGAAAGAGCAGGGGAGAGAGGGGGGATCATGAATCATGTAACAATGGCAAAATATTCTAAAATGAAAAAAAGAACCATAGTGGTGGGAAAAAAAAGGAAAAGAAAGAGGATAAGTTTGATGGGAAGGAGGCACTTTGATGTAGGATTTTGGCAGCCAGAGGAACATGAGAATACAAGATGCCTGGAAGATGGAGGAGAGGCAATTCCAGGAGAAGAGAAAGATTGACATGGAAAGAGGGATAAGACAACCATCAGGTACAGAACAATTCTGTCCAAACCCAACCTGGTGGGAGGGAGAGCTCCAAAGCAGAGTGACCAGAACCCTAGTCACTCTGCCTAGAAGGCTATTATTCAAGGGATTTTCCTCCTCTGTTCCAGGAAGGTCTCACACCCTGTGAGAATTGAATAAAGTTGTTGAAATGGGGTTTGATTTCTTGGCCTTGCCTCCTGCTAGAGTTGCAGCCTAATTCAGTCTTTCTTCCAGCTAAGAATTCCTCAAATAGAAAGCAGATGATAATAACTGCTAACATTTATAGAGCACATACTATGAGCTAAGCACTTTGTAATTATTATCTCCTTTGATCCTCACAACAACCTGGGAAAGTGACCACTACTTTTATCCCTATTTTATAAATAAGGGAACTGAAGTAGACAGGCTCAATTTGAGCTCAGGTCAGATTCGAATCCTTACTCTGGTTCTGACACTCTATGCCATGGACCACCTATCTGTCTTTAGAAACTAGAAGAGATCTGAAGTTTATCTAGTGACCCATCTAAACTCCACTGAAATCCCACAAGAAAGCTTTCAGGAGTTCTGA
This sequence comes from Gracilinanus agilis, assembly GCF_016433145.1. Taxonomy (NCBI): domain Eukaryota; kingdom Metazoa; phylum Chordata; class Mammalia; order Didelphimorphia; family Didelphidae; genus Gracilinanus; species Gracilinanus agilis. The sequence goes on along the minus strand of NC_058133.1, from coordinate 111,184,856 downwards.
TTCTATTTACCACCATCCATTCTACTTTATAACCCTTTACATGACCAAAAAGAAACTAGGAAAATACCAGTAAGCACAGAATCTCTAGGTAGACCTCAGCCTGGGGACCTTTCTTCATCTTCCTTCTGCCTCCAGCAATCCAAGCAGTGGAGCCCAGGGAGCGATGGCTCATTGGGTTTGGGAACAAGAAGACTCAAGTTCTCATCCTGCCTCACACATTAACTAGCTGTGTCAATCTGGGCAAAATGAGGACGATGGCAGCACCTTCCTCCCAGGCTTGTTGTGAGGGCCACGTGAGGTACCAGTTGGAAAACTTTGGTAAACCTTAGTGAATTATAAAAAATGATAGCTGCCATTATGAGAAAGGAGGCAAGAGATCCTTTATAAAGCTTTGGCTTTGAGCCCCTCGCCTGAATCAGAACCCAACTCCATCAGATGAAATCACATCAGCCACAGTGGAAGGTGGAGCTTTGACGAGGGGACTTTTACTTTGGGGAAAGTTCTACTAATGAACCATATTGAGTTTCAGAGTTGTTCATCCTTCACGGGTTGTCAAGGCTTGGGGGTTTTCTCTCTGGGCACCTGTCAAGTGTACGTAAATGTGATTTTTTTCCCCTTCGCTGCCACTGTCGTGGTGGCTGTTTTGGCCCTAAATGTGCAGGTGGGGTTCCAGGCTGGGGTGGATATTCAGAATGTTTGAATATCTGTGGCAAAGGAGAGGAAGGAGCAAAACAACTTGGGGGGGGAAACACCTCAGAGATTATCCAGTCCAAACTATTCCTAAACAAGAATCCTCCCTATAGCATCATCATCCAGCCTTGGCTTCAAAATATCTAGGGAGGAAGAAATCCAGTGCCTCCTGAAGCAGCTTCTTCCATATTTGGATAGTTTAGTGGAACCTCGATGGTACAGGAGATAGAGAGCTGGACTTGGAGTCAAGAAGAATTGAGTTCAGATCTAGCTCAGACACTTACTAGCTATGCAATAGAACCTACCTCCCAGGGTTGTTATGAGAATAAAATGATATAATATTTGTAAAGTGCTTTGCAAACCTTAAAGCGCTATATTTTGTTGTTGTTCAGTCATTTTGACCCCATTTTGGTTTAAAAAAAAAAAACTTATGTTCCTTCTTCAGATCAATACTATGTATTGGTTCCAAGGCAGAAGAGCCATATGGACTGGGCAATGAGGGTTAGGTGACTTGTCCAGGGCCACTCAACTAGCAAGTATCTAAGGCCAGAGTTTTGAACACAGGACCTTGCATCTCTATGCCTGGCTCTTTTTTCTTTTTTTCTTTTTTTAACCCTTACTTTCTGTCTTGGAATCAATCGATTAATTGTAAGGTAAGTGCTAGGCAATGGGGATTAAGTGACTTGCCCAGGGTCACACAGCTAAGAAGTGTCTGAGGGCAGATTTGAACCTAGGACATCCCATCTCTAGGCTTGGCTCTTAATCCACTGAGCCACTTAGCTGACCCTTTTGGGGGATTTTCTTGGCAAAGATACTAGAGTGGCTTTACCATTTCCTTCTCTAGCTCATTTGAAAAAAAAAAAACACCAAAAAACAACCAATCCTTACTTTCTGTCTTGGAATTGATACTAAATATCATTTCCAAGACAGAAGATTAGTAAGGGCTAGGCATTTAGAATTAAGCAACTTGCTTAGGATCACACAGTGAGGAAGTATCTAGCTTTGAGCCCAAGACCTCATGGCTCCAGGCCTGGCTCTTTATCCCCTGAGCTACCCAGAAACAGAGGCAAAGAAAGTTAAGTGATTTGCTCAGAGTTATAAAGTTAGGCAGTGCCCAAGGTCAAATTTGAACTCAGGTCTTCCTGACTCCAGGCTTAGTGCTGTATCCATGCATTGTACTACCTAGCTGCCCAAACGCACTATATTAATGCTAGCTATTATTATTCTTTGCTTCAAACCATTGAATATCACCATCCATCAGGTTTTTCCTGGATGCCAAGAAAAGGTTCAGGACAAGGAGTTGTTATTTAATGCAAAATACCAAGCAGAACTTTCTTTGATTTGGTAGTGAAGATAAAGATGCCAGTGTCTTTCCTACCTTGATTCATGAACCCTCTTGAAATCTGACCACAGCATCCATCGGTGCCAAGTTAGGAGCTTCAGCACTAAGACCAGTAATTCCATCAGCGTGAGTCCTCTCCCCAATCAGTGCAGGTCATGAACCTTCTATAATTTTGCACATTGTCCAAGGGTGGTTGGGACTGAAAAATCCAATACCCTATTGCCAACCGAGCTTCTCCATTTTACAAATGGGGCTGATAATACCTACATCATAGGACTATGACAAGGTCACAAACCTGGAAGAGAAACTTAAAGGTCATATAGTCCGATCCCTTTGTTTTACAGACAAGGAAACTGAGGATCAGCGAGATGAGGTTGAATATCTCTAGTCACCTAGGTACTAAGTTATAGAACCAAGAGTCAAGCCTGGGTCCCCTCACCCTAGATCTTGGGCACAAAACTTTATCATCTAGGAGATACCAGCTATCTTTCAAATGAGATCATGTATGAACTCATCTAGGCTGGTCTTCTAAATACATGCAATCTATCCCAAGACCTGAACCCTTTCCAGCAAGATAAAACACGCAGAGCTTGCCCTTCACTGGAATAAGTCTTGTGAGCCCAGAGATGCCTCTTTGGTGAGCCACTGCAGAGGAGGGCAAAGAAAGTCTAGAAATGTGCATTTAGGATGGTGAGAAGACTAGAAACCAGATCCTAAGAGGCTCCATTGAAGGCACTGGGGAAGTTGAGACAAGAAGAAAGAAAATGTGAAGGGAACATGATAGCTGTCTTCAAACTTTAAAAGGCAATCATGTGACCAAAAAAAATTGGAATTGTTTTGCAGAGACCGAGAGCAGAAGTTCTTGACTTAGAGGTTACGAATTTTCCTGTTTAACATATATTGATAAACGTATTTCAGCATAATTAATTTCCTCTATAATCCTGTGTGTTTTATCTTATGAAATTGAGAACATTATTCTGAGAAAGGGTCCTTGAAATAAAAAAAAGTTAAGATTTCCTGCCGCAGAGGACAGATACTTGTGATGTCAATTTACTAGATGAGGAAAAAGGCAAATAGATGAGTTGCCCAGGAAACACACAGCTATATTCAGAGAAAAAGGGCTAGATTTGAACTCAGGTTTTGAAATTTGATGGAAATATCAAGGAATAAGACTTCAGCTTAATACAAGAATGTTCTAACCAATAGAATTGTCCCCAAATGGAATGTACCATCATGTGCAGGAATGATCACACACACACAAACACACACACACACACACACACACACTGGAGGTATGTAAGCAGAAGGAGGGTTACTAAATTATAAGAGGAAGTTAGATTCGGTGATCTCAAAAAGGGTCTTCTGACTCTGATTCTCTGATTCTCCAATTTCAGGGAAAGAATAATTCCAAACAATAAAACTCAAGAAGCAATCCCGCCAGCTGCATTAATGCTTACCTTGCCTACTTTATTAGCAGGGGAAATGGGTATCAGTGCAAAGATTTAAGTTTATGGGTTAGACTACATGTCTTCTGAGGCCCCTTCCAACTCAGAGCTTCTGGGATCCTAGAACTCAGGTTGCATAGCAATTCTAGAAACCTGGTGCTGGGACCCACACATTTGGGACAGGGAAAGAGGAAGATGGGGAGGAGCCTGAAACTTGTCAAGTTCAGACTTTGTCTTCCAAGCTCAACTGGGTTAAATAGCTCTAAAAATCAATATATTCCCCCCCAAAACCCCCTTGACATCCTTTAGTCACAGGAAAGAAGAAAACCACACACACACACACATTCACGCATAGGTACATATACATACACATGCCCATAACACAGGTGACTGCTTCAATTTGTCATTCCCAGGAGGAAGTCAATGAATAATGAGCCTGCAGTCTGTATGTGTTTCCCCAGGCATGTCACAAGGAGCCAATGAAGCTAGAACCCAACCAAGTCTTGGACAGCTTGGGAAATTTAGAAGCGATGGTGTTGAGCAGTACTAATTCCCTGGGCCTAAACAATCTTGTGGTAAACGGGGGCCTCTCTCTCTGCGGGCTGCCTTGTGCCCACAGAAGTGATTAATGCATTCCTGGCAGACGCTTGTGGCCGTTGTGGCAAGAGTAATGGTAGGAAACTCCTGTGTCCTAATCCTGGCTCTGACTCAGGAAAACTGAGATCCTCATTCCAATATATTTCTGAGCGACAAACCTACCACAACAAGGCCCTTGCTTTCCCCGGGTTCGATTCACCATTTCTCGAGAGATTCTCCTCAAATTTCCCCTCAGCCCACAACGTCATCTCCTTTCTCTCAGGCCTGTCTCCAAGGCTATCAGATCAGGAATTCGAAATGAGAGCCTCTAAGGCTCCTTCCAACTTACAGTCTTCTGCCCCAGGTACAGAATCAGAGAATGAGAGAATGGGTTGTGTCCTCAGTGGTCATTCAGTCCAACTCATTCATGAAGTCACTGTAATCCAATCCCCAACAAATGGGAGCAGGAGCCAGTGCTCGGAATCTGCCAAGAAAGGGGAATCCAGAGCCTCAAGAGGCAGCCCATCCTCCTTTTGGTCAGCTCTGATTTTTAGGATATTTTTCCTGATGTCAGGCCTGAGTTTGCTCCTCTGAAATTTCCTCGCATTGCTCCTGATTTGGCTCATTGGAGCCAACAGAAGTGTAATCAATCTTCCTCATCACCGTCAATTATTCCACTAGCATTTATACCATTCAGATACACAGCTAGGTGACTCAGGGGATAGGATGCAAAGCCTGAATTAGGAAGACTCTTCCTTCTGAGTTCAAATCTGACCTCTGATGCTTACTTCCTAGTTGTACCACTCTGGGCAAGTCCCTTAACCCTGTTTGCCTCGCTTTCCTCATTTGAAAGAAAATGGCAAACCACTCCAATACCGTTACCAAGAAATCCCTAAATGGAGTCATAAAGAGTCAGACGTGTCTGTGCATGACTGAATAACAATTTCTCCTCTCCAGACAAAAAAGCTCCAGGTCCTAAAACCAAACCTCACCCAAGATGGACTCAACTTCCTTAACACAGAACCTGCCACCTTAGGAGGAACTGAATATATGTTAGTGGACTTGACTTAATTTCAATATGTTAGTTGCCTTCTTCTAGACACTCTTCAGTTTTCTTCTTAAACTGCGGCACCCAGAACTGAGCATAATAGTCAAGTGGAATCTCCTATTCAGCTCGTCCCAATTGCTAGCTATCCTCCTTTATAATTAGTATCTAGTTTGTAGTTACTGATCTATGTACATATTATTTCTACTCAATTAATGGAACTTCTTTAAGGGCTAGAACTTTTTTTTTGGTCTTTGTATCCCCAGTACCTTGCAATGCCCAGGATACAACAGGCACTTAATAAATATTGGTTGAAGAGCAGGTAGGTGGTTTAGGACATAGCAAGTCAGGCCTGGAAACAGGAGGTTCTGGTTTAACCTTGGCCTCAGATTTTTCCTAGCTGTGTGACCCTGGGCAAGTCACTTAACCTCCATTGCCCAGCTTTTACCCCTCTTCTGCCTTGGAACCAATATTTAATATCAATTCTAAGACAGAAGGTAAGGGTGTTTTTTGTTTTTTTTTAATAATGAAATAAATGCTTGCTGAATGGACAAATTAAAAAGGAGGGTTTCTTGGAAATTCCCACATAAGACAAATTTTATTTGTGTTCTGTGTCCTGGAAGTCTCAAAAACGTGAAGGATCTGAGCTTGGGTCTTTTATATTTCGTGACCAAAGTAGAATTTTTACAGTCCCTGGATTGGGACTGTTCTCCTTGATGGGCATGAGAAAATTCCACAACTTCTTTGGTTATTATTAAACCATAGTCCCACTTTAGGGACTCCAGGAAACATTGATCCCTCCATCTACCAGATTCTGACAGCTCAGAATGGGTATAATAGACAGACTGTACAAACCAGATAAAGAATATCAGGTCCACAAACACCTGTTGTTAGGGTTTGAATGGGTCGCCACCAAAGGAACACACTAGACAATGCAATCAAAGCAGGAGAAAGCTTTATTACCAGTGTGTGCTGGGGGAACTCAGTAAGAGAGTCCTGAAGTGGTGCATTTACCGAAGGGAATATATACGTTCTGGGGGCTGGGATACAGGTGCAGATGCCTTGGAGACTGACAATAGCCAGACATTCCTTAGTGGGAGTGTTGAGTGTTGATATCTCCAGGTATTGTGGAAACCTTAATGTTCAGGGTTCGGGGTTAGGAGTTAGGACTACTCTGTCCAGGGAGGAGTGGTGCTGTCAGGCTATGAACTATGAGTTCCAGATAACCACCTTACTCGACAGAGCGTAGTGCTGTCAAGCTATGAATTATGAGTCTCTGATTTCTGGCTACTACATGGTGAAGGAGACACCACATTTAGGTCTTCTAATTTTCTCTCAATCAGTGGGAAGAAAAGGAAACAATATCAAGAATAAATAGGAAGAGTGAAAAGCTAGTAGATGGCTCAGTGGATTGAGAGCCAAGTTTAGAGCCTTGAGGTCCTAGATTCAAGTCTTCCCACAGGCACTTCCAAGCTAGGTGTCCTTGGGCTTGTCACTTAACTCCAATAAACTAACTTTTACTGCTCTTCTGCCTTGGAACCAATATTTAGTACCATTTCTAAGGCAGATGGTAAGTGTTTAAAAAAAAAAAGAATAAATAGGGACAGCTAGTGTTATATTTAAACTGTGAGAGTTGGTTTGTCTCACCTTGATTGACAGGGGAAGACAGTTGGAGACCTCGGAATGTTCGGAATGTTCACAGAGGTGGTTAGGAGAGGGGAAAGTCGGTTGGCCTGAGGATATAAATAGCTCTCATTGTGATCTGGGGGGAGGTCTTTGGTGCTGGAAGTCTTTGGTCTTGGAGCTTGGAGCTTGGATCTTTGAACATTGCTCTCAATCTCCCTAGATATTTAGGCATTTGAATCATCATTAGCTATTAGGTATCTGGGCCTGGGAGGTGAAGGGAGGAAGGGAGGTATAAGAAGAAGAGGGTGGATTTCCTGAGGGATTATTGATCATAGCTATAGTGACAGAGACTCCTATCCCCAATCTGTTCCTGATTATTCCTTTCCCTATTTAACATCTATAGATAAAGTTTATTTAAGTACCTTCCTGAGTGGTCAAAACATCACAGCCCTTGGGGAGGGAGCAATACAGTCAGATGAAAACATTATCCAAGGCATATAGAGCCCAATAATATTAATTAATCCAACCCCAGGTGGGACCTGAAAGGATTACCCATCTACCTGACATTAAGGGTCCTGCCTGGGCACTGTTATATTTAGAAAGGGACTTATAACATCATATTAAGGTGATTGAGTGGGTGTTCCCAGCCACCAAAAGGCACAGTTTCCCTAACCAATATCCCCTAGGAGCCTATTAGCAGTATCAAGAAGAGTCCATCTATTATTTTTTTTATAACACTAGGTAGCTCAATGGATAAAGAGCCAGTCCTAGGGACAGGAGGTCCTGAGTTCAAATTTGACCTCACACACTTCCTAGCTCTGTGATCCTGGGCAACTCACTTAGCCCCCATTGCCTAGTCCTTATCACGCTTCTACCTCAGAACCAATACTTAGTATCAATTCTAAGGCAGAAGATAAGGATTTTGTTCTTGTTTTGTTTTTTTAGAGAAAAGAAAAGAAAAACAATCCCTGCCCTCAAAAAACTTACATTTTAATGGTGAAAGATAATACACAAAAGAGCTAAAAACTTACTGGAAGAGATGAGGGAAGGGATGGAGTTCAGGGTTAGAAAGTCAGAAATAGAACTAGAAGAAGAATGAAGGATGGCTGGCCTGGGACCTTCCTCAAAATGGAGAAGTTGGAGAGATGTTTCAGGATGAAAAGGAAGCTGAGGCATGGTGGAAAAGTTAGAAACAAAGTCTCAAAAATATCCCTATAGGTCCATAAAGACTCAGAGATTCATTAAATATGGGTAGGATTTACATAGGTGGAGAGAAGAAAGGGGCATGACCTCAGGCTTAAAGATAGAAGACTGACTAGAGAGAATGAAGAGTTTATGTCAAAGGGATTGTAGGAAATAAGGCTAAGAATACAGCAAACAATCCACTCATCTCTTGTTTCATATAAATTATGGAGTTCAATGTGGGGTAGGTTTATGCCCCTATCCCAGCTCAGTTGTGAGTCTTGAAAAGGTCTGCCTCACTGGAAGACAGCCTCATGAACCCTGGACCCCTGGGTAAGTAACCTTTTGCCTTACTTGGTGTGGTGATCTGGAATCAGGCCAACTCCAAACCATATCATGACCATCTTGCCCCTTCCTCTAGCTTTCCACATCTAGCTTTTTTTTTTTTTAAACCCTTCCCTTCTGTCTTAGAATTGATACTAATTTATTGATTCCAAGACAGAAGAGTGGCAAGGGCTAGGCAATGAGCATAAAGCGAGTTGCCCAGGGTCACACAGCTAAAAAGTATCTGATATCAGATTTGAATCCAGGACCTCCTGTCCCTAGGACTGGCTCTTTATCCACTGAACCACCCTAGTTGTCCCTATTTCTTCTGATACATGTTGTTTCCCTTTAGTAGAATATAGTCTTTCTAAGGGCAAGGAATACTTTGTTTGTTTTTTTTTATCTACAACTTAGCACAGTGCCAAGCACATAGTAAGAGCTTTTAATAAATGTTTCTTTCATTCATTCACCAAAGTTCGGGTTGCACTTCAAAAGCAGACCAGTGGGGAACAAGAATTTTTTTTTTTTTACCCCTTACCTTCCATCTTGTAGTCAATACTGAGTATTGGCTCCAAGGCAGAAGAATGGTAAGGGCTAGGCAATGGGGGTTAAGTGACTTGCCCAGGGTCACACAGCTGGGAAGTGTCTGAGGCCAGATTTGAACCTAGGACCTCCTGCGTCTAGGTCTGGCTCTCAATCCACTGAGCTACCGAGCTGCCCCCAGGAACAAGAATTTTAAAAGTGAAATGTTCAAAGGAAATTAGAAAGAGTAAATGAATAGTGGAAAAACTCTTTACAAAGATATAGGAGATTAGGATCTTCTCCCTGGTGGTTCAAGAACAACAATAATTGGAACAATCCTTAGAAAGACTCATGCTCTGAGGTTTGAAGGAGCCAGCAAAATCTCTGGAGAGGATGGACTTAGCTTGGTCAATTCCACCCATGCAACACCTAGCTCTTCCATCTACTAGACTGGTGTTGGTGAACCTATGGCACACATGCCAGAGGGGACTGCTCTCTTCTCCCTCTCCATGCACCTGAGGACATTTTTCACATTACCCACCCCTCTGCCCAGTTGCCCAATGGGAGCGCTTCCTTCCTCCCTTATCTGGGGTAAGAGAGCAGATCACATTTGGCCTGAGGGTTGAAGTTTCATCACTCAGTCTCTGAAAGGTTTGCCATCCCTGTCCTAGAACATCTTTCTGCAAAACTGATGTTTCCTCAACTTGTTTTGTTGAGTCTGAGGAGAATATTTTCAGGTCAGTGCTTAGGACCTTGTCAGAAATGCATTTTCTCTCTATGAAGCTCCCCTTCTTCCTCCAACCCAGAACTCTCTACAGAATTCCTGGTCAATCAGCATTCTCCATGGGCACAGCATCCCCAAGAAATGGAATCCTATGAACTTCAGTCAGTTCTATTTTTCAGAACCAGCCTCATGGGAAATGTAGCCTCTCTTAAACCACATGAGACCCTATTATAGGAAAGTATGAAAGGGTCAGACTGTGTAATGCTTCAAATACCAGACTAAAGAGTTGATTTTGTCTTTTTAGGTAAAGGCTTTTTTGAAGGGTTTTAGGCAGAGGATGGATAATTCAAAGGTTATAGAGTTGGAAGGGACCTTGGATAACATTTTGCCCAACCCTCTCATTTTACATATGAAGAAACTGAAATCCAGGAAGGCAGAATCACAATAAGTAACAGTATTAGTAACAGTAACACAGGTCCTCTAGCTTCAAATCTGGTGGTACTTTTGTTTTGGTTTATGTTCTTTTTTTTTTTTTTTAAAGATTGTCTTACTAGCAGTGTATAAGATGTACTAGAGACTGTGGAAAGAATTCAGAATGAAAAAACCGTTTTGCCAGTGGTGAGAAGTCCTCAATTCATGTTCTCAGGAGTATTAACAGCAGTAATAGCTCTAGATTAATCACATGACTTTCTGCTCATTAAGCAAATTCTAAGGGAAGGAAAGCCCAGAAACCCTAGTTTAGTGGTCAAGTGGGGCTTGCTGTGGCCCTCATAGCAGTTTCTTAGTCTAAAACCCAGCAATAGCAGCAGCCCCTGGGCCTCAGCTTTTCCTGTAAATTCAGACACTATTCCCTCCATGCCCCACCCATCCCCCAGCCCCAGTTCTGGGCCACTTGTGGGATCCTCTTCAAGCTTAGTCAAGTCTGATGTATCACTAGTCTCCCACTTTATCAACCAGTTTACTTACAAACTAAAAGATCTTATATGAAATGACACAGAGTCTCCTTGATATGGTTGTCACCAAAGCCCAGAAGCAAACCTCCAAACCTACTGTGGTCAGAGACACTAGAAATAAAAATCTCAAAGCCTTCTAGATCCTAACCCCTACCCCTCCTGCTCTTTCCTCTTCTCCTTCACTCCTAAGCATCACAGCTATCTGGAGCCCAGGAAGAGGGGCCAAGATTCTCCTAACTATCTGGAGCATGTTGAAATGATCAACACACCCCAAGCATAGCAGTAAATTCTTCTACCTCTTCCTATGACTTCCTTGACTGCTGTCACTTTCCGTCTGTGTTGGGAGACCAAAGGGTAAATACGGAGACTATGGAATTGTATAACTCTTTCTCTATTGAGCTGAATACATAAACTGAGTAGAGGGGAACTGGACCTAGAATATAGGAAAGGGCTTTTTGTAGTAGTGTTAATCAGTCAATAAACATTTCTTAAATGTCTATTATGTGCCAGACATTGGGCTAGGCACTGAAGATAATGAAAAGTGAAAGGCAGTCCCCCTCCTCTCAGTTCTAATCAGAGAGAGAACATGTAAACAATTGTAACCCTTGGCTCACAGGGCCATTTTCATGGAACTCTGTCCTCTGTGGAACTCTGTCCTCTGTGGAACTCTGTCCTCTGTGGTGAAGATCAATGACTCAATGATCCCTGTCTTTATGAGGGGTGGGAGGAATTGGTGAGAGCTGAAGAGAGACTCAAATATTCTTGGATTTTATTTGAGAAAGTGGCTGGTACCAACCTCTTTTTCTGGTCCCTAAAGAGACAGAAAGAACCTAAAAATGAAACAGACATTGAAAAACCAGCAATTTGTTCATGTCCCTATCCCCAGATTATTACTATACTAGAGACTCTGGACAATTTCTCTTTGGTGAGATCTGAATCTCTCTTGATTAAGCTGAGTTATCTTGTTCCCAATCGGAGAGTTCATTCACTAGGTAATGTTTGGTTTATATCAGTGATGGTGAACATTTTTGAGACTAAGTGCCCAAACCGTAACCCTCACAACACATGTGAGCACTCCACCTTACCCCAGACAGGGGAGGGAGGAAGTGCTCCCACTGGGATGCTGGGCAGAAGGGCAGGTGATGTAAGAAATGTCCTCAGGTAAGCATGAACAGGGGGAAAGGAGCAGCCCCCTCCTGCTTGCATGCCAAAGGTTCGCCAACACAGGTACATATTGTCCCATATATACATACATATACTTTCTCTGATTTCTGTTTTACTAACAACTTGAATGAGTGGATATATTTGCTATGTGTGTTCATTGTGAAATTGGCATTTGGTAGGAAGTGGGTTAAGCCTCAGATATATATATATATAGTTTAGAGCACTCCTTCCCCATTAAGGGACAGTATTTAGTAGTATAGATTAAACCTAAAAAGTATTTCTCCTAGACTATATGTCTATATAACTAGAGTTAAAGGAGCAAATAGATAGAATTCTAGTCTAATACCCAAACTCTCTCTGAGGAGAGTGGAGTGACCAGCCTCTGGCCCCAATCTCCTGGCAAGAAGCCTAGAGAAGGGTGGGAGGAAAAGATTCTAGAGATATCCTTGCCTCCCTACAAGCCATATCTAGACAGATTTATGTGGCCATACATAAACAAAAAATACAGTGATCTCACATACCTACTCCTAAAAGCAAACAAGAGAATTAAGGGAAATTGGGAACAGCTTCTCATAAGAGGTTGGACTTTACCTGAGACTTGAAGAAATCCTGGGAAGCCAGAAGACAAAAATGAGAAGGAGAAAGTATTTCAGGCATGGGAAACAACCATTGAAAAAGTCAGGAGTTGGGAGATAATGCAAGAATGTTTGCTCTTTATGTTACTTTCCTGTTATTTGCTTTATGTTTCTATTTTAAGCAAATTATCTTTTTTTTTTTTTTTTGGCATTACTACTCACATTCACCAAGGAGTGATAGCGGCCACTAGCTCAATCCTGTTAAATGATAAGAACCAGGCACAACATAGCCTCACACTGATTAAGGTAGTTGTGTATTCCACCAACCCCAAAGGACATATGGGGAAAACAGCAAATTCTCAGAGAACAGCTACCTCTGTTCCCAGGTCTGGCTCTTTGGTGGGTGCCAATATTAATTTCGTTGACCTAGAAATGTGGTCTCTCTATATATTTACTTGATTAAACTTGTTCCAGGCTACCACCCACTAGGAAATCATTCTCCTTCCATGTTGTTTTTAGTGGACACTTATCCTTTGAATATGATAAAATGAAAATGACCACACTGAGCAAGTTTGTGTAGTTTATTTAAAACAAGAGAGGTACAAAAAGAAAAAATAAATACTAAAAATTATTGCAATATGGGCACGATGGCCACTTCCTATGTCTAGGTGGAACCTTTAACCAACCTAAAGGCATACATATCCCATCTCAGACATCTTTGAATATTGTTCAGCAAATGTCCCCAATGATAGACTCAGCAAAGAGGATCATTATGCAGATCATTAGGAGAACTTGGGAACTAATTGGCACTTAGCCCAGCTCCTAGCACATAGTAGGTACTTAATAAATGTTTATTGACTATTGACTGATTGGAGCTAGTCCTTGCTGTGTATTCATCCCTTTCATATATAAGAATGGAGTCAACCATAGGTAGGGTCATTTTGTCATCCCTTTGATTCTTCTTGTCCCAATATTTATGCACTGGCATCAAATGCCATTGGGTAATAGAAAGATCACTAGGTTTGGAACCAGAGGACCTGAGTTTAAATCCCATCTTTGATATTTACAAATTGTGTGACTTCCTTGGGCTTTAGTTTCCTCATCTGTAAAATGTGGGTACTGGATTATGGCATGTATCAGGTCTCTTCAAACTCTATAATCCTCCCAAGGAAGTCAAAGATAGGAAAAAAGGTCTAAATATACTAGAATATTCATACCAGCTGCTTTTGTGGCAGCAAAGTACTAGAAACAAAGTAAGTGCCCCTCAATTGGGCAATGACTAAAAATTTTAAAAATTAAAAAAATAAACCATGATAAACAAATGTAAAAATAAGTCCATACAGTAAGAAATGATGAATACGAGGAATTCAGAGAAAGATGGGAAGATTGTATGATCTAATAAAGAAGGAAATAAGTAAAATCGAGAGAACAACATACCAAATGACTAGGATGACTGAAAAGAAGTCATATTATGAGTAACTAAAAAAACCAACAAAGAGCTCAGGAAAAAAAGGTAATGAAACAAAACATGTCAGCCCCTTTGAGACAGTCAGACAGAGAACTACCAGGAAGGAATATTGTATACATATATTGTCAGATGCAACTGTGTCGAATGGTTTTTCTTAACTGTGTTTTGTCATAAGAAAAGGAAGAAGCAGTTGAACCTGCTGTGATGTAAACACAAAAGGTTTCAATAAAGTATATTTTTACAATACACGAGCATATGAGTCTAGTTCACTTGAGCTCTAATCCGCTGGCTCTTTCTATATCTGCTAAAGTTCTGATGGAACATGTTTAACTGAAACATGGGGCCCATGCTGCTCAGATGAGGCAGATATAATTCTTGCTAACCCTGTATGTGTGTGCATGCATAAATATGTCTGTACATTTGTGTGTGCTAGAGAGACAGAGATAGAGATGAAGACAAAGAAAGATAGATGGAGAGATGGAGAGACAGAAAAAGACTCTTGCTGCTGAGATTCATGAAGAAAACAGTTCCTCCTGAACAGAATAGCAGACTCTGAATGGGTTTTAGGAATTGATATATAACCACAAAGAATGTTACATATATTTGAACCCTGGAGGCTCTCTGCTTCAATATTCATGCTTCTTAGGTACTCACCTCTTGAATGACTCCACAAGTAATGTCATCATTTGCCAAAACTCATAGAGGTCTGGGGGTTGTCGTTTTCACAGAAAACATAGTAGAATCATTCCTGGTCAGAAACATAGTAATTAACTCTTAGGTAAATACATTATCTACGATTTTACAGCTAAATACCTACCTAAGGAAGGGTCAGATTCTGAAATGCAGAACACATTTTCTCATATAAATAATGTTATACATGATGGTGAGGTTATATGTATATGTGTTGCTGTACCAAAGAGATACTTATACCTCATATCTATTTAGCTAGTTCTCTGTTTACAAATAAGTGATTTTATAAATGTTCTACATATGTGTGTGTTTATATATATATAAATATATATATATGCACACATATATTATTCGGTTGTTTCATTCATGTGACCCCATTGGAGTTTTCTTGACAAAAATACTGGAGTTGTTTGCCATTTCCATCTCCAGTTCATTTTACAGATGAAGAAACTGAGGCAAATAGGATGAAGTGACCTGCCCTGGTTCATAGAGCTAGTAAGTGTCTGAGGTCAGATTTGAACTCAGAAAGATGAGTCTTCTCGACTTCAGGCCCAGCAGTACTCTATCCACTTTCCCACCTAACTCCACCCCTCCCATATGTGTGTGTATATGCTTATGTGTATATATGTACTTTTATATGTGTCTATATCATAATTATGTAATTATAATATGTAATATTACAAATATATAATTATATATAGTTACATCTGAAAAATTAATTGTCTCCTCAGTATAGGTATAATGGAGAAGTCAAAGGAGCACAGGTGGGTGGGAAATAAAAAGATGGTTGTCATGAACCCACACAAGATAAGGAGATTCCAATGATGAAGTTCCTGAGGGCATGGTGGAGAAGCCTGAGAGAGTAGAGCCAAGTGGGAAATGAAGGGACCAGTCTAATGTCAAACCTTCCCTAATCTCTTTTCTTCTCTCCAGGACTAGGGCAGTTGCTGAACCATCCATCCTTGAAGTATTTTCAGCCTAGTAAAACCTTCTAAAGATGCACTCTGCAAATGTAGCTTCTAAGAAATGCAAACTTTTCTACATCACAATGAGGCACCTGAGGAAAACCTGAGTGAAGGAGAATTGTATACCTACACACAAATGGACAGACACATTTAAGGGGAGTAGGCCTATAATTTCATTGATTTCAAAAATCCCAAATGTGGAAATTCTTTTCACTAATAAGGGAGAGTACCTTCTCTGAGTTAAAGCTTGTAATGTGTGTATCTCTGGGTGTGTGTGTACATATGTAAATTATGTACTTCCATATGGGATTAACCAAAATGCTGCTCACACAGCTGGCTTGAAGCTCTGTCTGAAATCAGGTCTACCTCTGACAAGAGGAGAGCCTAGGTCAAGGCACATTGCATTATCACTGGCAAGCTAGCCATGTTGTAGCTAGGAGCATTATAAGGATGGGTGCTTTTTTCTCTAGTCTCTATAAGAGTTACTAAACTGGAATTATATCTCTATGCTACCCTTAATTATTTCTGACTAAGGGTATAAGTTTAGTTCAGAAAAAAAATCCATCTGGTAATTTACCTTTAGTTTACAATTACTAATTACACAAAAGACCATAACCAATAGTGAATAGTGAATAAATCCATCTATCTGAGCAAACAAGCAAAAGAAGTCATAAAAATCAAACAGATTAGAATATACCAGAAAACACACAATAGTGAATGAGCTCTCTAGATGGAAGTGAGATAAGATCTTAACTTCCACTGAGAGAGGGGAAGGTCTCCCAAGTCTCAAAAAAAGCAAGCTGGAAATCAGGAACCAGTGTTAAGTAACCAGCTTCCAAAGTCATTCTTTCTCTCCTCCTAGTGTATCCTTCCTGAAAAGTGGACAGTCACAGCTTTCTCCATGAAAAGCTCTAGCATGAACTCTCCCTCACCCAAGAATGTTGAGTTGCTTCTAATTAGGAGTCACATTAGGAGTCCTAATCCCTCTACAAATATAAAAACATGCAAATGTCCCAGTCTTGAATGAAATCCCCTATACTCTCTACATATACATGTATGTATCTGTGTGTGTGTGTATATATATATATGTATATACGGATATATGTACATGTTCTATATGCTCTCTATGGTATGTGTCTGTATTTTTTCTCTATCAGATTGAGAGCTCCCCCCTATATTTACTCCATCAGAATAAAGGATCCCTGAGAGCAGAGCAGTCCTTTAGATTAAAGTTGAGAACAGTGGCAGATTCAGTATTTGATTCACAGTGAATATCAATCCATAGGACTGACTATTTTTAGTTGATAGCATGATAGCATCCTTTTCAGTCTTCTCTTACTTCTCCCCTATGTAATCCTATAGTATCATGAAATAATATATACATAAGACTTAGATCTCAAAAGAAATTTAGAGACCATCTACTCTAACCATTCATTTCTTCATTGTCTATAAAGTTCTGAAAATAATGGAATAATAAGAAGAAGAATCTTGGTACTTAGAGCTAAAAGAGACTTTAGAACTCATCTAATCTAAATTCTTTTTTATATTTTGAAACACAAAGGAAGTTGAATAATTTGCTCAAGGTCATGCAGTAACAAGATTTTTACCCCGTGGCTATGGACTCCAAATCTAGCAGTTGTTCCACTAAAACAGAGGACTGTCAATATAACATTCTGGTACCTTGAGCAGTACAGGCATGAGAATTTGTCTTTTTCAGGGCAAGGGTCAAGAATTTTACCTATGTTGACAATTTTTTTTGCCACCTGGGATACAGCTACCACATTTTCCTTGGAGGAAACTATATTACACAAGTCTAAGGCATGAGACAAGAATTTCTACATGGTATTTCGCCATCTCATCATCTTGCACAACTAATGCAGGGTCTTTTCGTTTTTGTTTTCAAACCACAAGGTGAGGATAATTTAAAGAGAACAGAGGCCTCAAAGAAAAAGATAATGAGATTGGACAGAGCTTTCCAGTAACATTCTTTTCTGGTTGAAATCAGCTCTTTATCAGCAAATGTAAGCTCTGACTTCTGAAAGGTGATCAATCACCTCCCTCTCATACACCACCACCCTTCCAGCCCCCACATTGAATACTCTTTAGGAAAACGCCACATCACACCCTATTGCCATGCTGCCCAGTCCCTCTGCTTTCCACTGCTCTCAGCAGGGCTGACTCAGACTGAAACTTCAACCTCAAGGGTGCTGAGGCTGGGGCTACGAAAAGGAAATACAGGTGAACACCACGGCGGAGTGAAGAACAGGTTCAAATTTCCCTTACAGAATGGGCACCTCCAGAGAAGCGGGAAAGGAGAGTTGACTGGAAGGGACAGAATGGGGCAGGTGTGATGCCAGTCAGGCATGATTTGGGGGGAAAACCAGGATCAGATGTGCTGACTGCCTCACATCGTGGAAGCTAGAAAGATCATAGGCCATTGAACGGCAGACAAACTCCTTACTAAATACCTTATTACATACATGAGGAAACTGAAACCCAAGGAAGTTAAGCCCAATTTCACACATTGAATTAGTACCAAAATAGGGACTAGAATCAAGGTTTCCTTACTCTCATCCCTGTATGTTTTCCTTTATAGCCCAGTGTTTCTCTTTTTTTTATTCAAATATTTTATTTAATCATTACACATAATAACAATTTTCAACACATTTTCTAAACTTATAAAACCAAATTGTCTCCCGCCCTTCCCGCCCCCCTCCCACAGATGGTTAAATAACTCGCTCTGGGTTATATATGTATCATCATGTAAAACATACTTCCATATTGGTCATTATTATAAGAGGATACTCATATAAAATCCAAACTCTCGACTAAAAACACAAATAAAGTAAAAAATAGTTATCCCACTATCTCAAAGTCCTTCCCCACCCACTCACCCAAATTCTCCTCCATGGTCCATGAGCTCTATAAGGAAAGGGGCTGCTTGTTTGTCTTTCTTCATATCCCTAGAAGCTTAGCAAAGTAACTGGCACATAGTAGGTACTTAATAAATACTTAATTGGAGTAGAGATCGTTAATAGTAAATGGAGTGCTGGATTTGAAGGCAGATGATCTGGATTTAAATATAATATTTCTGCCTATATGACAACAAGTCCCTTCCCCGGTCTGGGCCTCAGTTTCCTCATCTATAAAATGGACTAGATGAGTTCTAAAATCCTTTTTAGCTCTAAATCCCACAGCCCTTTTCCTTAGAATCCCTTCTTTTCAGATTTTTCCAGGTCATGAAGAGATAGACACCTCTGACTTTGATTTCATTCCACTACTAGGACATTCTTTCTTCCTTCCTTCCTTCCTTCCTTCCTTCCTTCCTTCCTTCCTTCCTTCCTTCCTTCCTTTTTTCCTTCCTTCCTTCCTTTCTTTCTTTCTTCCTTGTTTCCTTCCTTCCTTCCTTTCTTTCTTCCTTCCTTCCTTCCTTCCTTTCTTTCTTTCTTTAAAAAATTCTTACCTTCTGCTTTAGAATCAATACTGTGTATTGACTCCAAGACAGAAGAGCAATAAGGGCTAGGCAATAGGGGTTAAGTGACTTGCCCAGGGTCACACAGCTAGGAAGTGTCTGAGGCCAGATTTGAACCTAGGATCTCCCATCTGTAGGCCTAGCTCTCAATCCACTGAGCCCCCAGCTGCCCCCTAGGATATACTTTTTTGCTCCTGAATGTGGTCATGTCAATGCTCTGTACAAAAAAATCTTCTATACTTTCCAAGGAAAAGTGAGACTCCTTGGTCTGGCTTCTAGTAGCTGGCAGTACTCTGCTTTTCCAACTTGATCAGATACATGCTAGTCAAACAAGACTACTCTCTGTCTCCTCAAACACAGACTTGTCTCACACCTCTTCACCTCTGGTTGGTTCCAGTGCCTGAAATGCCTTACCATCCCCAAATTATCACCTCCTCTAAGAAGTCTTCCCTGAATCCTGGATTGGTCACAACCTCTCCCTCAGCCTTTACTTAGCATTTTCTTGTGTATCTCTCAAATGAACTGACTATGCAATCCTTTATATAATAGCTTTCTATGCTTATATCTTATCCCCTACTGACTTTAAATTATCTGAGGCCAGAGACCATGAATTAACTAAATGATGCATCTCTCCAATCATAGGAACATAGATTTAGTGGTAGACTTAGGAGCTCATTAAATCAACCTCTTCCCTTTTGCATGTGAGGAAATTGAAGCAGAGATTGAGTGATCTGCCCAGGGTTACCCAGCTAGTAAGTGACTGAGGCTGGATTCGAACTTAGGTCTTCCTGACTTCAGGTCCAGTACTCTATCAACTATGCCACCCATCTCTAGGCATAGAAAAAGTAAGGTGGTATAGGACAGAGCTAGATTGTTATTGCAGAAAGAGCAGTGGGATTGAGTTCTCAGCACTTCAGATTCAAGAATCTTTTCCTCTATCACTTCTTGGCTCTCTAACCTTGAATAAGTTGCTTTAACTTCTCTGAACTGAAATGATAAAATACTGGGATTATTTATTGCTTTAGAATGAAAGATGATGGATAGAAACAGCTAATCCAAACTTCTCATTTTTTTTTTTTAAACCCTTACCTTCCGTCTTGGAGTCAATACTGTGTATTGGCTCCAAGGCAGAAGAGTGGTAAGGGTGGGCAATGGGGGTCAAGTGACTTGCCCAGGGTCACTTGGGAAGTGTCTGAGGCCTGATTTGAACCTAGGACCTCCCGTCTCTAGGCCTGGCTCTCAATCCACTGAGCTACCCAGCTGTCCCTAAACTTCTCATTTTACAAATAAGGAAACTGAGGTTTGTTGACCGATCCAAAATCACACAGGCAGGTCAGTCAATCAATAGCCCAAAAGCCAAGGGATTTGAATCAAATACAATCTGGAGCTTTCCATAGCAATTTGCTACTTCTCCAGTGGGATTGGACCAGATAGAGTACTAGAAGTTTCCTTCCAGATTGTCTCACCTGTGAGATAGTCTGGAACAATAGATAATGCAAACAGAATTTTGCTCTTGGAAGCCTTACAGAAAATTGTCCTAGAAAAGGAGAGTGGGGGGTAAGGAGCCTTCATTTCTCCCAGTTTAATTGGGGGGGGGGGAGGGGAGTACCTCACCAAGATGGAATTCCTGTCATAGTCAGGAGGGCAAGCCGGAGATTGAACTAAGGACTAGATCTATTTCGTTGACTTGATGCCTTCTTTGCTGACCAAAAAAAACAAAACCCTCCCATTTTATCTACTTTCTTTCAAAGGGCTGCAAGTCAGCTTGACCAGTGGTAGCATTTACTTGCTCAGCATGAGTAATTTATCTACAGGTCCCGGTAGAAAAGGTTAGGAAATGTTTTGGGCTTCTGTTGGCCCAAAGATACTCTGGCCAGAGCTGTCCTTGACATTTATTTAGGGATGTGAAAGTTGAACAAAGAATAGAGAACAAAAATGAAAGAAACAAAAGGAACAGTAGCCCGCATAGTAAGGCCGGAGAACAAAGCAGATCTCAGCAATTTGGAGTCCAGCTCTAGGCCCAAGCTAGTGATGAACAACTAATCTGGTACCACCATGGTACCTATTGTAGGATGCCATTTCTGGGAATAGGCAAAGCCTCAAGGCTCAGCCCAGAAACTCAGCCTCTTTCTGTTCTCAAACCACAAAAACCCTGAGTGTGAAGCACATTCGCTTCCATGACACACTTTGTATTCACAATAGCTGCTGAATTGGCCACTTGGAAACTCTGATTAACAGGCTCTAGCTATGGGCCACTGCCTGGACCTACCAGGCCGTCACCTGGGAACCAGGGTCCCCTGGATATAGTCTTTCCTTTTCCTTTCAAGCTGTTCTCTCCTCATTCACATCCATTATTGGATTGGTTAATAAGCTCTATAGGAAAGAGAATTGGACCTAGAATCAGATCTGGATTCTAATACCGGTTTCCACTCTCTAATACTAGTTTCTGCTAATACTAGTTTCCACTCTCTAAACATCAGTTACCCCACCTGAAAAATGGACGTAATTTTTTAACTAACAACTTCTCAAGGTTATCATGAGGCTTGAATGAGAGAACATATTAAAGTGCTATCAGAGGAGCAGAGTTTTAAAGCTGAAAAGGAACTCAGAGGTCTAAACCCCACCTTCCCCTCACTGTTCAGGGGAGAAACTTGAATTTCAAGGACCCCCAATGAATATATCTAAGTTTACAAAGCTAATAAGCATCAGAAATAAGATGTGAAATGGGGTCCTTTGACTCTACTACATCACATAGCCTCCTTAAACAAATGTCATTCTTTTTAGTAGTAAAAATAGTTCCAATGTTGAAAGAAGGGGTGTGGCAGAGCCAGTCAATCTGCAAGCTTTTTTAAATCTCTACTCTGAGCTGGGCATTAGGCTAAACCCCAGGAATACAAAGAAAGACAAAAACCCAGTCCTGCTTTCATGGAGCTCCCAGTCTAATGGAGGAAAAAATGTATAAATCGCTATATACATGTCAGGGGAAGGGGGAGGTGTCTGTCTGTGTGTTTATACATACATACATATGGGAGAGGGGGAGGGGGGATAGAAACAGACAGATAGACACAGAGAGAAAGAATGGAATTTCAGAGTTGAGGCATTAGCAGTAGAGGATAAAGAGATGCTTTAGAATCAGTAAGACCTGGTTTCAAGACTCTCCTCCAAGTAATATAAGCTGTATGACCCTTGGTAAGTCACTCAAACTGTAAGTGACAAGAGGCAACTGTATATTGTACATATTGTATATTGTATAATTATATCTTGTATATAAAAATTGTATTGTATTATATAAGGTATATAGTAACTGTATTATATATTATGTAACTGTATATTGTAACTATATCATATTACATATTATAAACTATATTATTACTTGTATAACTATATCTTATATATTATAACTGTATTATATCATACATATTATGTTATATGTTATAGCTATATTGTATGTTGTAACTGTATTATATTGTATATTGTATAATTGTATGTTGTATAATTATATAACTGTATTATATAGTATATATCATATATTATAACTATATTACATTGTATATTGTATAACTGTACATTATATAACCATATTATAACTGTACTACATAGTGAATATTATATATTGTAACTACATTATATAGTGTATATTATATATTATAACTGTAATGTATAGTGTATTATAGTGTATATTTTAAGACTTTATATTGAAGAGTAGAGGCAGAGCTGCATTGGTAGAGAATGTTCCTCTATAGGAGTTCCTATACCAATTAGATGACAGGTCCAGTTTAATTGTACTCATCATCATTTCATCATTGCCTAATTGCCCATGATGCTGAGACACTATGAAAGAGGGAGATATGGAGAAAGTCCCTGCTCTAAGAGAGTGTGTAATCTAATCAATCAATCTAAAAGAATTTGCTAAGTTGCAGAGGTATGGGCAATAAAGAAACAATCCCTAGCCTCGAGGAGCTTATGTTCTTTGGGGCAAGGACATATATACATGTAAGTATATTCAAAATCTATACAAAGTAAATACCAGGTAATCAGGAGGAGGAGACACTAGCAACTGGAGGCGGTAGGGAGGGAGTCAGAAAAGGTTTCACATTAAAGAGATGCATAAACAGAATTCAGACCATAAACATTAATCATAGAAAGAGATCAGCATCTAGGTATCCATCTCATTTAGAGGTTAAAAGTTGAGAGAAAATTTCAGCGTAGGAGGCAATAATGAGGATATAATTTGATTCGAGATCAGTTTGGATGGGGTAAATGGAAAGTCATTTCTCTAGTCAATTTAAGAAGTTTCACGGGAACAGTAAGATGTATTTATTAAAAACCTAAACTAAAGGTTTTATACTACTGCAGTCAAATTTGGGAAGACAAAAGCCACTGGGAAGCCCCATTTTCTTGAACACTCTTGCCAACAATGGCATCACTTCCCATACATAAGATACATCTGCCTCCCCAACCTATGGGGAACTAAGCAGACTTTAGAGAGATATCATTCTAGAAAAAAATAGATGGGTAAAAGTAGATTATAAGAACTAGATTGGCAAATAGGACAGGATTTATGAAAACGCTTACTTGTTTTCCCCAGGCTAATTTAGATCCCTCTTCTCCATCTCATTTCTTTTCAGGACTATGCTACACACACTGTTATTGCCACAGGTCAGGGCATCCCTGCCTCTTGCTGGTCTATCACATTAACAAGGTACCGTGGGATTAGTTGGGAAACTCAAAAGGGTTTCTGGCTGACCAAGAAGAGTTTGGCATCCTCTTCCTGGCAGTGGGCAGGCTATCCATAACAAAAAAGTCCTCCTGCTTCTAGATGGTTCCAAGAAGGAACCAAACAATGCCTAATGACTCAGACTCACAAGGTTATCCCCAACATTAAATATCAAATTGCTCATCTATGTTCAGGAGAAGAAACACACACACAAAAATAACCAAAAGACACAAAAAAGTCAAATACCAAATACTCCTCTAGGCGAATTCACATGTTCTATCTGTTATATGCCGGTACATGGAGCTTGAGATCTATCACTCATCAAATACCCACCAGAAATCTAAGAGAGACAGAGACAGAGACTGTTATAGCTCACAGCTCCACGGAAAGACAGGAAGCTGTCTCTGCTCCTTTCAAACCTTTGTGGTACCCCATCCTTGTAACTGAAGACATTTATCAATCTATCAAACTCCAGAAAATTCCCTTGGTTCCTAGGAAAGACCAAGAAAGATTTCTTTACGAGCCTCTCTCAATTACTTGCACCAAAATCCAACAAAGTACACATAGCATGGTTCATAATGGTCTCCTCCGAAATCTGAAGCAATTCCTCTAGCACAATCCTTTAGAGTATCCCAAATTACAATGGGAGGAAGGGGAAGCCCAGGTCTATCAGCTATAGTTGCCATTATCAGTCCCCTTATAAAAAAAAGCATTCAAATCCAAGAAAGCTCAATTTACTGCAATTATCTTCAAAACAAAATTCTTCAAGCCAGAAAATATTGACAATGCAAATCTCCCAAGGATGATGGATTGACCTCTAATAAGCAGCCCTTATTACTAGAGACATCACCAGAAGCACCCCCAGAAAGACCACAGGGAGCCTACTTCCTTTGTATTGCTTGATCCTGATTTCAGCAAGATCATCCTGACCCAATCTTGAATGATTATGCCAAATGGGAAAGGAAAGGCCTAACTCAGGTGAGTCCCCTGAGTCCCCCTGGGTTTCCATATTGAAATGAAATGAAACACTTATCGAAGACATAATGGCTAACCAAAGAAGATTTACTTAGCTGTGGCAGGGGAAAGATATCTAATAAAGATTTTTATCAAGGACTCCATGCTGATTCAGTTGAGCTAAGCCCTCTTGCTTTTGTGTTATTGACCATAACAGTCAGTCCAGTCAATATCTAGGAGGAGCTTTAAAGATTGAGATGCTCAGGTGACCAAGAAACAATATCAGTGGACAAGTCTATAGTCCCTGAGTCCTGAGGGCCATTTCCATCCCTTTTTATATACCCTTACCTTCTGCTTTAGAATCTATACTGTATATTGGTCCCAAGGCAAGAGAGCAGTAAGGACTAAGCAATGGGGGTTAAGTGACTTGCTCAGGGTCACACAGTTAGGAAGTGTCTGAGGCCAGACTTGAAACCAGGACCTCCTATTTCTAGACACAGATCTCAATCCACTGAGCCACCTAGCTGCCCCCTTTGATGCCTTCTAAACTAAAAAACTAACCCTGTCCACTTAGTGGAAAGCTCTGGTAAATATCCCACTATACTAATTATCTGACCTCATCATAGGCTCAAGACTAGCAAACAACATCCAAGCAACAGATGGAGGATTGGCAATACAAGAAAAGCGACTGGATGTCTAGACTATAAGCTTTATGAGAGCAGGGACTATGTTTTATCTGAACTTGTATCTTATTCCAAATGCTTAAAAAATGTTTTACAAGTGTTATATATGCTTAATAATTGCTTGTTGTGAAACACGATGGTTTAGTAGAAGGAGTTTGACTTGGATTTGAATGCTATTACAAATACTTATTAAGGATGTGGTTATGGGCAAGTCATTTAACTTCTTAGAGTTTCATCTATAAAAAAGGAGTTAATATTTGCACAACATGCCTCATGATGTTCTTGTAAAGAAAGTGATTTTTAAACTTTAAAGTATAACAAATTCTTCTTATCTTTTGGTTGAATGAAAGTCATGATTGTCCTCTGTGGAAAAGGGCCAAAGTTCTCTGATACATTTCTTCCTTGCCTTTCAGGAGATAGCCAAATATCTAGGGTGCTTCCAGCTCAAGATCTCTGGGCATGAGAAATTAGAGGTCTGTGGGTTCCCCAAGAAAAATCCAATTGTGTACTAAGGGAAGAAAGCTGGCACCAGAATTGCATAAAGGGGAATTCCACTTTGGGTGTCCAAAGACCAGCTCTTCCGCTGTGGCTTGCAATGGCCTGCTTCACTCCAGAGATGGACCCACAGTTTTCTCAATTTTCTCAACCCTTGTCTGCTTTGGGCAAAAAGATCATCCCATCTTAGTTCTTTTATGATTCCTGAGAACCTGTTTTAGCCTGAGATCCACCAAGTGAGAGGAGAAGATAAAGTCCAAATGAAAAAGTGCTGGAGATGTCCCCACTCTGCCTCCCCTCCCCTCACCCTTCCTTTCCAGGTTCCTGTCTTCCACCAAGGCCTCTTTCTGAACAATTACTGGGAAATTCTGTGCTTGATCAAAGTCAAGGAAGGTTGTATAAGTGAACAATGAGGCATCAGGTGAAAGATCTCAGTGAGACTGAATGTCCTTAGAGAAGGAGAAATGAAACTCTATCCTCAGCCAAAAACATAAACATTAACCTAAGAAAAAAGTTGACATCAACACAGGGGGCTGAAGGAATTCCCTTCATTCCAGGTCGAACCATGAAGGTTCGAGTTTCCCAAAAAACCAACTCTTCAGCTGTGAGAATACTACTAGACAGCTCCAAGGGAATGGAACAAAGTCATCTGCCAACACTTTGCTGAAAAATAATCCCAAATATATATATATATATATATATACTCTAATATGTAATATAATATAACATATACTCTAAGGACAAAAAATGTATGAGATCAATCCCTTGTAAGAAACAACTGGGCATTTGGCAAGGGTGTCCAAAGGGAAAGGGGGATTCCCTCTCCTTTCAGCCTCCCCCTCTTTCCTTAGTGAGTCATTTCAAGGTCTACGTCTTAAAAATGATATTGACATTTTCCTAAAAGAGAATACCTAGAGAGATGGTGCTCTGACTCACACTTGGCCTTAGCCCCTATTTTACCCCTGGCCTGGGCTCTGCTGTTCCAGCTGTCTTAATGCAACTTCAAAGTTCCTGAAGAGTGTATGATCATGCATTCTCATGCAAGTTAAGGATATGGGACTTTCAGGGCTGACTAATTAACTTTTTTTTTTTTACTAATTACTTTTTAAGAGAACAAGAGAGTTATTTTATGGATGGTGTTTTTACATAATCAGAATAAATAGGAATGCCTGGTTTTATTTTTATCAACACAATCATTATTACTGATATTCTTACTATGCTTCACACATGACACTCAATCTCCCACTATAGAGGCAGCATATGGCACAGCAGATAAGAGAACTGCTACAGGAATCTGGAAGACCTGAGTTCAAATCTGACCTCAAATACTTACTAGCTGAGTGACTCTGGACAAGTCACTTAACCCTTGCCTGCCTCGGTTTCCTTGTAGGTAATAATATCATGTACCTTCCTGGGTTGTTGTGAGGCTTAAATGAGATAATGTTTGTAAAGTTCTTTAAAAACCTTGAATCACTTTATAAATGTTAGCTATTTATTATTGTTTTCTCTCTGGCTATCCCCCATATACTCCTTCGCCATTGTCTCTTGGAATTCCTAACTTCCCTCAAGCTTCCACTGAAGCAGCAATTTTGATATGAAGCCTTTCTTGATTCTGCCAGACACTTTTGCCTTCCCAGACAAAATATGCCTATATGAGTACCTGCTTGTTACAATATGAATTCCTTGAGAACAGAGATGTTTCCATTTTTGTATCTGTTTCCCCAGCACCCAGCACAGTGCCTGGCACATAGCAGGGTATTTAATAAATGCTTGTTGATTGATTAAATATTTAGAATAATTTACATTTTGTCTGACACTCCTATTTTCCTAACGTCCTTCCCATTGAGTCTCTCATTTCATCCTCATGCCAATCTCGTGAAGTAGAAAAGCAGAATATTTTGAGCTCTTTTTGTCAGGGAACCAATTTGGGGTGCAGACAAATTAATTATTTTGCTGGAAAAAATCATCCATTTATCTTTGGGCATCTGGTTGGATAGCCCACGTGGAATAAGAAAATGGATGATCTAAATGCCTTGGACTCACTGTGGACAACTATTTCCAATTCTGAAAATTTATTTCCATTTGAGTATTCCTTGGAATTTTGTGTTTATCTTTTGGCCTGGATCTGGGATTTTGAGGAAACTCCTCCTGATTCTCCATATCGGCAGCTCCTCTGTAATTCAGTGTCACATAAAGAGTTGCCGCGCGCATGAGAGAAAGATCATAGTTAGGACTGGGAAGAAGAAGTCATCTAATCCAACTTCTCATTATCAGTTGAAGAAACTGAGGCCGTAAAGAAACATGACAAGGCCATGATCACAGCTAATATATGTCAGAGCTAGAGCTTGAACTCACTCCTTACTGACTGACCTTCTATCCTGTGCTAAACTTCTTCCACCTCATTTTAATCCCCTTGGAAAAGAACAATGGTCTCAATCTGACACAAAGCTGAATAGACTGCCTCTATGTCCACCAAGATCAGAGCAGGAAGCAATGAATCCATTTAGTCAGCAAGAGGCAGGTGGGATCTGGAGCATAGCTATGGAAGAATTGAGGGTTAGGCATAAGAAAAACAACTGCTTGAATGCATGGGTTGGGGTGGACATGATTGGGGATGTAGACTCAAAACTACCACACCAATGCAACTATCAACAATTTGGAAATAGGTCTTGACATGTTAAAACCAGTGGAAATGTGCATCGGCCATGGAGGGGGTGCAGGGGGTGAAGGGGAAAGTAGGGGCATGAATCATGTAACCATGTTAAAAATGAATATTAATAAATGTTTAAAAAAAAAGAATTGAGGGTTAGGGGGAAGAAACCAAAATCTGGGATGTTTCATCAAGGGACAAACTGGGTCAGGAATGATTAAATATGGTCTTGCTAGGAGGCAGGGGATGTGTGAGGTGGCATCCCTACATCCGCTTTGGTCAGATATCATTCTATGAAATATAAATTGCCAGGAATAGTCATTATCCTACTACAGCAGAATATGGAGCACATCCTCTTTCTTCTTTGATTAGGGAATTACTAATTTTATTTATCCCCAAATGTTGCATTTCTCACTAAGGCGCCCACACCCTCTATTAGGCAACTGCAGCCTTACTCAGGGTGTCCCAGGTGGTAGGGGAAGGGCCTGGCGAAGAGTGTGGGTTATGTAACTCACTGATTCTCAGAAGATGATACTATATTTTGAGTTCTAGTTAAAATTTGAGATAGTAACCCTTTGTAAAGTAGGAAGCAAATGCCAGCCCCTCCAGCAACTTCACGCTGCCCTTTCTGTTCAAGAGCCTGGGAGGATTCACATAGAACATAGCTCTAGGGCAGTAAAGGACCTCAGAGGCCATGTATCCATCCCTCTTCAGTTACAAATGGGGAAACTGATGTCCAGGAAGGTGAGGTGACTTATGCAAGTTTGTACAGATTCTGAATATCAAAGATGGGATTTGAATTCAGATCCTCTGACTCCACAGTCAGTATTTCTTTCCAATAGACCAGAGTGCCCTTTTTTTTTTTTTTGAACCCTGGCCTTCTGTTTCAGAATCAATACTCGGTATTGGTTCCAAGGCAAAAGATTGGTAAAGGCAATGGGGGTTAAGTGACTTGCCTAAGGTCACTCAGCTAAGAAGAATCAGAGGACAAGTTTGAACCCACCTCTAAACCTGGCTAGAAAGCTATCCACTGAACTACCTAGCTGCCCCAAGAGTGCCCTCTGAATAGACTGTTTTGGTGGGTTGGAACCCTACTCAACCTTATAAATAAGTAATGTGTGATGAGTCCCTCTTTGTTCCCCCCCTCCCAATAACTCCCCAATTACCTGGTTCCTTACATTCCAATATAATAGAATTAAGAATTAGAAGAACTTTAGAGACCACTTAGCCCACCAACCCACTCAATTTTAAAGGTAAGGCAAATGGCTTAGAGGAGGAAGGTGACCTTCCCTAAGGTCACACAGCTGGTTAGTGGCCACTGGAGCTTAATCCATATTTTCTGTCTTCACTCCTCATTGAGCATTTTTTTCCACTAGTGACATGTCCAAGGTCAAAAAGGGAATAAATGATTCATTCAGATCTTCGGACACTAATTCTTGAGCTCTATCTTCTCTACCCCAGGACAGTCTTTTGAATTAAACTCAACAAGTCTCCCTGTGGACCTCTTTTGATTTGTAAATACCCCTTCCAGGGGTAACACACTCAACACTTCAGCATGACTAAGTTATCCGTTTCCCTCTGGAGAAGAGGGACTAGACAGCAGAAGGACACACAAGGCCTCCAAAAGGAAAGACAATGCCGGCTAGGGAAGGGGAGAGAAACATCAAACACACTTCACAATGTTGTCGAGGGCCAATGTTGGCAGATGTGACTTCGGCAGAAAGTCCATTTGCTCAGCAGAGCGATAGCTCCCCCATGATTGAAACTACAAACTTCCTAAAAGAAGCACAAAGAGTGGCCTCAAGTTGAAAAGATCAGAGTAACTGTCAGAGGAAGTCTTACTCCCTCCCGGATGGCATAACCAAATCCTCTTTCTCATTCCATGTCAACATCCCAAATCTGGCAGGGAAGTGGCTTCTAAATCTGTCCCACCCCATTTCCTAAAGGGGTTTTGGAAGTCTGACTCCTTCTAGGCTCTGAGGACACCGAGGCCAATGACAGAGGCCCACTGGTCCTGACCCGTTTTTTTATGGAAAGTTATAGAAATTCCCAGAGTTGAGAGGTGGGACTGCCCTCCATCTCTCATGCCCCTCAGCCTTCTATTATTCCTCCCTTCTGTCCATGTTTTAACTTAGCTGTCATGTTGCTTTTGCAAAATGATACTTTCATCATCCTGAGAATTCAGACCTCGGTACTATTTCCTCTACGGAGGTCTAATGTGTGAAAGTAGTAATAAGAATAAACATGATACTTTAGAGTCAAACTTTAGAGTCAGACTGGAAGGAAACTTAGAGTCCATTTACTTCAACCCTCATACTTTATAGACGGGGAAACTGAGGCCTGGAGAAGTGATGTGATTTATCAAAGTCACATAGCTGGTATGAAAGTATGATATGGTCGAGAAAACTGTGAACTTGGAATGAGGAGGAAATATATTTGCCTCTCCCATCCCAGGCCTAGGCTTGGTCTGGTTCTTTTTTTTTTTTTTAATTCATTCATTCATTCATTTATATTTATATTTTTTATTTTATTTTTTGAGGATTATCTGCAATTTATTCTGTCTATATCTTGTCTGAATATAGTTGTTTGCATGTCATTGCCTCCATGAATTAGTCAGTCAATATCTTACCACTCTGAAACTGAATAAATGTGTTATCTTTGGCAGTTTCTCATCTGTAAAATGGGGATAGCAATCCATGGGCCACATGCATCACAGGTTTGTGGAGAGGAAAGTATTTGGTAAACCTTAAAAGTACTAAAGGAATGGCATTATGGTCATTTCTCTTTATATTTTTATAGAGTACTTCTGTATGTATTTTTTCTAACTGTTCTTCACCCTAACCCTATGAAATAGATTGTTGTTCAGTCATTTCATTCATGTCCAACTCTTTGTGACTCCATTTGGCAAAGACACTGGAATGGTTTGCCAATTTTTTCTCCAACTCATTTTACATTTGAGAAAACTAAGGTGAACAGGGATAAGTGACTTCTCTGAGGTCACATAGCTAGGAAGTGTCTGAAGATTTGATTTTGTCTTCCTGACTTTAGTCCAGGTACTTTATCTACTGTGCCACCTGGCTGCTCCATGAAATAAGTGGAACAGGCATTATTGTCTCCATTTGGCAGATGGGGAAATTGAAGTACATGAGCGAAGACTTCTCAGGGGTATATAGTCACTTGTCATAGAGCCAGGAACTGAAACCAATTCACTATTCTTCCAAATACATCATACTTCCTGCCAGAAGAGACCCTTGGCTGACAGGGAGAGCAGAATCTTTGGAGCAGCAAAAGGGACCCCTCCAGGAAAGAAGAGAAAAGGGGAAATACCGTGATCAAAGCGTTCTCAGTGACTTCAACTCCTAACAGTCTTAATTAGTTCTAGAACATTCTTTTGCCCTATTGGTTTTGAAATATCCATTTTTCCTGCCTTCAATGATCATACCAACAAATCAAGTCAACAAGTATTTATTATTTTTTATTATTATATCATTTACTATGTACCAGACCCTGGGCTAAGGGCTGGGGACATAAAGGCAAAAGAACAAAATAAAACAAAAACAAAGTCCCAGTTCTCAAAGAGCTCATGATCTCATGGCATTTTCTCTGGTCATCCTCCATGCCTAGTATGCTCTCCCTCTCCCTTTCAGCCTATTTTGGCTTCTATGACTTCCCTTCAATCCTAACTAAAATCCCATCTTCTACAGGAAGCCTTTCTCAACTCCTCTTAATTTTCATGCCTTCCCTCTCTCAATTATTTCCTTTTAATCAGTATATGCCAGTAAATACTTGTTGACTTATTGCCTCCCCCATTAGATTAAAAGCTTCTTGAAGGTAAAGAGTCTTTTGCCTCTTTTTGTATTCTGAGGGCTTAGTGCATAGTACATACTTTTAAAAAATTCTTATTGACTGACCAACTGACTCATGGAGTAGACAACATGCAAACAACCATGTACAGACAAGATATAGGCAAGATAAATTGCAGATAATCAAAGAGGAAAAGCACTAGGACACCAGACAAAGTCTAGAACTAGCACGGGATAACAAATGGAGGGGTAACAGCTCCACATGAGCAGGAGTCATTGACTTTTCCATTTGCATCATCCATGTCCACTATTCTCTTTCCCTTGCCTTTCTCAAATCTTCCTATCAAGACTGCTTCTCTAACCTCAGATACTTCCTAGCTGTGTGACCCTGGGTAAGTCACTTAACCCCCATTGCCTAGCCCTTACTGCTCTTTAGCCTTCTAACCAATATTTAGTATTGATTCTTAGATAGAAGGTAAAGGTTTAAAAAAAAAAAAGACTCTGCTTTCCTATCTTGAAATATTTCTACTATATAACTCCTCTCTAGCATGGAATTCCCTATAAGTCAAGAGAAATGTAGTTGCCAAGGCAAAGGCTGACTCAGGAAGAGAAAACTCCCTAGGACAGATGGAAAAGATAATTTCTGTTCCTAGAACCAAAGGGGCCCTTTTACCCAATCAACTCCCACTCAGCTCCTTTCTCTAATCACCTTTAGTTAGTATTTATAGTAATAATAATGTTGTTCCATTGTTTTTCAGTTGTATCCAACTCTCCATGAGTCCATTTGAGCTTTTTTTTTATCAGAGATATTAGAATGGTTTGTCATTTCCTTCTCCAACTCATTTTTACAGATGAGGAAACTGAGGCAAACAGGATTAAATTACTTGCCCAGAGTCCCACAGCTAGTAAGTGTCTGAAACCAGCTTTGAATTCAGGAAGATGAGTCTTCTTGAATCCAGGCCTGGCACTCAATCCACAGCACCACTTAGTTGCCCATAATAATAATAGTGAGCAAATTATATAGTGCTTTAAGATATGCAAAGCAATTTGTTTATGTTATCTCATCTGATGATCACAACCCTATAAGGTAGGTGCTATTATTATTCCCTTTTTCATCATCCCAGGAGAGAAAAAAAAAGAGGCACAGGAAAATTTAGTAACTTGCCTGTGGCCATGTAGTTAGTGTTTGAAGTAGGATTTGAATTCAGGTCCAGGCCTTTATTCACTGTGAGAAAGCCCCTCGTTTTTATAGTCCTCTAAGTTGAATCTTTAGATGAGAAGTCATGTCTGTGTACCAGAAAACTTGAGAAGATGTAAGTCTCTCAATAGAGTATCTGGTACTTGGATATTTCTTTTCAGTGCTTAATTAGCAAGGTGCCCCACATATAGCAGATGTTTAATAAATATTTTGTCGATTGCTGTCCTCACTTCATTGAGGCTTAAGAAAAGGAATAGCCATATGATTGGGGTTTGGGCTTCAGAAGAACACTGTTACAAATATGAATAATATGGAAATGGGTTTTGAACAATGATACACCTCCAGGAGAGGGGAGGGACGAGGGGAGGTCAAGAACATGAATCTTGTAACCATGGAAAAATATTCTCAATAATTTTTTAAAAGGAATATCCATTACACTTGGCTAGGTTATATGTGGTCTTGCAGAAGGTGGGCAGATGACTAGCCCTGCGTGTGTACAGTTCTCAAAATGATGGCTGTACCCCCTCAAATCCTTCCAAACTGGAGATACCCACTGAAGCTGACATCAAATGGGCACAAATTCCATTGGAATTCCAGCATTGTATGAGACCAAAGGATCTTAGCACAAGGTTCATGGACTCCCAAGGAAACTAGGGATAGATTTCAGAGGATCCGTGAACTTAGATGGGAAAAAAAAAATTCCTTCTTGACTTTGTGTATTTAAAAGCCTTCTTGGGCTTTGACAAGTGAAGAATCCCCGTGTTTGAGGCACCAGCTTCGATGCCCACACTTGCCCTATTGGAAAACTGACCTTCTCTTCATATAGGCAGGGAGTGTCTTAGTGAAATTATTTTAAAGTCTTAAATATACACCCTTTGTGCAACAGGGCTCAGGAATTACTTAATAAATAGCATTCTGAAATGGGCTCACGTTCACACGTCAATGACGGCAAGGAACATTCCCTGGCCTCAGGCAATCCCGCTCTCTTTGAGGTAAAAGCTGTCTATTATGTAAGCTGCACAGCGCACCAGTGTCAAAAAGAGAGAGAGAGATTAGCCCCACCACCCAAGCCCTAAAAATAGCTCTAATGGAGAAGTGTAGAGATCGAGCACATGCTTGCAATGCAGAAATTTAAAAGAAAAAAAAATACAATCATAGAGCTTTAGAGGTTTGGTTTTATTCAGTGGGGGGAAGGGGTTTGGGGGGGCGGGGCAGGGAAAGGGAGGGGCTCTACGCAGAAAAATCTCTTGCCGGAAACATGACTTCTGTGGGTTTTATGAATGAGGAATAGTCCCCATATAAACGAAGGCCAGCAAGGTGAGGGACAGTATCAGCAGGGCTTGCTCTTGCAAAACAGAGCCCCAAGTCAGAGCCTAGGAGGAGCGCCCAAAGCCTTGCCATGCCTACCTCGATGCTGCTCTTTTGCTTACTTTTCCTGACTGACCTCAACTCAGGTTCCACCACAGAGGACAACTGCAGCGGCTTCTCCATCAGGCTGCCCGACATGCTCCGAGATCTTCGAACCGACTTCAGTAAAGTGAAGATTTACTTTGTAAGTACACCCACCGCCCTGCTGACCTTTCGCTTTCTTTAGTGCTTCACTCTTCTGCCCATGCTCCTCCCTCAGTTCAGTGAGTTGGGCAAAGCCCTCGCACTAGAGAGCTGGCTGGGTCCATCCATATCTCCATAGATGGAGAGATCATTTCTAAGACATGTCCAAGCTTTGCAAAACAGCCACTGTTTTGAAATCTATTGAGACACATCAGAAAGACAATCTTATATTGTCTTAGGTTTATAGAATTGGGGAATATTAGACCTGGGAAAGGATTTGAGGCTCTCTAGGACAACTCCTACATTTGACAGAAGAGAAAACTGAGGGCTGGAGAGATTCATGGACACAGCTGTAGTGGTGGCTGAGCTGGGATTCTATCACAGTTCTCGATTCCTAATGAAGTGGGGGCTTTTAGTTTGGGGTTTTGTTGGGGGAGTTTTTCCCCTCCTCTGTTTTTCCATATCTGATCTGAAGTGTCTGAGCTTCCCACAACACAATCTGCTGCAAAGTTGTCCCTTGAGAGCTCCCAGAGTCCCAAAAATTGATCAGTGGGCTCGAGAGGAATTTATCAATAGATATTTTCAAGCACAGGTTGGCCTAGATGACCTCTGAGGTCCCTCCCAACTCTCAGATTCTGTGATTCTATGACATTTGTTCAGAAAAATCTATGCCAACTGATAGCTTCCCTTCCATGGGATCCCTAAGAGCTTGTGACTAGTTGCCTGTAGTAGGAGAGGAAAGAAGGTGCTGGGTATTGAAAGCAAAAAAAACAGAAGCATAGAGAACAGCTAGGATGATGTGGTGGCTCCTTGAAAGAGAGTCACTAGTGGTTTTGTAAAACTTGCAAAGAACCACTGGACAGAGTCAAAGCTGGGAAGCCTACTCCTAGGGCTGAGTCAGAATTTTGTCTTGACTTAGAAATCTATAGCATACTGGCTGAAGAGAGGGTGTACAAGAGGAAGGTTCTTGGTTTAATCTGTGGATCCAACCAGACCAGGTCAATCAATCAACAAGTATTTATTAAAGGTCTACTATATGCTCGACACTGTGCCAGACTCTGGAATAAAAGTACAAGGAAATGAAACAATTCCTCCTCCCAGGGAGCTTACATTTTAAGGGGGATCCCCTATCGAACCCAGTTGTCTGGAGTTCCTACTTGTTTAAGCTAGGACTCTACAAGGCAGCAGCCTCTAAAATACATCTTGAACCTCTAGACATAAAAAGGGGGCTCCAGGAGACAGCAGTATCAAGGATGGGGTTACTTCAGGTACATTCTAACTCTTTCCTTCTTACAGCAAAAAAAAGACACATTGGAAACCAGACTGATAGACAGATCTTTGCTGGAAGACTTAAAGGTGAGGACTTGTTCATGTTCTGGGTAAAATATTTGGGGCTGAAAAAGCAGATATGAATTTGCACATTGGCCAAAGCTAAGTGACTCAGAGGAGTCGAAGCCTGGAGTTGGGAGATCCTGGGTTCGAATGTGTCCTCAGACACTGCCTCCCTGTATGACCCTAGGCAAGCCACTTATTCCCAGTTGCCCAATCCTTACCACTCTTCTGCCTTTTAACTGATATTGGTTCTAAGATAGAAGGTAAGGGGAGAGAGAGAGAGAGAGAGAGAGAGAGAGAGAATTTGCTTATTGGTTGTTGGGAGGTCTGTCTGCTTCCCTGACATATGAAAGGGGAAGCTACAAAGGAGACTTTCACCCACAGCCTTGCCACCAACAGAGTTCAGAGTCCCTGCTAAAGGCAGGAATAGTGAGTGGAGGGGGTGGGGGAGGGGATTGGCATCCCACTGGTGACCTCTGGGGAGAGAGATTTCCAGAATCCGTCCAGCATCCCCTTTCCCTTTCCCACTTCCTCACGGTCACTCCTTTTTTGGTTCCTCACAGAGTTACCTGGGCTGCCAGGCCATGTCCGAGATGATCAAGTTTTACCTGGAGAAAGTGATGCCTCAGGCAGAGAATGAGAAGGGCGTTGAAAAGAACGTGGGCTTCTTGAGAGATAAATTAAAAAGACTGAGACTGCAGGTCAAACGCTGTGTGAGTAGAGGGCAAAATGGGATAACCCTTCTGGGGTATCCCAAAATGGGATAACTCCAACCTGGCCCCAGCGCACGTGTGCACACACACAGAGAGAGAAATATATCCAAACAACTGCAGATACACATGCCAAAATATGCCGAAGCACATCCACACAGGACATTCACAGAGAAACATAAAAGGGCACAAAAGGCCAACTACGGAGACACACCCAAAGAAACTCTCACACACTTATGCACAGAGACCTACACTTGGAGAAAACTATTGAAGCACGTACACCCCAATATAGACAGGCACAGAGCCACGTGGCCACAACCACCCACCCAGAGACATACATAGAAAAACACACAAAGGCACACAGTCACCCAGAGAGACTTACACACACACTGGGGCACACCTACCTTCCTCTCTCCTTTTTCCCATTCCTCCAGTCCTCTTACCTTCATCCCTTCACTCCCTCACACAGGAAGACTCCTGGCCCCAGCGATGCCAGGAGACCCCAAAAGACATGCAAACACACAGACTCACCTTCCCAAACATACGACCACACACAGAGGGGCTCACAATCATACACAGCACACAGGCAGACACCCAAAGGCAGATCCGCTCTTGGGCTCTCACTGGGGGTTGGGGGAGGGAAAGAAGGCTGCTGAGAGCATTTACATAACATTGGTGATTTGCACAAAGCTTTCCTGTCATTTCTGAGTCATTAGCCACTTATTAACAAGTCCCCCTTCCCCCCTTCTTCTACCTCCTCCGGTCTCCTTCCCTTGGGCTCCCTCCACCACCACCACCTACAATTAGAATTCCCGGAGCTCCTTTGGGACGGATGAGAGACCCAGACAAGAAAGATCTGGGGGAGACTGAGCTCCTAGCAAAGCAAGCACCGATAGCACCCTCCATGCCCCTCTTCACTGTGGGAACACTAGTGATTTCTCATTTCGAAGATATTCTGCAGTCAGGTTCGAAGCGGAAATGTACCGCTTGACTTCATAAAAGCCCAAGATTGCGCCTTTCAATGAGTTTTGGTGCCTATGGATAAATCATTGAACTTCCTAATTTCTCTGACTGAGACGATAAAGGCATTTTCCTTCCTTCACCACACACACGCGCGCGCGCGCGCGCACACACACACACACACACACACACACACACACACACACACACAGACAGAAGTTTCCTCTGCTCATTCATTTCCACGTATTGAGCTGGAGAAATCAGAAGGTGAGGCTGTGGCGATGGGATTCATCCTCCCCTGCGCATTTCTAGGTCTAATCTCCCAAAGTGTAAGTGGGGTGTTTACGCTTTCTGAGATTAGATCTAAACATGGACATTGTCCACTACGGTCACAGGCTACGTTTTAAGACTCGGTGCTACTCTCTTACAGGGTGTTTAGTGGTGGGTTAGAAGGTTCTGAGACTGAGAGCCAGGGGAGCCGAGCTGTAATCCCAGTTTTGCCTGGGATTCCCTACGTGATTGGAGATCTCTACGTAGCCACTTCCTTCTTTCTGGGTCCAAATTTTCCCCTCTATTTAAAAAAAAAAAAAAAAAGAAGTGCATATTCTTTAGCCGCTTCTAAGTGAGGATGAGAAGACGGGCTGGTGCAGGGTACAGAGGTCCACAGGACATGAGGAAATCAAAGCGATGCTGCTGGAGTGCCCCAAGCTGAAGCAGGAAGAGAGGGGCCCCCTTCCGTTATTGAGGCGGTCTGACCCCCTGGCCTTTGTACTCTCAAAGTACGCTGTGAACTGTTATTCACCGGCCCTCGCTTCTCTTTTTACAGCACAGATTCCTGCCCTGTGAGGAGGAGAGCAAGGCGGTTAGTCGAGTCAAGAGCACCTATGAGAAGGTGAGTCCTGCTGAGTGGGTGGTGTCGGAGGTGAAGGGGGCATGACGGGGGACACCGGCTTCTGCCATCCCCGAGCGGTCCCAGTTTTCCCGCCTGGCCCTAACAGTCCCTTCTGTCACCTCTCCTGCCTGGCCAAGTGTGGGAACTCAGCAAATGGTGTCAGGGAGGAGTTGCTGTCTTGGTTACATTTTGTTTTCTGTGAAGTGTCTTTGAGGGTTTCTAAATGACTCCTCCAGGCATTGAGGAGCCTGTGTGTTCGCTTTCTGCACCAGCTGGCGGACACCTCACATGTAGCGAGGGGGGGGGGGGTGCAGAGCGCGATCGCTCCTCTCCTCCAGAAGCACTTACAGTCTAGCGGTGAACAGAGAATCATCACGTGTGCAGGGAACTGACGTGAAGAGAGGCACAGGCTCCCTGGCTTAGTCAGGCACTGCTGTCATTCGGTCTGCCTCCCACTCTCACCCTAGCCATGGCACACACAGCTGGAGGGGTGAGGGGAGGCCAAGCCCTCCTTCTTTCGGACAAATAAAGCCCTGGCTTGGAGGTAGTTTGGCCCACTGCCAGAAATCCTTTGATTTAAAATTGCTGGAAGGAGATACAGCCTACTGCACTGGAAAAAGGGCCAGGTATAGATTCAGAGGCTTCAAATCCCCTCTCCGATTGCACTACTTGTGGGACCTGAGAAAAGTCTGTGAGCCTGGAATTTCCTCACTGCAAAATAAAAGAATGGGTGGGATGAATTCTGCTGTCCCTTTCATTCAGCTCTAAATCTACAACCTTGCAGAATTCACTTTACCAAAGAGAAAACTAAATTCCAGAGAGATTAGTCTTTTCTTCAGAAACTAACTTCATGAAAGCTGAGATGTAGTTTGCCCAAAAACCTCCCCCAAGGGGGCAGCTGGATGGCTCAGTAGATTGAGAGCCAGACCTGGAGCTGGAAGGTCCTGAGTTCAAGTCTCACCTCAGATACTGCCTCATTATGTGACCCTGGGCAAGTCACTTAACCCCTACTTCCTAGCCCTTACCTTGGAACCAATACAAAGTATTCATTCTAAGACAGAAGGTAAGGGTTCAAAAAAAAAAAAAAAAAAAAAAAACCTCCTCAAGTATCCCTTTACTTGAAAGGACTAGGGAAATATATATATATATATATATATATATATATATATATATATATATATATATATATA
>NC_058133.1:111101212-111130062 GCF_016433145.1 Gracilinanus agilis | reverse complement strand
CTCAAAGGAATAATAAACTGGAGGAATTCCATGTGAACTGGAAAGACCTCCAGGAATTGATGCAGAGCAAAAGGAGCAGAGCCAGAAGAACATTGTACCCAGAAACCAATACACTGTGGTAAAAGAGAATGTAATGGACTTCTCTACCAGCAGAAAGCAATGACACAGGACAGTTCTGAGGGATTTATGGTAAAGAATGCTACCCACATTCAGAGGAAGGACTGAAGGAGAGGAAACATATAAGAAAAACAACTGCTTGAACGCATGGGTTGAGGTGGACATGATTGGGGATGTAGACTCAAAACTACCACACCAATGCAACTATCAACAAATTGGAAATAGGTCTTGATCAATGACACATGTTAAAACCAGTGGAAATATGCATCAGCAATGGGGGGAGGGGGAAAGAGCTGGGGGGGTAAAGGGGAAAGTAAGAGCATGAATTATGTAACCATGTTAACTTTTCTAAAAAATAAATATTAATAAATGTTTTTAAAAAAAGAAAGAAACATATAGTCAGCACATATCTAAAGACAAGGACTTACTTTCTCAAAATTGTGTGCCCAGGACAGGAATATGCTGGTTCTCTAAGGGAAAATGTACTCACATATGTTTAAAAAAAACAACCCCTAAACCTTACATCTTACATCTTAGAATCAATACTATGTAGGAAAGGGCTAGGCAGTGGAGGTTAAGGGACTTGGCCAGGGTCACACAGCTAGGAAGTATCTGTGGCCAGATCTGAAGCCAGGACCTCCCATCATCAGGCCTGGCTCTCTATCTACTGAGCCACCAAGCTGCTTCCTCATACTACTCTTTTAAACTTTCATCTGAATTACCAATATTTTCCCAATCCCTTTCTTTTTTTAATATAATTTTTATTTTATTTTTTAAATTTTTTTGCCATGGTTACATGATGCATGTTCTCTCCCTCACCTCTTCTGGAGCTGACAAGCAATTTCACTGTCCCAATCCCTTTCTTGACAGTCACTAAAATACCAATTCAAGCCTTGATTCATAGCTTTGGACATTTCCTGAGACATGCTATAAATGCCTGGGAATGATAGTGAAAATGCTCCCACTGAAAATCTAACAATAGGTTCTCGTGAGCCTGACTCCACCACACTCCTGGCTCAGAGTATATACAAAGTAAGGAGGAAATAAGAGATTGCAAGGATGAAGAGAAAATTACACCTAGGGATAGCAGTCAGTCAAAAAGCATTTACATGGTACCCGGAACTGTGCTACGTCTGGGGATACAGAGAAAGGGAAAAACAGCTACTGCCTCCAAGAAGCTCACATTCTAAAGGAGACCATATGCCAAAGGAAAAATGCCTGTATTAGACATTAACAGGGTAATAAGGAAGGCAGTCTCAGAGACGGGTCACTTGCGTTTGGGAGGGGGAGCCAGGTAAGGGTCTCCTGTAGGAAATGAGCTTTGAGCTGAGTCTTGAAAGAAGCCAGGGAGCAGAAGTGACGGTGGAGAACATTTCAGGCATGCCAATGGAAAGGAACAGAGCTCAAAGATGGAGGAGAGTTTATGAGGAACAAAAAGTGTGGTCAAATCATTGAGCATGCGGAAGGGACAGAGACAAGTGTAAGAAGACTAGAAAAAATAAGAAGGAGGAAGATTGTAAAGGGCTTCAAATACCAAATGACAGGGAGCTCACGGAACCGATTAGAAACCCCTAAGCCAGACAGGGCAAGAAAAACAGGCTGCTAACTTTACAGCAATGAATGACTGAGCCAAGCAGAAGATAGGCTGCTATACAACCAGCTGGTGGTGCCATGAACAGTGTGGTAGGACCTAAGGCTGGGCCAGGCAAAACCAGGCATGTGAATGCCTAAACCAAGATTCTAAGGGAAGCAGTTATTGCCGCAAGATAGCACGTGAACATTGTCCTCACCAGAGTTCCTAAATCTACACATGTTACTTCCCCCTTGGTGTTTTGAGTTTTGTTTCTTTAGAGTTGGAGACTTGACCCTCCACAGAAGGAAGGGAAAGAACCCTATTCCATGGCTTCTTGATTCAAAAGCAAGCCTTATTTTTGCTGATAATAAGTATGCTTTTAGTCAAGGTTTTATTAACCAAGCAATCCTTCAATTTGCCAGGCACTACACTGGGTGCTGGGGATACCAATGCATAGAATGAAACAATTCTTACTCTCAAGAAACTTACCTGTGTTTATGTATAATGGGAGACAATATGTGCATATATAAGTATATAAATATGAGAATAAATATAAAATCACTATAAGGTATTTGGACAGAGGACACTAGAAGTTGGCAGGGTGGGGAAGGAAGTGGAGAGAGAAATCAGGCCAGGTTTCTTACAGAAGGCAGTGCTTCAGTTACATCTTAAAGAAAGAGATCCTATGAGGCAAAGGTTCAGGGAGTGCTTTCCAAGATCAGCCAATGCAAAAACATGGCGACAAAAATGGGGTGCCATGTGAGAGAGCCAGTTGTTCATAGAGTAGAAGAAGAGGAGAAATGTCTAATGAGTCTAGGAAGACTAGTTAGGGCCAACTTGTGAAAGGCTTTAAAAACCACAAGAGTTTCTATTTTATCCTAGAAGGGATGGGGAGCCACTGACCGTTTACTGAGTCCAGAGAACGCTGTGGAGAAAATGATACTTACAAAAACAACACTTTGGTGGTTGTATGGGTGATAGATCGGAGTAAGGACAGAGACCAGAGGCAGAAAAGCCAAGTAGGAAGCCATGGCAATAGACTAGCTGTGAAGTAATGGGACCCTGAATTAAGATGATTACTATAGTACCAGATATTAAACTATACTATAAAGCAGCAGACATCAAAACAATATGGTACTGGCTAAGAGACAGAAGGGAGGATCAGTGGAATAGACTTGGGGTTAATGACATCAGCAAGACAGTCTATGATAAACCCAAAGAGCCCAACTTTGGGGACATGAATCCACTATTTGACAAAAACTGCTGGGAAATTTGGAAAATAATATGGGAGAGATTAGGTTTAGAACAACATCTCACACCCTACACCAAGATAAATTCAGAATGGGTGAATGACTTGAATATAAAGAGGGAAACTATAAACAAGTTAAGTGAACACAAAATAGTATACCTGTCAGATCTCTGGGAAAGGAAAGATTTTAAAACCAAGCAAGAGTTAGAGAAAATTACAAAATGTAAATTAAATGGTTTTGATTATATTAAGCTAAAAAGCTTTTGTACAAACAAAAACAATGTAGTCAAAATCAGAAGGGAAACAACAAATTGGGAAAAAATCTTTATAACAAAAACTCTGACAGGGGTCTAATTACTCAAATATGCAAGGAGTTAAATCAATTGTATAAAAAATCAAGCCATTCCCCAATTGATAAATGGGCAAGAGACATGAATAGGCAATTTTCAGGTAAAGAAATCAAAAGTATCAATAAGCACATGAGAAAGTGTTCTAAATCTCTCATAATCAGAGAAATGCAAATCAAAACAACTCTGAGGTATCACCTTACACCTAGCAGATTGGCTAAAATGAAAGAAGGGGAGAGTAATGAATGCTGGAGGGGATGTGGCAAAATTGGGACATTAGTGCATTGCTGGTGGAGTTGTGAACTGATCTAATCATTCTGGCTGACAATTTGGAGCTATGCCCAAAGGCCTATAAAAGAATGCCTGCCCTTTGATCCAGCCATATCATTGTTGGGTTTGTACCCCAAAGAGATCATAGATAAACAGACTTGTATGAAAATATTTATAGCTGCGCTTTTTGTGGTAGCAAAGAACTGGAAAAGGAGGGTATGTCCTTCAATTGGGGAATGGCTGAACAAACTGTGGTATATGCTGCTGATGGAATACTATTGTACTCAAAGGAATAATAAACTGGAGGAATTCCATGTGAACTGGAAAGACCTCCAGGAATTGATGCAGAGCAAAAGGAGCAGAGCCAGAAGAACATTGTACCCAGAAACCAATACACTGTGGTAAAAGAGAATGTAATGGACTTCTCTACCAACAGAAAGCAATGACACAGGTCAGTTCTGAGGGATTTATGGTAAAGAACGCTACCCACATTCAGAGGAAGGACTGAAGGAGAGGAAACATATAAGAAAAACAACTGCTTGAAAGCACGGTTGAGGTGGACATGATTGGGGATGTAGACTCAAAACTACCACACCAATGCAACTATCAACAATTTGGAAATAGTTTTTGATCAATGACACATGTTAAAACCAGTGGAAATGTGCATCGGCCATGGGTGGGGGGAGAGCGGGGGGTGAAGGGGAAAGTAGGAGCATGAATCATGTAACCATGTTAAAAATGAATATTAATAAACATTTAAAAAAATTTTTAAAGTGAGAAGAAGGTGGAGCAAAGAGGGAAAAAAAGATGATTACTATAGGAGTAGAGAGAAGGGAATATTGCACATGTGGACAGAGCAAGATTTTGTA
The DNA here is from genome assembly GCF_016433145.1 of Gracilinanus agilis. Lineage (NCBI taxonomy): Eukaryota > Metazoa > Chordata > Mammalia > Didelphimorphia > Didelphidae > Gracilinanus > Gracilinanus agilis. The sequence continues at coordinate 111,125,637 of NC_058133.1, read as the reverse complement.
GTGGATTTGGATGAATGGGATGAGGGAGGATAAGAAGTTGGTGATTATGTCATGGTTATAAATCTTGGAGACTGGAAGAATGGTGGCATCTTCTTCAGAAATGAAGTTTGAAAGAGGAGTGAGTAAAGAGAAGACATGTTTTGTTTTAGACATGCTGAGTTTGAGATGTCTCCAGGATATCTGGTTCAAAATGCCCAATAGGCAGTTGGTGATGGGAGACTGAAGTTCACAGAGGAGACTGGGACTGAATGTATAGTTTACTAGCCATCTGCATAGGGATAATCACTAAAATCACAGCAGCAAGAGGTAGAAAGAGAAACACCATTTAAAATCACCCTAGATAATATAAAATACTTAGGAATCTATCTTCCAAAACAAACACAGGAATTATACAAACATAACTACAAAACACTTTCCAAACTATTAAAACTAGATCTAAACAATTGGAAAAACATTGAGTACCCATGGATAGGACAAGTCAACATAATAAAAATGACCATTCTACCCAAATTAATTTACTTATTTAGTGCCATACCTATCAAGCTACCAAAAACTTTTTTTACTGCATTAGAAAAAATATAACAAAGTTTAATTGGAAGAACAAAGGATCAAGAATATCAAGGGAAATAATGAAAAAAAAACATGAAGGAAGGTGGCTTAGCAGTACCAGATATTAAGCTATATTATAAAGCAGCAGTCATCAAAACAATATGGTACTGACTAAGAGATAGAAGGGAGGATCAGTGGAATGCACAGGAGTTGATAAGATCACATAGAGAGAACATGGAAAGAGAAGAGACATGAGGAACATACCAACTGGAGGATGTGTTATAGAAGACTGGTCAGCAACGGAGACTGAAAAAGGAGAGGAGCAAGGCTACACTGGAAGTAGCTCACCCTGGCTCATGAGAGTTGGTTGTTAAATTTTCAGAGAGAGTGTTTAAACCTTGGCAATTGGCAGATGCTTCAGATTAAGGCTTTATTTATTATTTGGTTTGTTGTTTGGACTTAAGAAGCTGACGGAGGAAATGTTACTAATTCAGATTAAATTCTGTTGTATGTACAACTTTTCTTTTTCAGAGATTGAGTTGTTAAATATTTACCAGAATACCCCACAATAGCCAGACAAGTAGAAGCAGCCACAGGATGGAATCATTTTATGAAAATTCAAAGATGAAAGAATATCCAAGAAAAAATTATGATCAATAGCAGTAGAAGTCATGAAGAATAAAGACTAAGAAAAAGATCATCAGATTTGGTGATTGTTATTCATCCTTCATTTTTTAAGAAGCCTGATGACATCACAAGTTGATGTCTTGACTTGTAGGTAAGTTGGATTTAAGGGGGGCAGAGTTGTACCAAGTCATTATATTTACTCTCTCTTCCCCAGTCACCCAAGTCCAGTGGCAAGAGAAAAGTCAGGATGACTGGCAATGGCCTGTGATACAATGGATGATGTTAGAATCTTCAATGTCTAGTGTTATAATTAATGACACTACTCCTATCTATTAGATGTAGATGTAGATGGAGTATAGAGAGAGGGTTGGATGACACCTCTCTCCTTTATAACAGTTGCCCAGGCAGGATCCTTTAAGTCAATGGATGATATCCCTTCAGGACCCACCTGGGGTTAATTGATATTATTAATGGGCTCTTTAGCTGGGTAAAGTTGGAATCTGACTGCGTCTCTCCCTTTCCAAAGAAGCTTTGAATAACCACTTTGGGAAGGTACTTTAAAACTCTGGTTGAATTTAACAAAGGAGGATATGGAGGTATTGGGAGACCCTAATTTAAAATGATACTGATGAATCTCTAAACTGTAGGCAAGTGAAAGAATTAATGCTTCTCTCTGGTACAGCCTGGCCAGAGCCACACCAGAGTAGGCAAACTGCTGTATAATCTTTCAGCTTCTTCTTCACTAGATGATAAGCCTAACCAGTTGAGATATCCACCCTTCCACCCTCTTCTTCTTCTCCTGCCCACTTCCTGGATCCCTCCCGGGCCCTGGGACACCTAGATGACTAAGATGATTGACTTCCTAATATCTAGGGGCAGTAGAATCAGAGATGATGGTCTGGGTACAGGTTGTTGATGGTACAGGAACAAACAGGAGGAGCTTGCAGGGTTGAGTTTGCAAGTCTCAATACCACCAAGACCAGGATTCACTGATCTCAAGTCTCAGGGAAAAGGAAAGGAACCAAGAACCCCTGCCAGGGCTACCAGGGTGGTTTTATACCCCCCCCCCAGGCCAACTGCTCTCTCCTGTCTGCATGCCTCTCTGGGAACATTCTGACATCCAACAGATCCACCTGTCAATCACAGAGTGAACTCCTGGCTCCCAGAGATTCAATATAATACTCATCAAGTTCTAAAGTGCTCCCTGGTGCCTGCCTCAGCTGCCTTTATAGCCATTGGAACAAATTGTTCTCATCTGCCTATTTTACCAGAGGAAGCCTTCATAGGCTTGGGATAGATATCTCCCTAAGTCCCTGGCAGGGGTTCGAGGCCTGTCAGTTACCCTCAATCTAGTTTAGTTCATCTATTAAGACTGGTTGTGGCCACTGGACTCCTTAAAGCTTCTTGGAACCAAAGCTGAGGGCTGAATGAAAGATAAATACAAAAGGCACCCCCGAAAAGGATTTAGCAAGCCCTGACATCAGACGTGCTAATCCTCCATGAACACCTCAGAACCCCAAAAGATCATTTGTAACTATACAAAAACAGTTTCAGTTGAGTGATGAGAATAGAAGCCATCAGAAGAGTTGAGCAGTGAGTGAGAGGAGAGTAAGAGAAGGCAGAGGGCAGAAATAGCTTTTTCAAGAGTTTGAGAAGGGGAGAAAAATGGTGACATAGCTTGATGACATAAGTAGAATCTCATGAAGGTTTTTCAAAGACAAGGAGACTTGAACACATTTGAAATCAGTAGGGAGGTAAAGGTTAAACGTTTGAAAGAAGGATGTTTGAGGGAATGAGAGAAGATGAAATAGGAAGAGCACAAGTTAAGGAATTGGCATTGACAAAGAGGACTACTTCATTATCACAGATTAAGAGAAGGGACAAAAGAGTCAGGGGTAGGGGATAATGTCAAGGGGTTTTGAGATAAAGTAAAGGGAAATGAAGCTCCCAATTCTCTTAGTAAGTTAAGAGTGGAGGTCTTCAGCAGAAAGGACGATGGAGAAGGAGGAGATATGGGAAGTTTGAAAAGAGAAGAGAAAATTTCAAGCAGTGAAAGAGTTTTTGCTTTCTGAGAGGCTACTAAGCAATCTCAGGGGAAAGCTAGAAATAAGCCAAATTGGGATATTCTCAGAGATGCTTCCAGAAATGAACCAGGTGATTTATTAAAGAGAAATATAAAATAAGTTATCAATTTTAACAAATTTAATAAATTAAAAATTATAAATAACCCAAATCTAAAATTTAAGTTATTCAAGGGAAATTCCCCAAGATTGAATCAGTCCATTTATCCTCAATTGGTCCATAGAACACAAATAGATTTGCCCAGAGGCACATGCACGTGTGGGGGGGGTGGAGGTGGGGGAAGACATTAATTTGCATAAATAGTCCTCTTTTGACACTGAAAGTTTGAATATTCCCTCTCAAAATTCCCTCAGCACCAAAATTCCCTCTACATGACAGTATTGGCTTTGTTGTTCTTGGCCAAAGCTGGCATTGTTGTTCTTGGCCAAAATTCCCATTTAAGCCACCTTAGGCCTTCAGCAAGAGGCAAGAATGACTAGTATTTCAAAGTAAGCTAAGCACATAGTCATAATATTGTCAGGCATTGACTAGGATATCTAAGGCTAAAAGCTACCCCTGCACTTTCCACTCTTCTTTGGCCTGAGCTGGGAGGCAGAGGACTCATTATGACAAATAAGGACACACCGAGTATTTTTAGAGTAACCCCAGCCTGATCGTGACTGTGGGGTCAGTTTTCAGTAAAACCTGACTCATTTTGGTTAAAGTAACCCTCAGAAGGAAGTGGAAATCATCAAAGGGACTGTTCTGACATTAAAAGCTAGAATTTGACTAGGGCCTTGTTTAGGCGCTAGGATTGATGGAGGAATTATAAATGGATCAAGTAACTAAGAATTTTCATGGTTCTAGATTCATCCAGGGAAGAGAGAAACAAGCAGCACAGGCTAGTGATGAAAGGCCATTGATTTTCCTTTTCTTGAGCTCCTTCTGTCAGGTATCCCTAAGCCATCTTCCCCTTTCTCACACAAGGCAATGCATGTACTTGTTAACAAACTAGGCAGATATACAATATACACAATTTTAGCACATTCTTTTTGTTGACATTTCACTAGTAATATTCAAATATTGCAAAGTGGAGGAATCTCACACAAGAAGACCCTTACCACTGCCACTAACCTAAATTCATCTAGTCTATCTTTATGAGTTTGCTCAGTTAATTGACTGGTATGGTCCTAATAAGGATATGGCAACATGGTGTAGTGAGAAGAACACTGGATTTGTAGGTAGAGGACATGGGTTCAAATCCCTGCTCTGATACAACTTGTATGATTTGGGCAAGTCACTTAATGCACTAGGTCTGTTTCTTCATCAATGAAAGGAAACGAGTAGGCTAGATATCATCAAGGATCCCTTCTAGCTCTAAATCTATGATCTCGTGAACTATGTCAACTAGTGAGTAAATGGTAATATTTTAAAGGACTTAGTGAGTGTCATTATGGCCTCCTGGAAGATTACAATGACCAAGGATGCAAACTAGCTCTGGGAAGCAGTTCAGCTAATGACCCCTGACCTGTGTGATGCCTGGGCTTGAATTCTAAATGTTGTGAATTTACTGTGCCCTTAGAGACAAGTGAGGTGACCAGAGTCCAAGGACAGCTGCTCAAGAATCCCAGCAGAAGGCCATCCAAGACACCATTCATCTGGATGAGAACTCATCCACCTTACAATGTCACATGAGCAGAATCCTTTAATATTTTGGCTTGGGGCATTTTTTCTGACTGACTGACGTCTGGAGTTTCTCTCCTCCTGTCTTCCTTCAAGCACTAGCTAAATCCCAGGGGCAGTTAGGTGGCTCAATGAATACAGAGCCAGGCCTAGAGTTGGCAAAACCTAGGTTCAAATCTGGTCTCAGACACTTTCTAGCTCTGACCTAGGACAAGTCACTTAACCCCAATTGTCTATCATTTCCTGATCGTCTGCCTTGGAAATGATATTTACTATCAATCTAAGACAGAAGGTAAATGTTTAGAAAAAGAATTAAAAATTAAAAATTAAATTCCTCACTAGCAGAATTTGTTCCAATGGCCATAAAGTGCAATAAAGTATACTGAACTTTATTATTTATTGGTTATTTGTTTTTACGAATGGTTTTTAGTGATATGGGAAGGCTCTGAGTTGATGCAATCCTGAGTTTGGCAGTTGGAAAAAGATGGCTGTTCTAAGCAGCCGAAGAAAAATCCTGCTCAGACTAGTTATGTAAAACCCTATTTATTTTAACTTCTAAAATTGGTAAGAAAGGGACAAGAAAAGAAACAGGAAGATAATTATAGTAAAATATTCCCAAACACTAATAAAATCTAATCTATATTCCCCCAAATCTATCTCACGAGAGACAGCTTCTTGATTACCAAAAGGTAGTCCTCCTTATTCTACACTAAATTCCCCAATTAGCTATCTTTCTATCCTAAATCTAAATATAATTTTATAAACAGTAATAGATTAAAACTGGATTTCTTCCCTCAGCTCAGATGTAACTCAGGCTATCAGCATTTTCAGACACCACCACTCAGCTGCTGCTCTTTCCTGTCACCTACTGATAAAACATAGGAACTTCAATCACTCTTCTCTTGTCTGCTAGGATGTTTTCAAGAAATAATTTCACCAGATTTTCTCCAACTCACAAAGCAAGCTCCTTGAACAACCTTCCTTATTCAGGACAGTCCAAAGAGTGATTCCTGGTCCAACTGCCTTTCCCAAGGCTCCTTGGGAAAGTTCTCTTCCCATCATCCTTTTAAGATACCTTTAATTTAAGATTAAAGAAATCCAGCTCACTCAAATTCAGCTCTCTATACACCTATACCTAACCTATCAATAATCTTTTATTGCTTACTTAATTAACAAATACTTGTAACAAAAGGCAGCTGAAGCAGGTTCTATGGAGTGCTTAGAGCTTGGTCAGACATCAGAGAGGCCACAGGCATGTACTCCATCCTGGGCTATTGCCAGTCATCTCTATTTTTGCCCTGTCACTGGACTTCAGTGGCTTGGGAAAAGAGGATGAAGCTGATCATTTGTACAATTGTTTCATTTAAATCCCATTCACTGTAAGTCAAGACATCACCCCATGATGTCATTAGCCTTCTTCAAAACAAAGGGTGAGCAACAAAATACTACCTGCTATAGGAAGCCTTTCCCAAACTCCTTTCATTCTAGTGCCTTCTCTCTGTTGATTATTTCCTATTTCTTTTGTACATCACTTGTTTTACATATTTGTTGGCTTATTATCTTCCCTGTTTGATTGTCAGCTGCTGGAGGGCAGAAGCTTTCTTTTGCCATTGCCTGATTGACTGACATCAGGAACTTTTCAGTGATGCATAAAAGGTGGAAGAATTTTCAGTGATTCCTGATATTCTTGTTGCATCTCTGTGATTCATTCTTAATGTAGTAAAAACTTTAAAAAACCCGATGGGCAGCACTAGCCCAAAAGCAAGATAGATAGATAGATAGATAGATAGATAGATAGATAGATAGATAGATGGATGGATGGATGGATGGATGGATGGATGGATGGATGAATAGACAGATAGATAGATATAGATATAGTATATGCATATATGTATATGTGTGTCTAAAAGTGGCAAGGGATAGGTAATGGAGGTTAAGTGACTTGCCTAGGGTCACACAGCTAGGAAGTGTCTGAGATTTGAACTGAGGAACTCCAGTCTCCAGGCTTGGCTTTCAATCCACTGAGCCCCCTAGCTGTCCCTCATTATACACTATTGATATCAGAACCTAAATAAGAGCTAACTAGCCAAGGCATTGAACACCATTGACTAATGGGGTTGGAACTGAGTAAAGGTGAAAAGTTAGCTGGAGATACAAAAATTCACCACAGATAACCCACAAAGCTGATAAACTAAGTCACGTGCAAATAAAAGAGTTGACTTTGCAGGCATACCCCACAGTAAAGTTGCCCTGCAGCAATGTGGTAAAATTGAAAAGAAAGCAGACTTTTTTTTTATCCTGATTCAAATCCCTTCTCTGATACTTATTAGCTGAATAATTATGGGCTAGTGATACTCCTTATCTGAGCCTCACTTTTCTCATCAGTAAAAACAGAGATAATACTATACTTGCCCTCCCTATCTCTCAGGGTTGTTCAGAGGAAAACAATCTGCAAATTTTAAAATGTCAGAGAAATATGAATGACTATTATTATCATTTCTCAGAAATACCTTGAATGGAATTCTCTGTAATTTTGCTTGGCCCATTATCCAGTCATAACTTTAGTCTTATGGAGGTAGTATCTTCCTCCTATAGCAGTGGTTCACCTGTGGGTAGATATGCTGTGCTCAGCCTAAAGGAGAACAAGCATTTATTAATCTCCTGCTGTGGGCCAGGCACTTCACAAATTTTATCTCAATTTATCCTCACACCAATCCTGAGAGGTAAGTGACGAATGACCATTTCTATAAGTTGCCTAAGAAGCACCTAGAAAGGTGTGCCCGGATGGATAGATAATGAAAACAGAAGTAGCACTTACAATCAACCAGGCAATCTCAATAATAATCAAATTGATTGATTAATAGTAAAAATAAAGTGCTGATTTCCTGCATTTTTCCTGTTTGCTGTCCATCTTTTTCAGGTTCAACCTGTTGTTCTTTTAGAGTAAACATTGTACTGTTTTAAATGTTGTTGTTCAGTCATTGTAGTTGTGTCTGATTCTTGATGACCCCATTTGAGGTTTTCTTGGGATCTGTTCTCTGTTGCAAAATACAAATGAATTGCAGTGATTCCAGTCACCTGGTTGGCTAGGTGGTGCAGTAGATCGAATGCTGGGCCTGGAATCTGGAAGACCTGAGTTCAATTCCAGGCTCAGACACTTAACTGTATAGCCTTGGGCAGATCACTTTATCTCTAAACTGGAAGTTTCCTCATGTCTAAAATAGGGGAAATAAACGATCAAATGAGATCTATTTGTTACTCCTAAGAAGATCTCAGAGGGAATGAGTCTGGGGCCCCATACCTTTGGTCTCAAGGAGGTCAGAAGAAATTCCCTTGAGATCACTAATCACTCCTTGGCATAGTCCCTTCTCTTTCATTCCCATTTTACCACTTCAGGTATGAAACCTGAAGGATTGGAGAGAGAAATACAGGTTCTGTAGTCTCCTGAGGGTTGGGGCGGGGACACTGGAACCCACCAGCGGAAGCTGCTGTGGTTACCCCCGTCTGACAACTGGTAGAAAAGGAAAAAGTAAAAGACTTCCTCCAAGGTAGATGCTTCCTCCAAACAGAGGCTCCCCTAGCACAAAAGCCAGGAAGAGGTGTCACTCATGACTCCCTCTGACTCACCTTTCATCTAGTCAGGCTTTTCCCACCTCACATGTTCTCCTAGAGAACCAGTCTACACAAAAGGGTACTTCCCACCCTCCTCTGACCACCATGAAGTAAGCCAGAGGGATAGCTATGCAGTTCATCAAAAACTGCCCCTCTCACCCACCTACCCAACACTCATTCTGTTTACTGCATCAGCTGCTCTCCAGGTTTCTAGGAATCTCACTCCAGATTGTCGTAAAGGGCACGTCGTAGGCATTTAAGAAATGCTTGGCTCTTCCTCCCCCATTCTACCTCAACCACCTCAAAAGTAAGGGGGCAGAAAGATGGAGGAGATTATAGGCCCCCTCCAGGGTTATACGGTAGCTGCAATAGGCCCTAGAAAGAAGAAAAAGGCAAGAGGAGCAGAAATGTAGTGATAATGATGACGATCTCTAAAATCATAGATTAATTTCAAAGTAAGCAAAGTTTGTCTCTGGCATCCTGCTACCCTTCTTTCTAGGCCCCAGCCCCTCTCTTCCTTCCCAGGAACCCAAACCCCTCATGCTCTCCAAAGTCCTCTGAATGACTGTTGACGTTTAAATAAAGTTTTTCCTAGGTTTTGACCAATGATACATGTATAACCCAGTGGAATTGCTTGTCAACTCTGGGAAGGAAAGAACATGAATCATGTCATCATGGAAAAATATTCTTAATTAATTAATTAATTGATTGATTGAAAACATAACATCTCCCACTTATAAATAAGCCATTAATTTTTGGCTGTGGCAGAACATTTTGGCATAAATAGTGACTGAGTTTTGATACCACATAAAGCAAGCAGCTGCCTGTCATTACCCAGTGATAACCTTCTCCTTCACTTGGCACAACAGTTTAAAAATGTTTTGAGCCTTAGAGGTTAAAATAAAGAGTCCTTTCAAGAGGATTACATTCTAATGGGAGAAACAACATAGCATTTTGATCTGGAAAGTTTTAGGGATAGTGATGGTGCTTTCTTAATTGCCTGATCTAATGATCTTTTTCAATCTTCAGCCTTCTTCAGATCTCTGTAGGCTTTGAAATTGTTGCTCACCCTTTTCCCCCCAGGGTTACTCCTTCTTCTCAAGATTTTGGGGCACTGCTCTCTTCTTGGTTCTTCTAACTTTCTGACCATTCCTTCTCAGTCTCCTTTCTGGATCTTCTTCTAGGTCACTTCCACTCACAATGGGTGTCTCCCAAGGTTTTGTCCTTGACTTTCTTGCCTCTCCTTCCATACTTATGTTTTCATCTGGTGATGCCATTAACTCCCCAGGATTCAATAATCATTTCTATGCAAATGATTCCCAGACTTATATACCCAAGCCTAACTTCTCTCCCAAGATCTAGTCTCTTATCACCAATTGCCTTTTAGGCATCTCTAATTGCCTGTCCTATAGGAATCTAAAACTCAACAAGTCCAACTTACTCATATATTGAATCTGTTGCTAAATCTTGTTTTGGCTTTCACAACGTCTCCCATAAATATCCTCTTTTCTTCACTCACACAGCTAACACCCTCATCCCTTCATGCCTGGACTTTTGCAATAGACTGCTGGTCAGTCTCCTCTGTTTCTTTCTGGTCTTCTTACTCTTTACTATTCCACGATCCAGCAAAACTAGTCTTTTTGCTATTTCTCACATACGTCATTCCATTGGCCACATTCAAGCCTTCTCATTGGCTGTCCTAACATGCCTGAAATTCTCTTTTCTCACCCTTGCCTCCCAACCTTCCTTGGGTTCTTTCCAAGACTCAGCACAAATGCCAACTTATTTAGAATGTCATCACAACACCTCTTTCACTACCTTCCTTCTAAAGATGACTTTCCATCTAATATATGTTTATGTGTATATATATACATACACATACATGTATGTGTGTAAAATAGAAGTTAAGTCACTTTGCCCAGTGCCTCTTCTAAGAGGTTTAAGAATAGGATTTGAGCCCAAGGTATCCAGTCCGCAAGACCAGTTCTATATCCACTAGCTTCCCTTCACCTTAAAGACCGAAAGGAGTCCAAATGTTCAAATCAAATTATTTTTTAAATATTTTTAAATATCACATATATCATTTTTGCATGCTGTCTCCCCCATTAGGATATGAGCCCCTTAGGGCAGGGATTATATTTTTGGGGTTCTTTCTAAATCCAGAGCTTATCATAGGACCTATCAGTTAGGGAATCACTAAACAAATTATGGTTTACAAATGTAATCGAATACTATTATGGTGTAAGAAATTATGAAGGGGATAGCTTCAGAGAAACCTAAGAAGACATATCAACTGATACAAAGTGAACAGCAGAACCAGAAAAACAATTTATACAATAACAACAATATCATAAAATATAATGAATTGTAAAAGATTTAGTAACTATGATCAATGAAATGATTTACTTCAATTCCAAAAAAATCCTATTGAAACATTGTATCTACTATGAGATAGAGAGCCAACATACTCTGAGAACAAATTGAAGCATATTCTCTTTTCCCTCTATTTTCTTTGAGGAAAGAGGGAGAAAGGGAGGATGACTAATGCAGGAATGTGTTTTGTATTATTATACATATTTATAATGGTTTCTGTTTTTCTTGTCTTCTCAATAGGTCGAAGAAGGGAAGGGGGGAGAGACTTTGGAAATGAAAATGAAATAAAATTGAATTTTAAAAAATTATGTGGCTTATCCTTCCTTTTGAGAGAACCAATGACACTACAGGGTAATATCTTAACTTGCAGGTAAATTGGATTTAAGTGAGATAAAGTTGCACAAAGTCATCAGCCTCACTCTTTCTTCCAGTCACCTAAGTTCAAAGGCAAGACAGAAGTCAGGATGACTGATGATGACCTCAGAGGCAGTGCATGACTTGGGCATCTTTGATTTCTGACCAAGCTTTAGGTGCTCCACAGCACCTGCTTCAGGGGCCTTCCTGGCCATTGGAACAGATTGTTCTCATCTACCCATTCCCCTAGAGCAGTGATGGGCAAACTACGGACAGTGGGCCAGATTGGGGGTGGGGGGAACCTGAAATATTCTATCCGGCTATGTGACATGATTCCTAATCTGATGAATACAATGATAGGATAAAATACAATGAATCTCTGAAAGAGTTGCCTTAGAAACAGACCGACAGATGAGCATTTCCTTTCCTTTGGCCCCCTCTTTAAAGAGTTTACCCATCACTGCCCTAGAGGAAGTCTTTCATGCTTGGATAGACCCCTTCTAATTTACCAACAGCTTTGTGGCCCACTAGTTATCCTCAACCTGGTTTATCCCATTTGCCAAGGTGGCTTATCGGGATGTGGCCACTACACAGCACATGCTACAACTCCTTGGAGTCACAAATGAGAGTTGGGTGATACCAAAGGTATGCAAGCAACCCTGAAAAGGGCTCAGCAAGCCCTCATACCAGAGGTGCTAGTCCTCCCTGAACACTTCATACACACTGAGTATGCAGTAAGTTTTATTTAACCCCTTGAACAATCAGGAAATATTCCTTTATTTTCACAGAATTCCTGCTGATTTAATCTTACCCCTTTAGGCCAAGTAGATAGTGTGGTATGTGGACTTGTCTTCATATCTGAGTATCTGAATGAAGCTAAGAGCCTCCAGCTTCCTTTTATTTTTTCTTAATCATTTCTTTTCAAGCCTCCAAATTATTTTTCTCTCTAACTCTCATCAAAGATTCATTTCTCATGTCTTCACCTGACACCAGCCCTGAGATGTACATGACTCTGTATGGTGGCCATAAGGAAACACAAGCCTCTCTCCAAATAGAGACCAACCCTTTTGTACCTGCCTCTCTCCCTGAGACTTACAGGTCTGCTCCCTACTGGTTTGAACCCACCTCATTGTAGAGCCCAAGCCCAGAGGACAGCTCAAGGGTCGAACTCTGCCATTCCTGATTTGTTCACTCTATGATCTTTGCTTTTACTCTAATGAGTTGTGGCAGCCCTTTCCCTCTAACAGAGGAATTCATTAATTTATAACTGAAAAGAATCTTAGATTATCTAGTCCAACTCCTTCATTTCACTGAAGCAGAAATTGAGGCCCACAAGATTGTGACTTGTGCAGGGATGCTCCTAATGAGAGCCAGGATTCAAACCCACATCCTCTGATTCCAAATCCAGTGTCCTTTCCACAGTATCATGCTGCTTTCTCCCCTAACTCCCTCCCAGTTTACCCCAAAACAGGTTATAAGGACCCAAGGTCAAAGCTCCAGACAAGAAGCTGATGAAGAAAAGGAAAGAGTCTTAGTTATCTCTTTCCTCTAGTTAGAGAGGGCTTAGGAATAGCCCTGAAGCAAGGAGGACCACTCATAGCCCCCAGCTCCAAGAATATGGGATTCACAGGGGCAGCTGTGGGGGAGGAGACAGAGACCTAAGGTAGGAGGAGCCTTTTGGGGGTTACAGATATAAGAATCCTCCATGGGGCCCCAGACCAGTTTCCTGCTCCACTCAGTTCCTCCTAATTCTATCCCCACCCTCAATAGTTCCTAGAAATCTTTGGGTTATCTTGGTAAAAGTAATACCTCTTCTAGTCCTTTGTTTGAATTTCTTATCATTTTTGGCTAATTGTACCACAATGATGATTAAGCATTCACTAAGTGTAGACTAGATTAACTTTGGCCGAACAAACTTTAATTACAAAACTAAATGGTGTTCAAGTACCCTTAACTTCCATAGTTTGTTACTTATGTAGCATCTTTATCTACTTTTGCCTTTAAAGAAAATGAGAGGGAGCATTGCTGATCACCCTGCTATCTTTCCCCACCCCACATCATTCAAGTATATATCCAGTGTAGGAAACCTTCTGCACAAATTGGAAAAGAGGTAGAATTTGCCAACCTAACCAGTTATTAACAGAAAACTAGCACATCCCCTACACCGGTTATTGGGGTAAACACCCTGTTATAATAATTAACTTATTTTAAACTGGGGGTGATATAATGGCTCTAGGATTTATGTGGTTCCCTCTTCTGTGGCTTTAAGAAATTTATTTTAGATGAAAAATATGCATTCAATCTTAATTGCTCCTGGTCCTCAATTAAGAAAATTCTCAACATGTAGACAGAGATTAGATCAGCCTAAACTTATATTTATCTCTAGCTCTAGTAAATAAATCCCAGGTCTCTTAGTGGTTATGGGGAAATTCAGATTACTGAAGATATTTGGGGAACAAGGGAGCATATTAGATTATATTGGACTGATTGGCACCAGGAGGGCAAGTTGGGGAAAGAGTAGACCTTTTCTCTGTATATCCCTCAGTCCTTGAGTGGGTGGGTACATGAGTAGCATCAGTCTGGAATTCTCTGCTCTGATATGCCTGTAGATACAATGGCCCTCCTTGACATATCTCTCTCTTTCACAAAAGGTAATTATTTTAAGGAGGTAGAATAATCAATGGAGCTCCACCCTTATACCTGATAAAGCATTGATTTGTTCCATTTAAATATTTCTGTTCATATGGATTCCTTGCCATATGGGCAAAATATACTCAGATCTCGCCTACCCTTAAAAGACTTTCAGTTGATCCTGTCATTCCATCCAGATATTATCCCATATCTCTTTTCACTTCTACAGCCACACTCCTTGAAAAGGTTGTCAGTGATGTTTCAACTGCTAATTCAATGACCCTTTCTTCATCCAGACATTACTTGACCTATCTTCAGATTTTGACTCCACTGGCCATGCTGTCTTTCTGGCTGCTCACCTTTTCCCATTCTTTCCATGACACTGCTCCCTCTTAGTTTTCCTCCTGTCTGTGTAATCATTCCTTCCCAGTCTCCATCATCTTCGTTCCAACGATTATCTGTGGCAATATTCCAGGAACCTCTCCTGGCTCTTCATCTTCTTTCTCTAAATTCTCTAACATTTCCCAAGGATTCAATGATCATTTCTTTGAAGATGACTTCCAGATCTGCATATCCAGCTCTCCTCTTTCCTAAATTCCAACTATACCAGCAAGGACCTGCTAGATAGCTCACAGGCATCTCAAATCCAACATCTCTAAAACAACTGATTTTCTTTTCCCTGAAATCTATTCTTTTTCCTAAGACACCTAATCTGGCAAGAGCACCAATATTTTTCTGTTCATAAGTTCATGCTCATCTTTAGTACATCACTATTCCATATATCAATTAGTCTGTTAGTTGCCAAAGGTTAGAGATTCTGTTTTCACAACTTCTCTTGCATTTCTCCCTTTCTCTCAACTCGAATAGCCAGCACCCTAGTTCATCTCCTAATCACTTCCTACCTGGATTGGTTTCTTTGGCTCCGGTCTCTCCCCCATCCAATCCATTCTCCATATAGCTTTCAAACTGATATCCCTAAGGCATAGGTATGAAATTATAAAAATGGGGGGTGGGGTAGCTGGGTGACTCAGTGAATTGTGAGCCAGGCCTAGAGACAGGAGGTCCTGGGTTCAAATCAGACACTTCCTAGGTGTGTGACCCTGGGCAAGTCACTTAACCCCCATTGCCTAGCCCTTATTGCTCTTCTGCCTTGGAACCAATACACAGTATTGATTCTAAGAAAGAAGGTAAGGGTCATTGGTTTTTTAATTACAATAAAATAACAACAAATTATTAAAATGAAGAAGCATAGGAAGACATACAAACTGTTGCAAGGCGAAATAGGATTAGAAGAATAATATAGGCAATGACAACACAGCCATCACAATAAAATTTGTGGCACTGGAAATGAAAATGACAAACACAAAAAATAAAAACTGAATGTTGTGCAATAATAATGACCTAACTTAGCCCTGAAGAGGAGGTATGAGAATACATTTCCTTCCCTTCTTTGCAGAGGTGGGAACAATGAGAGTGGAACATTGAATATACTATCTAGGTTTGATTTGATGTGTTGGTTAATTTTCTTGAATGGCTTTTTTCTCTTTATTTTTTATTCTTTATATGTACTCTTTATGTTTTTATACTCTTTATATATTTATATTCTTTTTATTCTTTATATGAGATGGTTCTCTGAGTGGGAGAGGAGAACAGAAATACTGAGAAATGAAAGTGATAGAAAAATAAAAGAAATCAGCAATTTCAAAAAAGAAGAGCACCACCATTGGCATCTTGTCATGGAGAGCCCATACTCACACAATTCTTCTAGGACTCTGGACTAAGAAGAACCTTCATTGTCTATTCTACCTGCCTCTCCCCCTACCACCTCCCCAGAAAATTGTGTCTGAATCTGCAAAGCCCAATTTAGTCATCTTCGGAAAAGAAAGCATAAAAATTGCCATATTGTAAAAGAGTAACTTAGCATTTTCTCCATCCTGGGGCTTCCCCTTAATCAATTATTCATTCACCGAAACTACATCTCTTCTAAAGAGAGGGCCGGGTCAGATAAGGGACTCATCTTTGATCATTCAGAAAGGACCTCTTTATTTTTAACCCCATCTCCAGCCAACTTCAGCATTCTTCCTCACTTGTTAGGAAAAAAAAAAGACTTCTAATAAAGTAGCAGCAACACCCCACCTTGTGCTAAATGGCAGTTTATCTAGTCTTTCCTAGGGGTTTACACATTTAGGATATGTATGTGTAGGTGTGGGAATGCCTAATGTTTATACATAAATGTGACTCAATTTCATTTTTGATTCCTTGGCTTACACTGTTCCTCTCACCCAGAATGCCACCTTATCTACCCTATTCTTTAAGCCCCAGCTCAAATTCTACCACCTTTGTAAAGTCTTCCCTCTAAGAACCCCTCCAAGGCAGTATTGAACCACAGTCCTCTCGCAACTGACTACCTATAGCAAGGTACCACAGATTTTGATGCTAATGACTGAATACCTTATACTGACTCTCCTTTATGTGTCTATGTCTTATCCTCACAATTGAGATTTTATTAAGAAAAAGATCCTTATTTTCTCTCTTAGAATCAAAACTGAATATCAACTTCAAGGTAAAAGAGCAGTCGGGGCTGGACAATTGGGATTAAGTGACTTGCCCAGGATCATACAACTAGGATGTGTTTGAGGTCAGATTTGAACCCAGGACTTCCTATCTCCAAGGCCGGTACCATATCCACTGAGCCAGACATATTTCTGCTGCATGCCTCCAAATGCCAGTCATATGATAAAGCTCAACAAGCACTTGTTGAATTTAACTGAAAAAGGAAACTTCTCTTCTATCTCCCAAACTCTCCCACCACCTACCCCCTGCCATCCAAATATAATACAAGATGAAACTTCACTAGATCAGTGACAGGCAAACTTTTTAAAGAGGGAGCCAAAGGAAAGGAAATGCTCATCTGTCAGTCTGTTTCTAAGGCAACTCTTTCAAAGTTTCATTGTACTGTATCCTACTCATTGTATTCGTCAGATTAGGAATAATGTTCTGCAGGTAGAACATTTCAGGGGGCCTCATCCCATCTGCTGGCTGTAGTTTGCCCATCACTGTACTAGAATATTCCAGACAAACGCTCATCCAGCACAGCGTGGACATTTTTCTATTTGAACTTTATTCTCCTTCAGTGTCTATCTCAGGACTTTACAGATATTTGATAAATGATTGTTTAATTAATTAATTAGTGTGAACTCAATACCCAAAAGGCGGTTCATTCCATATTCTTCTTTACACTGAACTAAAAGATGTCCGCTAGAGCGACAGTCACTCATTGATCCTAATTCTCTCTGGAAAATGTCTCCACATTCTTACAGATAATATCACCATGGTGCTTAACATACACGATCATTTGATCTTCACAACAACTTTGCAAAGTGAGAACTATTGTTACCTTTTATAGATGAGGAAATGAGCCTCAGAGAGAAAAGGATTTGTCCATGGTCCCATGACTCAGAAGTGGTCCTAGACAGGACTAGAACCCAAGCCAGAACACTAAACATTATATGATCCTACCTGAGGAAGAGAAGGAAAAGAGTTGTCCCAAGATCTCCAAGTACTCCATGTTAAGGGTAGAGACTTTCGTCACCATCTGGACATTTTAGAACTCTCCATTACTACCTTGTTTTGGACATAAAGAAGTCTCAGATACCAAAACTCCAATGGAGTTTTCAAAGCTGAGAAGGAAGTCGTTCTCATTTGCCATTTCCTTTCTCTCCACTTCTAAGTCAACCTTCACTCAGCTTCCACGCTTGGAAACGCCACTGCTCCTTCACACACACACACACACACACGCACACACACGCACACACACCATATATGCATACTTCCCACTTTCCCACACACAGTTTAACCCTGTTTTCCTGATCCCTGAGGAGCTGGGGACATGAGAAGAACCTCAGTTCCCCTACAAAGTACAAACTCTTTGGGAAGTGTGATTACAGGTCAAAATCAAGTTCATTTACTCTCTATTCCTGCTTTCAGTTTGAGGAGATAACTGTCCTCTTCCCCTTTCTCCCATTCTTCTTTGGCTCTCAATAGAAACATGGAGTCAGTTAACCGTACAGCTCTTATTTTAGCGCGACATCTAGAAGAACATGCAGAAGGTCTTTGTGGCTCTGTTCAGTTATTCAGTTCAATTCAAAGTAGCTCCATGGGTAGAGAGCTGAGCCAAAGGTCGGGAAGACTTGAATTCAAATCTTACTTATTTACTTGCTGTGTGATCCCAAGCATATCATTTAGCCTCTATTTGCCTCAGTTTCCCCAACTGGTAAATTTGTAAAAAGAGATTAGTATTTTTTTAACCCTTACCTTCCATCTTGGAATCAATACTGTGTATTGGTTCCAAGGCAAAAGAGTAGTTAGGGCTAGGCAATGGTGGTTAAGTGACTTGCCCAGGGTCACACAGCTAGGAAGTGTCTGAGGTCACATTTGAACCCAGGACCTCCCATTTCTAGGTCTGGCTCTCAATCCACTGAGCCACCTAGCTGTGCCCAGAGATTAGCATTTTTAAAAAGCAACCAGTCCTGACACACTGTAGGCAAGATGTAAATGTTTATTCCCTTCCGTCTCCCATAGACCACTTTTCTTCTGTTTGGCTGCTTCATGGTCTCTCCACCTGGGTGAATATCACCCTTCTGGCCTAAAGTTCCAGTTTACCAGCTCTCTCTGCCTTTTGTGTTCTCCCCTGTTTCTGCTGACAATTGGAAATTGATCTCAACCAGGATTGCATTCAGCAGTGCAGTGCTCAGCCTCTACATTCTATTGGAGGGACTGGGGGGGTCAGGTCAGAGTCTTCACTCTAGCCTTAAAGATCAGACAAGAAGAAGTCCTCCCATGCCTCTTCTCCCTCTAAATCTACAATCTTCGGATCCTGCAGCATTGGAAGACTTAGGGGTGGAGGGTCAACTTCATGGTGGCCTTTAAGTCTCAGAGGTATGAGGTGCTGCCATGGGCTTCTCCCTTCAAGAAGGCTCTTTATCTTGTCAAAATCTTTACATGTTTGAACATAGCGGTTTGTTTGTTCTCTCCCCTGTTACAGTGTGAGCTCTTTGACAGGAGGACCTGGTTTTCGGTTTTGGTTTTGTTTGGGGGGAAGTGAGGGTAGACTTGTTTCCGTTTGTTGCTTTTCTTGATATTAGCTTAACAAAATGCCTAGCCCATAGGAAGAACTTAATGTTTGTTGATTGACTAGTTTAGCTGTTGCCTTAGTCAGATTATGCACAGATCATCCTGTCAAATTGTTTTGGCATGACATCTGGAAGCGCTCAAAGGAAGGTCCTCATGGCTCCTCTCAGATGTTCGATTTGATTCAAACATTTATTAAATTCCTCCTGTATGCAAGGCATTATGTTCGGAATCAAGCACTTTTTAAAAATTACTTCTCTATCTCACCTCCTCCCTGGACTCCTGGAAAAACTGGGTTGGAGAAACTATGTGAATCAGGATGCTTAGTGTAGTCACTGCCACAGCATCCAGCGAGGACAAAACAAGAGGAAATGGGGTTGAAATTGTTGCAGGAGAAATTGAGGTTAGCGGAGAGGAAGCACTTCCTCCATACCCAGGAATAGGGAACTAACACAAAGGTGACTAGAGTAAAGCTGCTGAAGAAATCCTCTCACCTGGAAACTTGGCAGAAAAAAAACAATTTTTGATAAAATTCCCTCTGCCTTCTCTGGATCTCTGACTCAGATTTCAGGCTCAGCACTCTACCCACGGAGCTTTGAACTGAACTGAATAACTGAGCAGAACCATGAGGACCTTCTGCAAGTTCTTCTAGATGTCATGCTGAAATCACAGACTCAGTTGTCTATTTCACATTTCAATAGCTACTCCCACAGTGCCTTGCAATATTATTTCATGTTTCTTTTTTTTTAAACCCTTACCTTCTGTTTCAGTATCAATTCTAAAAAAGAAGAGTAGTGAGGGAGAACCAGGCAACTGGAGTTAAGTGACTTGCCCAAGGTCACATAGCTAGAACCTGTCTGAAGTCAAATTTGAACCCAGGACCTCCCATCTCTATGCCTGGCACTCTATCTACTGTGCTACCTAGCTTCCCTTATTTCATATGTTTCACAGCTAGTCAGTGAGGTGGTGCATTGGGTAGAGTACTGGACCTAGAGTCAGGAAGACCTGAGCTCAACTGGCTTCAGAAACTATTCGTGTGACCCTGGGCAAGTCACTTCATCTATCTACCTTAGTTTCCTTATCTGTAAAACAGAGATAATAATGACACCCACCTCTCAGGGTTATTGTGAGAATTAACTGAGATCATAATTATAAAACACTTAGCTTAGTCTTAACAATTATGACTTGGTCCTTAACTTTTATAGCCGAAGAGAAATTATAACATGTAAAATTATAATATGATATAATATGATAAATCAATAAATTATAATATGATATAATATGAAATTATAATATGTAAAAGAATTTATTTTACTGTCTCTCTGACATTATTGTAGCTATAAAAGCTTGCCAGAAAATCCTAATTAGGGGATGGGCTTATTTTTTTTCTGAAGTTTGACTCTTAAAAGCATAATAAAATCTAGGTGTTTACCTGAGTAATTTTTGTTGTGATAGATCTATTTTGGCAGTGATTATCTCCAACATGAACTTAAAAGGAGATATTTCTTCTATAACATCCTGTATGTATGAATCTATGAAAGTGCTGTATTCCCTGAATAGCATGTAAACTCCTTGAGGTCAGGACTGGTGCCTACTAGAAGCTGTGGAATAGATAAGATAAGGATTTCCTTCCAACCTGAAAGCTTGTTATTCTACAGTTTGGGAACTCATGAAATTTGGAATTCCATGCATTTTGACAAGAAGAAATTGTCACACTGTTCAAGGTTTGCTTGGCACTTGAAGAGCTTGCTAGAACTTGTTGTCTTCAAGATCTCAGGAAGCTTATGCCCACACCAGCTAAACAAAGGATCAGGGGTTAGTTCAGGAGCTTAAAGAAGAGCTCAAAGCTGAGAAGCTATAGGAACTTTAGAGGGAACAGAAACAGCTTGGGGGGAGGTGGGGAATTTTCTTCAGATGAGGAGAAGATAAAGAAAGGTGTCCTCAATTAATCAAGGAAATGTGTGCCGAATGGGTGGAAGTGCAAACCTTTGTTGAAAAACGCCACCCTAATAAAAGCTTTGCCAGGCAGTATTATACATTTGTTAAATGAACAGACCATTTAGAGGAATTTTGAACTGCTGACAAAACCCAAACATTTTTGGAGAGGTTTCTCCTGAAGTTTATGCCTGGTGAATCTCAAGCAGAGTTCAGTAGTATAATAGGGAAACAGACTTTAAGAGTAGGAAAGCAGATTTAGCAGGCAGGCAAAGGGCAAAACCTTGGCTGTCAGCCATGGACATTCTGAATGGAATGCAGGTGAAGAGAGAGGAGAGAGTGAAACTGGCATTGCTAGTTTGAGATGGGTTTGGAGCAGAGGTCCAGCCAGCAGTGACTCCATAAGCTTGGGATCTTTGAGACTGGAGAAGCTTGAAGACAACATTTCTCAAGACAGCCCTTGGTAGTGGATAGTGTTTGTTTTCTGGTGGGCAGTTGCAGGCATTTTCCCCTACCTGGTATCTCTTGGATTGTTGGCTGTGCAAGGAGTTGGTTCCAGGTATCCTGAAACCACCAAGGAAGTGACCTGGACCATTTGTGAGAAACCCCAATATCCAGTTCTCTCCCTCAAGTCCAGTGGTTCCCAAACTTTTTTGGCCTACCACCCCCTTTCCAGAAAAAATATTACTTAGCCCCCTGGAAATTAATTTTTTTTAATTTTAATAGCAATAAATAGGAAAGATAAATGCACCTGTGGCCATCACTGCTCTCCTGGATTGCTGCAGCACCCACCAGGGGGCGGTGGCGCCCACTTTGGGAATCACTGCTCTAGTCCTTAGCCAAGGCTGCCAGCCTGACTGAAGTTAGGTTGACAGAGAAACTCCCCTTTAGAACTCCAGTTCTTGTCAGTTAGATATTCCTAGTTATAGATATGCCTCTCCCACTCTCCTGACCCTCATAATACAATTAAACTGTTTTATTTTCCTTTCTGTTTGTTTCCTCTTACCTCAAAGAACCCATAGTGTGTGAGTAGTTAATCTTGTGTTATTCCCTGGTAGTTGACAGAGACCAGTAAACCCCACTGCCATTCCTTTAGTGAAGGGTTATCAGATTTACTCAGGCTCTGATATCCTATCCTTCTTTGTGAGTTTGATCTGTGAGTGGCAGTTGCCCAAAACATTTGCTGGTTTCTCATTGATTAACTCATATTTATATATTCTTATAAAAGTAGTGATAAGGAATAGAGAAGAAAAAGAGCAATAACTACAGAAGGCTAGTTGCCCTCAGATGCTATGGAAGGGAACTCCTCTTCCAGACAAATATTTCTCCTCCCCATCATCCCCTTAGGCCATGAATACTTCTCAATATAGATAAAGCTAAGTTTAAATTATTTTGTTTAATCTAATTATTGTTTTGTATTTGTGTCTTTGTATTACTGTTTATTTAGAAAATACAACTCTATTAATATATATGTAATATATACCTTATAAAATTTGGGTTTTCTAAGTGTCTAGAACAGATTAATTCAATTTACATTATTCCTTGTGGGAAAAATATTTGGTACTAAACCTGCCTCTGGAAGGAATTAATGATGAGGACCAAGATACCACTGTATTTCTAGTCTCACAGTCTAGCACAGTGATGGTGAACCTATGGCACAGGTGCCAAAGATGGCACACAGAGTGCTCTCTGTGGGCATGTGATCACCCCCCCCCCCACCCAGGGTTCCTTACTAGAAAGGCAGAAGGCTTCCAGAGGAGCTGCTCTCCTCCTCCACTCCACTGCGTCTAATGGCACTTTTTCACATCACCCACCCCTCTGCCCAGTGGCCCAATAAGAGCACTTGGTTGGGGGAGTAGGGTGGGTGGCTCACAGGTGACAGAGCTGGAGGGGAACAAAGTGCCTGAGCCATCTCCTCCCCCTCTCTATACTTGCTGAGGCCATTCCTCACTTCACCCACCCAGCAGCCCAATGGGAATGCTTTCTCCCTCCCCTGTGTGGGGTAAAGGTGTAGGGCATGCCCTGCACTCAGTGTGGGAAGGGGCATAGCATGGGGTCTCTTGTGGGTGTTGGCATTGCACTCAGTATGGGGGGTGGGAGGATAGGTGGGGCCCGTTACTCTATCTCCAAAAGGTTCACCATCACTGGTCTAGCACAATATCTCACTGTGTTTACTATGGCTAACAAGCAGAACAATGATCCTTGCACACATTAGAACAAGTGAATCTAGCAGGGAAATCTTCCGTTGCCAATTGAGCAGAAGGGGAAAGGAATCTTCTCCTTCCCACTTTGCTGCATTCTATAAGAAGTTCACTCAAGTCTCTGAGCTTCTTCAAGAATTCTGACCTATATAACTACAGTGGCAATAAGTATGTTAAATTAGAATAAGCAACTTGATTTTGTTTTAAGCTCCCATTTTTTTTATAATTTGGCAATGATGTGTATGGCCCCCAAATTTGGAGTTAAACTGACTCTAAGGGTAAACTAAGGCAGGTAACAGAATAAACTATGCTTAGAGGATTCATATTGAGCTGATTAAGGGAAGAGATTTACACATTGCCAATATAACCAAGGAGTTGGGACAGTTGGAATCCTTCAAATAATAAACCAAGATTTTATCCAGCCAGAGGCCACACATCTCCTTCAAAGAAGAATTCTGGTAAGTTTCCATCAACAGGCACCTCTCTTGAATTAACATGGGATGGTCACACTTCCTAATGCAGAGAACCAAGAATCTGTCCTCTTCAAAATTCAGGATAAGGCTGATGCCTGGGGTCTCCCATGGGTTATTAAGGCTCTGGTTAAGGGTGTTTACAAGTTACCTCTAAATTCTGATTGATGATCACTTGTCTAAATTTTATGATGAAAAGAAACTATAACTCAAAGCTAATGTCATTGGTGAGTCCTGATCACTTTGTTTTTCAGATTTGGGGAAGGTGACATGCATCATTAGTAGTTGTTTGCCAAATCTGGGGGTCATACATACATCATTAATAGTTGTTTACCAAATATAGAGGGTACACATGTTATTGACAAACTATACACAAGTGCTCTTTTATCTTCCTACCAAAAAACAATTTACATAATAATCTCTGCCACAAAATGGAGGCTTAAAACAAAATGGAGTTGCTCACTCTAAATTAACCATATTTATTCCTACTATGACAACCAGCTCCTAAGATCTGGCTGTCTTTTCAACTGACTCCATCTAGGCCAGTTTCTGTATTCTAAAGCTCTCAGTCCTTCCATTTGGCCTCATCAATGAGTAGTCAGAGAAAGGGAGGAGATGGGCTGGCAATGCCTACCTAGGGAGAAGTCCACCTTCTCTACCAATCTTCAATCACCTTTCCTGAAACTTTCATATGCAAAGCAGCATCCACTTACCTATGATTGGGGCTAAGTAAAAAGAGCTTTATATATATATATATATGGCAATGTTAGACTTTGAGGTATATAAGGATATATATATA
>NC_058133.1:111087979-111100812 GCF_016433145.1 Gracilinanus agilis | reverse complement strand
TATATATATCCTTATATACCTCAAAGTCTAACATTGCCATAGTAGGCTCAGTTGATCAAAGTGCCTTAATGAACCTACCACCTACCCTCCAAATGAGCAAGCTGGAGAAGTTCCTTGAGGTTATCATTTTTTGTTTTGGGGGGGGATTTTTTTATATTTATAGGTGCAACAATTAGGCTATCAATTAGCTGTGAATAAATTAATTTAAAATTTTTCCCATGTGCTGAGCACTGTTCTGAACACTGAGGATGCTCAAACTAAATAGAGAAGACAACATATGAAGGACAGTTCATCTGCAGAGTGAACAAAAAGGCCAAGTGATCCTTAGGGTCCAATTGAAGCCTGGATGGCAAGACCCAAGACATCAGCATGGCAGGAAAGAAATGCTCTTACCAGAATTATTAATCAATTCATGCCTCATCACACTGGTGTAAGCTGCCATGTCTGTCTCACATACTGGGAGCTAGAGGAGACTCACCCACCACCACTGGGATGGATCAATGGGGCAGAAGGGCAGAACTGGGGAGGGGATTCCATCTAGGGGTAGGAATAGGGTAGAGTCAACAGCCAGCTTGGAAGAGGAAGAGATGGATATCTGCAAGAAGGTTACAGTAAAGACTCCTCACAGTTTCTACAAGCTCTCTAGTATCCTCTGGGATCTGGACAGCAAGTAAATTGAACTCGGAGGGAGGAGAAGGAGAAGGGCTCCCCAATGTACTTGCTTCAGGTATTCTTCACTCTTATTATAGGACTGACCTATCTTTTTTTCATATTATATATTTCCTTGGTGATGCTCCTCCTTTCCTCAAGTTCAAACAGATGTGGCCAAGGATATTACAGAGGCAACTTTTGAATGAGGCAGGAGGTTGAATTAGATGTCCTCTAAGGCCTCTTTCAGAAGCAGCTAGATGGTTTAGTAAATAGAGCACTGGGCTAGAGTCAGAAGATCCAAGTTCAAATGTGATTTCAGAAGCTTACAAACTATGTGAACCAGGGCAAGTCATTTAACCCTTATTTGTCTCCATTCCTCATCTGTAAAATGAGGACATACTGGAGAAAGAAATGGCAAACCACTCCAGTATTTTTGCCAAGAAAATCCCATGGACAAGTCCATAGGGTTAAGAAGAGTTGGACATGATTGAACAAGACCTCTTCCATTCCTAAGCCCATGAGTCTATGGCCCTCTGCTTTTGGAAGGTGACCACAATAAGTATTACATTTTGCCCAAGGCTTGAGGCCCTGGAAAGCTAAAAGAAGATAACTCTGAGCTTTTCTCTAGAACAGGGTACTAGGCAGGGCAACATACTATCCAAATATGACTAAATCAAATCATAGGATTTTAGAGTTGGGAGGAACATTGGACATTATAGAATCCATCTGTCTCATGTGATAGCCAGAAATTGAGCTTCTGAGATGTTAAATTACTTCCCCAATGCCACACAAGCAATAAATGTCTAAGACAAGATTATGAACCCAGTTCTTTTGACTCCAAATCCAACATTCTTTCCCCTGCACCATGTTGAGGACACTGCCAACTTGAAAACACAGAGAGGAGGGACCAAGAGGAAAACTGATATCTGCTTAGGGCTAACATGGGTATTTAGAAATGATTTGAGTTCATTTCTTTCAGAAAAGTCGGTTTCTCAAACATGAAATAGTTACAACTGTATTCTTATGCTTCAATCCCATCTGCCCTAAACTCTGTGGGCATCTTTCCTGAAACTTTTACTCAGAGGTTTTTATATGTCTCTTAGAGGGAAGGTGAGGGGACATGAAGTTAGAGTGGTCATGGAACAGACAGACTTTGGGGAAGATGAGAAACTTTATAGAGGGAACTCAAAAATGTGCAGACTCTCTATCCCCCAGATACAAAGAGCTTTGATATTCTGAGAGAAACCCCTGTGACTCAGGCTCCCTTCCTGCTTTACTAGAAGGTACACTTCCAGTCTGTGTTAGATTACAACCTCCTCCTCCTCACCACTTCCCATCATCTTCCCCGAGTCCATTGATACTTATCATTGCCTTTTGCTGAGCCCTGTGTGACCATTTAGCATTTCCCCTTCCCAGTTCCCTCTCCCAACCCCAAGAACTTTCCACTCTAGGATCAAGGAATGGAGGAATTGGGGTGAGAAAGGAAGTGGATCACAAGATAATCAAAATAATTAATGTTTCTATAGCCCTTTGCAGAGTGCTTTACTCAAAAAGCATTATCTCCTTTAATCAAAGCAGCACACTGCTATTAATAAACTCTGTGTGGTACAATAGTTAGAATACTGCCTTAGGATTAGAAAAACCTGGGTTTGACTCCCATTTCAGACACTTGCTAGTGGTGAGATGCTGGATAAGTTATTTAACCTTCCTAAGTATCAGTTTCCTCCTTTTATAAAGTGAGGGGGTTGAATTCAGTCATTTCTAAAGTCTCTTCCACATCTCAATAAATGATCCCATTTTAAGGATGGGGACACTGAAGCTAAAGGGTAAGGGTGCACTTACTCAAGGTGACACAGCTGGTAAAGTGTCTGACCCAGGACTCAAAACCTGTGTCTTTTTGTTCCAGATACAGGGATCTTCCCACCTTGCCATGTCGTTTCCCGAAATGGGTTTGTTGTGTCTCTCTTTAGAATGAGAGCTTTTTGAGGCCCAGGACTATCAAATGACTCTTTTGATTTGGTTCTGGTTTTGCCTCTCCAGTACTTAGCACAGTGCCTGTCACATAGTAGGTGCTTAATAAATGTTTATTGACTTTATTTGCAAGCTATCTACAGTGGCAACATAATCCTAGACGTTCCCAGAGATAGACTGAGATATACCACTGCAGTGGCATCTTTTTTTTTTTTTTTTTAAACCCTTACCTTTGGTCCTAGAATAGATACTAAGTATTGGCTCCAAGGCAAAAGAGCAATAAGGGCTAGGCAATGGAGGTTAAGTGACTTGCCCAGGATCATGGAGCTAGAAAGTGTTTAAGATCATATTTGAACCCAGGACCTTCCACCTCTAGGTCTGGTAGCTCTTGATTCACTAAGTCACCTAGTTGCCCTTACAGTTACATCTTATTCCATAGTACAGTCCATAAATGGACTAGATTGTTAATGACTTACTACTGCCTAGAGGAGAGAAATCATGAGTCAGTCTCATGTTGCCCTTCCAGCTAAGCATTTCAAAATAGAGCTGTCAAACCATTTTTTTGGTGGGCCCAGAGAAGTCTAGGAGGTATAGTGAGTAAAGAGGAATCAATACCAAGGTGGGAGGCACAGAGGGGAAATGGAACAGGAACTTTGGGGCATTCTGTGCATTTCTCTCCTATAAGAAACTTCAACATAATTAAACAGTTATTATCTTCAAAATGCAAGGTCCTATGCTAGGAATTGGGTTCCTTCGAGTTCCGGCCCCAAATCCTACCTTCTACAGGAAGCTTTTCCTGATCTTCCTGAAGTCTAGTACCTTCCCTTTATCATCTCTAATTTATCCTGGCTATAGAATTGTTTGCATGTCATTTCCCCCTTTCTAGCTCCTTGAGAGCAGGGATTGTCTCTTCTCTTTCTTTGTACCTTCAGCCCTTAGTACTGTGCCCAGCACATCATAGGCACTTAAGAAACACTCAATGACTTAATGACTGGGAACGTTGCTTCCAATTTGCTCTACTTGTCACAGGTTCCCTCCTGAAAAAAGTAGGCTAATTCCCATTCCAGGCCTTCATTTCTCACTAGCTGTAATGTTCTCTCTCTTCATCTCCACCTATTGAAGCCCTCCCTGTTCTATGATAGTCTATCAACTCAAAATTTGTCTCCTGAAATTAATGGAATTAATAAGCATGTACTAAGTGCTTTTTGTGCACCCAGTGGTTGGGATACAGAGGCAGAAGGGAAACAGCTCCTTCTATCAAGGAGTTCATGTTCTATTGGGAGAGATCATATGCACCTGAATAAGTTGATATGAAATAAATGATAGAATAAATGTAAGGAGTGTGAGGAGGGAAAGGGACCGTTAGCTGAACAGGGTAAGATCTATTAAGACATAATGCAGAAAAGGCACTAGGACACACTTTTGAAGGAAATAAGGGATTCTGAGAATGGAGGTCAGAAAGGTGCATATTCTAGGGACAAATAAGTCAACGAAATGGTGTGGGGAGTGGAAGGAATGCAGTGTTTGAAGAATGGGAGAACCAATATGGCGGCCCTTAGAATACATAGTGGGCAGTGTGAAAAATGGTAGAAAGGTAGATTGTGGCCAAGTAGATAGTGATCCCACAGCCCGAGCACTGGACCTAAAGGTAAGAAGACCTGAGTTCCTACTTTGCCTCAGGCATTTATTAACTATCCCACCCTGGGCAAGTCACTTAACCTGTCTTCCTTGTCTGTAAAATGGAGATGATAATAATAGCCTCCACCTTCCAGGATCGTTGTGAGGATAAAATGGAATATTTGTAAAATGCCTAACCTTAAATGACATTTAATAGTGACATTTATATAATAATAGTGACATTTATATAAATGACTATTGTTATTATCATTATAATTTATAGGCCAGGCAAAGTCAGCAATTGGCTCCAATTCAGCAAATTTCCTCTTCTAGGAAGCATGGGCACTGGTTTAGCCTCAAACCAGACTAAGGTGGACTCTATAAATATTTTATGTAAAGTTTTTTGGGGAAAAAAAAGTTGATAAGATTGTGGTTTAGATGGCTGTAAAATATTGCAGGCGTTTATAATGAAAAAATATGAATCTTTCACTGCTAAAAATAAATAAATAATAAACAGAGGAGTTAATATTCTCTCCTGGAGGTCAGAGGGAAGATTATTGAGTAGCAGAGCTTAATTGCCAAGTCCTGCACTTTAGAAAAATCAATTTGGCGCCTGTGCAGAATACTGGATGGCATGAGAAGAGATTGGAGGCCAGGAGACCAAATAGGAGGCTCTAATAGTGCCTGGCATAGAGTAGGCACCTAATATAATATATGAGTTACTGAGAGTTTGAGAGGAAATGAGAGTCTGAACTAAGAAGGGGACATGTGTGAAAGGTATTGATTTGGCATCCAAATTTACACTTTCAGGAATCCTGTTACTCCTAGGATGTAACTTTTTTTAGACCTCCAAAGTAACAGGTCAATTCATAGATTTACAACTAGAAGGGACCTTAAAGTTCATCTAGTCCAACACCCTCATTTTACATAAGAGGGAACTGAGGCCCAGAATGGAAGAAAATGTGTGTCAAAATTAAAACTCCCCCTTAAGCCCTCCCCCAAGTCATTTCTTCACTGATGCATACAGGGCCCCTAAGCCCCCAGCTCCTACTGCCTGTTGGACATTCCCTTTTGGGTTTGTCTTCCAGAAGGTTCTAATTCATTAACACTAAAAGTTCATAGTAATTGTTTAACCTAAAAGAATTTGGAGGAGCAGCATCAAAATTAAAAGATAATACTTAATTTAAATATAAACCATGTGTCCTCTTTTTATGTTCATTGTACTGTCATGTCAAGGAATTTAAATATTTTATTAAAATATGCCCCTGAAACGTCTGCTGAAACCATTTAAAGCAGAAGAAAAACAGGTTTGCTGTCTGAATGCAGAATTTCATGCTGGTGATTATCAGATCATAGAATCCATTTTCAGTAGCAAAGTGAACCCCGAGAAGGTTCACCGGTCATTCCGCCCCTTTGTTTCACATTTTCTTCACACTGCTTGGAACCCAGGTTTTCAGCTTGCTAGATTCAGCAAAAATGTACAACACTAGCAACATCCCACTCTCACTTGAGCAAAAACCTAAAGATCTGTCACATAGGCTTCTGGGTATGCGTATCTCCATATCTGGGAATGCATAAGTAAAACTGCCAAAATTTAAATGAGAAAAAATTCATAACACTCCTAATGATCATAGTTATACAATAAATATCAGTATTAGAAACCCCAAGTGCTTAATCCCTTTGAGTAGGCAGCCAGGTGGCTCTATAGAGAGAGCACTGAGACTGAAGACAGGCTACATCTGAGTTCAAATCCAGCCTCGGACACTTACTAGCAATGTGATTTAACTTCTGTCTCCCTCCCAGTTTCCTCAAATGTAAAATGGGAATATAATAGCACCTACTTCACAGGGTTGTTGTGAGGATGAAATAAGATATTTATAAAGCCCTAAGCACAGTGGCTGACACATAGAAAGGGCCAAAATGAAATGCCTATGTCCTTTTCGCCCCCTTTTGGGATTCCCCAAACCCTTATGTAGTGAATAGAGTACTTTCCTCAGTTAGGAAGAAATAGATTCAAGTCCCACCTCTGACAAATACTGGCTGTGCAGCCCTCAGCACTCAAGTTACATAACCATTCAGAGTACCACCAAGAAATTCTCTAAGAGTCAAAGTTGCCAATATGTTGCTGATCTGAGGTTTTTCTGGTTTCCCCAGAAGCTGATATCTCCCTCTCCAAAAACACATTGTATCTGCCTTATATGTGTTTTGCTCATAATGTGTGTATCTGTGTTTTACATGCATTGGCATAAAGGATGGCTTGAACTCGGTCCATTTAAGTCCAAAGGTGAAACCCCTTGATGGGAAGAGGGTCCCTTCTCACCCTAATTCCATTTCTACTCCTCATTCCATCTCTAACCTTCATCCCATTTTTAAATCTTAAGTTTAACCTCAGAATTAGATTTAGGTGTCTGATAGGGTTGAGTTTGAATGCAAATGAGTGAGGTAGCTAGGAAGCACAATAGAGCACCAGGCCTGCTGTTGTGTGTAAATGGGATTAACTCTAGCCGATTCATAGTCAAAAATCTATCTACCCTAGGCATAGAAATGATGTCATCCTCACCTCCCTTAGTGGGGAGGGGAGACGAGTTACCCACACGTGACAATAAGTAACAAATCAAGAACAAGGAGACTGCCCTTTGGGCAGTCCAAAATCAGTGTAGAGACTGCCATTTGTCCACTTGAATTAGAGGTGGACCCACGGGAAGTGACAAGAGACACTATCTCTTTAAGTATGTTGGTTACTTCCTGTGGAGGGAGTTCCCGCTTTGAACTTGGTGCTGAAGGAGCTCCTGAGACCTCAGGCAGCTTCTACTCAATATTGTCATGTGGGTAAGTTAGGCTGACTGCCTTGGCCTACCTAGGCCGCTTCCAAACTCTGCCTTAAGTAGGCTCTAGCCTATCTGGTTGCTGGGCCTTGGGGCTCGCAGCCTAATTTATTTAGCCTTTTAAACTTCTCTCTCATCCAGGCCTCTGCAGGCCTGGACTAGCCTCTCCCTTTCTCTTTATTCCTATACCTTTACCTTCCTAATTGTAAATAAACTGCCTGAAACCGAAGCTGACTTGGGTCTGATTTAATTACGGAATCAACCTGAATTGTTGATTCCTGGTGGCCACACTTTAAATACATATCTATAAAATACCTAAATTCTCCCTCTTACATTTTGGCTGACCACGTTTTGGTCTTGAACTTCCACAATCTTCCTAAATTTTCTTGAATTCTTCTTTTACCTTAAAACTATCCCTTAAGCCAGCCTTCTCACAGCACACTTTGGAACTGTGATTGATATAAAGCTGCCAGACTGGTGAGATCAAATGGGGGTCCTGAAAATTCAGCTAGGAGGCTGTTCCCCTGCCTTAGGGAACAAATAACCCAATTAGCTGACCTTAGCTTCACCTGGGAAGGACTGCTTGGTTCTCCTGGCCAGGCCAGGATACACCTGAATAAGATTTAAAAAGCAGGCCTGTCCCTAATAGAAGCAGAAGGCACTAGACTCAGCATATTAGTAGGTTTTTAGGGAGAGTAAATTTTTTTTAGCTCGGTTCTCTATTTTATTTCAAAACTGTATTTCTAGTTTTAAAATCTTTAGAGGTAAAAAGCAAAAGCCTGGTGGGGCCAGCTAGAATTTAAAACGCCCCTTTTCCCCAGAGAAGAAGGCACATAATTTTAAAGAAAAGAAATTTTTCAGACTTTTACAACTGAAAAGAGCCTCCCAGAACCAAACTTAGCCTTTGAAAGACACTCCCAACTGCCTCAGGCCAAAAGCCCATTCCACCCACAGAAAGCTTAATCTCTAGTACTCAGCCTCAGGCTATAGCCTTTGTCTTCTGTCAGACAGGAACAAAAGGAAGTCCTAATCCTAAAACAATAGAACCTTAGCCCACCTTTAGAAGGAGGTACTTACCCCCTAGTGATATCTACTGGCAAGAGTAAGTTATAAGCAGATTTATCAATATCCTGGAACAAAATGTAGTGGTTTCAAACCATTACTGATACAGTGAATACCCTAGTTCAGACCTAAAAGGCTGGATCCAGTTTATAGTAATGTCCTTTTTGTTCGGGACAGTAGTCCCACAAAATACTTTTCAAGGGATATTTCTTGCACTGTATGTAAGTGATAGCAGTGATAATAGGTGGAATGATTTATTTTTACTTCTCAATAAGGAAGGTGAGGAAGTTGGAGAAAAACCAAGAGCAACTGCTGGCTTATATAAAAAAAACCATGCTAAGCATTTAAAAAAGAGGAAGCAGTTGAGGAAGAAATTCCAACAAAAGAGAGAATTATTCCTCCATACTTCCTCATTTAAGGATCCTTATGAAAGCGCTCTTGACACACCCTCCACTGAACCCACTGATATGGATACGGTCCCGCCCTCTCAACCTGTCCCCTCTCCCCAACCGGTCCCACCCCCTCCACAACCCATCCAACCCACCCCTCAGCCCCTCCCACAGACAGTCCTAGCTGCTGCTGCAGCCCTCACCCTCTCTGCCACTCAAGATAGTGCAGCCCTATTTCCTTTACGAGAGTACCCACTTTTAATACTGAAGGAGACTTGGTGTCTCTAAGATACTTTACTCCCTTCAGCCCTGATGATTTAGCTGGATTTAAAAAAAATATGCCCACTTTTGAGAAAGAACCATTTATAGTTTTAAGAAAATTAGACAATATATTCTAAATTTATGATGACCCTACCTGGCAGGACATTGAAAATGTTTTAGATGAACTTCTGACACATGGTGAAAAAGAGAGGATCATTGTTTGGGCCAATCGTAATAAAGGTAAAGACATACCTAACTGGCCTCTAAAAGATCCAAAATGGAATTACAATTCTGCAGCAGATATTAAAAAATTGCATGATGGCAGGGCGGCATTATTAATAGCTGTAAAAGCTTGTGCTGACACACAAGACACCTGGGCAAAATTCAAGGGAACTAAACAGTGTACTGATGAAACTCCCTCCCATTTTATGGACAGACTGATTGAGGTTGCAGAAATATATTTGAGCCTTGATTTAACCATGAAACGGGATATTAAACATACGTAGACAATTTATAGAAAATTCCTGCAAAGTAGTCAGAGACTATTTTAAAACTATTTGCCCAACCTGGGAAACTATGAACCTTGGGGAATTGAGGAAGGTAGCATCCTATGTTTTTAGAGGCCAAGCACAAGAACATGGGGATGATACTGACTCAATGGATACTTTAAAAGCAGAAATCAAAATGCTAAAAGAAAAACTAAAAAATAAAGGAGAGATTGTAGCCCCTCTCCAAGAATCTAACAACCAGCACGCTATCTGTTCTTTCTGTGCAAAAAAGGGCCATACAATGATGACTTGTAGGAATTTCTTAAGGTTTTCCAGAAATAATACCCAGCCAACAGATAACTATAGAAATAACAACAGAAACAGGAATAGCAATAATAATAATGATGATTCCAGGAATAGCAATTTTAGGCATTATAGAAATGCTAGAAATAAACCTCGGGATGATGATAACTCATACCAAATGACCCCACAACAGTATATCTTAAGTGGAGCTCGCCCCCGAACTAATCAGGGTGCTAATGCCCCTGGGGGGGGGGCATGGAGCCCAAGCATCTTTATGAAGGTGCGTGGGGGGAGGGAAGGCTTTGGAATCAAAAAGGGAAACCTTTGACTTTACAGACCCTGATGTTCTAATCTCTATTATCCCCATACATTCCCCCCCAAATAGTAAGGAACCTCATGTAACCCTAAAAGTGGGAAATTCATATTATGATTGTTTGCTGGACACTGGGGCTTCAAGATCAGCACTGGTAAGCAAGCCAGATGTAAACTGTAATTCTATTGGCTCTCTAAACGTAGTAGGGGTATCAGGAACACCACAAAATGTCCCAAAACTTTCTCCTTGTATGGTAAATCTCAGACCTTTATCAATCGAACACTCCTTTCTTTTAATGCCTGGATCCCCCACAAATTTACTGGGAAGGGATCTATTATGTAAATTTAAAGCCACAATAATTTGCAATCCAGATGGTTCTATGTCACTGGAATTGCCAGATGACTCTTTAAACTTGCTCCCTGTACTTCTTTCAGAAGAGCAGGAAGCAAAGGAGCCTCCCACTTTTGAAATCCCAGATGATATCCTGGAGTCTCTTTGGGCCACATCTTCTACTGATGTAGGCCTACTTAAATCAGCTGTTCCTGTTCAGATTAATACAAGAGGAGGGCCAGCTCCCTCCATTCCTCAATACCCCTTATCAAAAGAAGCCATTGAGGGAATTACCCCAGTGATAAATTCACTAATTGAGCAAGGAATAATAATCCCATGCAAGTCAGAATATAATACACCTATTTTACCTGTTAAGAAACCAAAATTAGGCCCAGATGGAAAACCCCAATATCGATTTGTTCAAGATTTAAGGGCCATAAATAATCATGTTATAAAGAGACACCCAGTGGTTTCAAACCCAAACACAATTATTTCTTCTATTTCCAGTACAGCCACTTACTTTACGGTCATGGACCTGTGCTCAGCCTTTTTCTCAATTCCTATTCATGAGGATTCCAGACATATATTTGTCTTTACCTGGAATAATTCTCAATGGTCCTGGGGGTGTCTCCCCCCAAGGTTATTGCGATAACTCATCTATTTTTGCACAGATTTTGAGCCAAGATACAGATAATATAATATTTAAAAATAGTAAATTGATCAAATATGTGGATGACTTGCTCCTGGCTTCACCAGATGCTAAAACATGACAGGAAGATAGTAAACATCTTCTTTTAGAATTACATAAAAGAGGACATCAGGTATCAAAAGGAAAAGTTCAGTGGTGTCTCCCCAGAGTAGAATATTTGGGGTTCATCTTAACAGCTGGTGCCCGCTATATATCCCCTAAGCGCATTGAAAATATTCAAAAATTGAGCAATCCTACCACTAAAAAACACTTAAGAGCAATCTTAGGAGCAACAGGTTTCTGCAGACAGTGGATCCCTTGCTATGGGGACATTACTAAACCCCTTATAGCATTAACAAAAGATTCGGTCTCTGAACCACTTAAATTAGAGCCAGAGCACAAGTTAGCTCTATCGAATTTAAAACAAGCTATCCTGTCTGTTCCTGCTCTAGGCATCCCAGATTATAACAAGCCACTTACTTTATATGTACATGAGCATATAGGAGTAGCTTCAGGTGTTTTAACCCAAACTTTGGGACCATACCAGCGTCCAATTACTTATTATCCAGCCCAGCTGGACCCTATAGCTGCAGGTGCACCGCCATGTCTTAGAGGTGTAGCTGCCACAGCTCTATTAGTGACAAAAACTGTTGATCTAGTATTGGGGTGCCCATTAACAATTATGTGCCCACATGAAGTGGAAGCATTACTGCTAAGACATAGAACACAGGCATTTTCTGATCAGAGAATTACAAGGTATGAAATAACCTTGCTAAATAATGAAAATATTACTTTAAAACGTTGTACAACTCTTAATCCTGCCACCTTGCTTCCTGATTTGCCAGTTTCAGAAGAACCTTTACATAATTGTGAAACACTAGTGTCCATGGCTGAAAAGCCTCGAGACAATCTCCTGGACACTCCTTTAGAGAATCCTGATCTAGTTTTATTTACTGATGGTTCTTCCTTTATGAGGGATGGCATATGCTACACTGGAGCTGCTATAGTCACAGAATTTAACACCGTATGGTCAGCTTCACTGCCCTCAAATCTAAGTGCTCAAGCCGCAGGACTCATAGCTCTAAAACATGCATGTATAATTGCCAAAGATAGAAAGGCAACAATTTATATGGATTCTCGATATGCATTTGGAATATGTCATGCAGTGGGTATGTTATGGCTCCAGAGAGGATTTTTAACCTCAGCTAGAAAATCTATAGCAAATGCAAAAATTATTAATGAAGTTCTTTCTGCTAAGCCTTTTTCTCCTGCATATACATCACTATTAGGAGGAGATACTTCTATTGCTTCCTATATACAGGAATTGCAAAATAAACTGCGTGAACTCCATGAATCTGGAACTGCAGTACAAGCAGGACCAATAGACTTTTCACTTTATGACCTGAACCCAGGAGACAAGGTGTATATAAAGAACTTCCAGTGCACTGGGGCAACCCAGTCTTCATGGGATGGTCCTTTTGAAATTTTATTAACCACCCCAACAGCTATAAAGACTGGAGAAAAGGACTCTTTGATTCATTGCTCACATGTAAAGAGGGCATCTTCTATTGAACCTGATTGACTGTTTCCTGTTACCTGTATTGGAGATAACAGTTCATAGACTTATGGATGCTAATTTTGGAATCATTGGTTTGTCTTGATTCTTCCCCTGATTTTATTTTCATTTTCTTATTGATTTTCCTAATATCTTTTAATAGAATAATTAATATTTTTTGTCTTTTTTCTCATTTCTTGTACTTAAGTACATATAATCACTTAATTTTTTCACTATTTTTTGCAATGCTATAATTTTAATATAAATATACATATATATTTGCTGTAATATTACTGCTTACTCACAAGGCTTAGACTTTTTGGAACCTGCCATATATTGTTAAATATTATGGGACTGTGATTAATGCTTCTGTCTGATTC
>NC_058133.1:111056403-111087647 GCF_016433145.1 Gracilinanus agilis | reverse complement strand
TCTTATAGAATGGCAACTTCCTGTAGTCTTAGCTGCAAATGGGTAAGTGCAGTATTACTGCATTGTGTCCTACAGACTAGTAGGATGGGAATTATAATTGATTGGACCCTAATACAAGGGCCTGTTATAAAATTATTTTGTTTCTTCAAAAACTTTATATACATAGCTTTTGATATTCTGATTTTGATTTTAATGCCTTTCCTTTTCAAAAGTTTCAATTTTCTTCTATTTGATTTTTTATATATTTTTTTTCTTTTTCTTTGTTCCAATGTGGCCTCAGATACTTCCTAACTGTGTGACTTTGGGGCAAGTCACTTAACTGCAATTGCTTACCTCTTACCACTCTTCTGTCTTGTAACCAATACTTAGTATTAATTCTAAGGCAGAAGGTTAAGAGTCAGTCATTGGCTTTTTAAGAATAGAATTAGGATTAGCCATGGTATTTATTCTGGGGCCTTCATCTGGGATGTATTGGGTGATCCCCACTCATTTGTAGGAGCTCATCAGAGAAAAATTAGAATTAGTAGAATTATAGAATTTAATAATATATTATATATTAATAACAAAGTATGTGTTTTTTCTTTTTGCATGGATATATGCTGAAAGGCTGATCTCTGTTGAATTACTATGCTTCCTGAGTATAGAAATTGTTATAAGGAGTTTGAATGTTTCATATCCCAGGACAAAAACCGGTGCCTAGCAATAGGTCTAGAACAGTGATGGTGAACCCATGGCACAGGTGCCAAAGATGGCACACAGAGTGCTCTCTGTGGGCACAGGAGACAACCCCTCCCAGAATTCCTTATTAGAAAGGCAGAGGGACTCAGGTATAGCCACTCTCCTCCTCCTTTCCACCCAGCATGATGACATTTTTTTCCCATCCCTTCCCCCTGCCCAACAGCCAATGTGAGCATCTGTTGGGGGGGGGGGTCACAGGCAGCAGAGCTGGAGGGGAGTGGAGCATTTGGGCCACTCCCCTCCTCCTCTTCACCTGTGCAGAGGACATTCCTCACTTCACCTGCCCCTCCACCCAGCAGCCCAATGGGAGTCCTTCCTCCCTCCCCTGTGGAGGAACATGGTCTCTGGGGGACAGCCGCATGGCACTCAGTCTGAGGGGTGGGGTAGGGGTGGGGCCTGGCACTCCATCTCTAAAAGGTTCACCATCACTGATCTAGAACACAGTACAGGTGTTCATCCATGCTCATTCATTTTAAAGAGCAGATCTAAACTGTTTGCCTTTGTATGACACAAGTCAGGACAATTTGTCATATATTGATGGATTACAAATTGATAGGCTAAGATTTGGCTGATAGCCTAGAAACCCTGAATATTCTCCTTCAAAAGCTTAAACCTGTTTTGGGAGCCCCGTACCTTTTTGAAACTTTTCAGAGTTTTATTTTTCCATAAATTAGCATGTTTGTCCTAGCAAGGGGGAGGTTTGGGCCTCCCCACTCGGAATGGCCAATGTATTGTGGGGATCCATTAGATAAATTTGAGTCACCCTATGTCTTACAGTGATAACAATGGATGAATTCATATCTAGATTTCCAATGGAAATCCTCTATGCACAGCCCAAATCAGAGAAATTTGGGGCACTAGTGTATTGCAGGAACCCAGAGAAATTTTCACTTTGGAAAGTTTGGTTTCCCACTTGAAGGTAAGGGGGTGACTCAGTCAGTCCCACATCTCCTTTCCTTTTTGGGAGCCAAACTTTCCTGGGGTAGAACAAAAAGTTGTTTTCTTTTTTAATTCTTTTCTTTTAAAATTTCCTGGGCAGCTGGGTAGCTCAGTGGAGTGAGAGTCAGGCCTAGAGACAGGAGGTCCTAGGTTCAAACCTGGCCTCAGACACTTCCCAGCTGTGTGACCCTGGGCAAGTCACTTGACCTCCATTGCCCACCCTTACCACTCTTCCACCTATGAGACAATACACCGAAGTACAAGGGTTTAAAAAAAAAAAATTCCTTCAGGTTGTGGCAAGTCTTTGCAAATGATATTCTATGAGGATTTTTATGAAGTATTGTGTGTTTAAATCTGCATCACATTTTTGGAGGCAAGTATAATCTTCAGGATCACCAGCTATGATAGGTCTGGGTCTTCAAATACGATTAACTGGGGGACTGTCTAAGAACTATGCTGAACAGATTACTGGTATTCTTTATGTGTCATCCAGGAGGACATTAAGAACTGTGCCCAATGGACTTTGTTGAGATTATTTAGTGCAAGTACCTGGAGAAGGACACTTGAAAATGCAATGCTTGAAGTCCCCAGGTCCCTAGTTGACTTTCTAGACCTGGAGACATAGGCAAATGTAAAAAATAGAGCCCACGGAGCAGCTGGGTGGCTCAATGGATTGTGAGCCAGGCCTAGAGATGGGAGGTCCTGGGTTCAAATCTGACCTCAGATACTTCCTAGCTGTGTGACCCTGGGCAAATCACTTGACCCCCATTGCCTAGCCCTTACTACTCTTCTGTCTTGTAACCAATATATAGTATTGATTCTAAGATAGAAGATAAGGGTTTAAAAATATACCCCAGTTAATTTTCTTGAAATAACATATAAATAAACTAGAGGCAGAGTTTAATGTGTGTAGAGGGAAGTAATCAAAGTAGCCCACTGACCTACTGGACTGGACTGAAACTGCAGGGTCCATTCCATGGGTAGTGCATAAACATGGCCCTGAGATATGGAATAATTCTGGAGAAAAGTATCTCAAGTCAAGGCTGAACGACTTGCTCCATGAACTGACACAAGAGTCCTTTACTGGTCCCTATGGACTCATGCTTTGGGATGGTATAGCCATGTTTTATAAATCCCTTGGTGTTCATTACAGGATTCAGAGAGTACTACGTAAAAGGAAATTTGTAGGGGGCAGCTGGGTGGCTCAGTGGATTGAGAGCCAGGCCCAGAGATGGGAGGTTCTAGGTTCAAATCTGACCCCTGACACTTCCTAGCTGTGTGACCCTGGGCAAGTCACTTAACCCCCCCATTGCCTAGCCCTTACCACTCTTCTATCTTGGAACCAATATGCAGTATTGACAGTATTGATTCTAAGTCAGAAGGTAAGGTTGGTGTTTTGTTTTTTAAAAAAGGACTTTCCACTGAGCCAATATAACTCCTTTTCCTTCACCCCACCCCATTTCTCTAACTCTCTCTTCCCTTCTATCTCCTCCCATTTTCTTTCTCCCCTTCCTGCATCTTTTAAATATGCCAGGTCTCTGAGTTCCTCTTCAAACTTCCATCAAGTGTAAGGAAATTTCTGTCCCCTCTTCCTTGACAGCTAAATTATAGTGGCTATGAGCACATGGCAATGATTATATCTACTTGCCTAGATTAGTATGAAGCTGGATCTGAAGTTCCCAATTTCATCTTTTATTTTGTGCCTAGCCGATACTGGCTCCCTTGAGAGGTCCAGTCATTGAAATATTGAGCAAGTAATTTCTGGTAGCTGAGAAAAGAGCCAGCTATGGAAGAATACTGCTCTTGAGGAGTTGTTCTTCACCTATAAACGCTTGTATCTCTCCTAAAGTCCAGCAGTAGGGACAGAAGGGGATCTTTCCTCCCACCTAAATCAACATGGACATCTTGCAGGGAGTGGAACAATTTTCCCTGTACCAGATACAACTCCAAGCAGAAAATGAGTCCTTCAGAGTACAACTCCAAAGTTAAGCTGCAGAGAAAAACAGGCCCAGGAACCTAATCAAATGCCATTTCCAGCTGAGATGCAGAAAGAGAAACACAAAGACATCATGAGAAAAGGTATCCATCAGGTCCCTACCAGAAGGGTGAGTTGATTTGGCCACATATTCCTTATGTGTATCTCTCTACTAATCCTCTGTGTCAGGAATATTTATCCACACTATCACTATATTTGTGGAAGAGAGATTCCCAGGTTTATGATGGATATTTTGTTACTACTTTTCAAGTTAATCCATTTCAGTAAACATTTTTGCTCTGAACTAACTATGAAAGATGAATAAACTGGTGGGGGCTCATTAATTATGCTTTTAGAAGAGTGATCTCATTTTATAGCTTGAACCTGGGGCAGTAACCTCCTGGGATTCCCACTAAGTATATCTTGAGGAATGGGTAACACCAGAGTATCTCTATTCTTGGAACTCTCAAGAAAAAAAATGCAACAGAGAAGTGGCAGCAATAAACTTTTAAGATTCAGTCTCAGACCTGCCTCGGTCACATATACTCATTGTGTTGTACCCAAAGCCACCATAACTGCCAGATAAGGGGAGAGAGTGCCTATTCATCTTCTTGGAAATCTGAGGAAGAACTTAAAGCATTGAGGAGAGAGAAACAAAAGGCAGAGGGACTCCTATTAAAGTCTAGTTTAATGGGCTATTTCTTTTGATTCAGTGGCCAGTCTTCTTGGGCACATGCTGCCCTCCAATCCATCACAGGAATCAAGGGACCAGTAAGAGGTTGTTTACACTTATCTAAAAGGGCAAACCCTTCACTGCTGACCCTAAGCATGTCTATCTAGAAGTGTCCTAAGGTTCAAGTTGCATTCCTATGCATTCCTCATTGCCTATTAGGGGGTCTCTCCTGATAAGTCCCTTTTATAACTATATAATACATGTTGTCTTCCCCATTATAAGGTAAGCTTCTTGAGGGAAAGGACCATTTTGCTTTATCTTTGTATCCCTAGAACCTAGCAGGTACTTAATAAAGGTTTGCTAGATTGATCTACCTCGATAGAGTCACCTCATTGGGAGTTATCTCCAATAAAACCATAGCTCCAGACCCCATTCCACTTCCCAAAACAGACAGATTAAACCAGGGCTATGTGACAACCTCTTAAGAGCTGGCTTTGAATATACAGCTGTTAATAAAGTCTAGGTTTAATTTTAAGTCACTCTTTAATCTATAGGATAAAATAATATTGCAGGTAATTCCCTTTCTCTTGGGCATTTTCTATTGTGTTGAGCACTTAAAGTTGCTTAAGGTATCCTGGAAATTAAGGGGAAAGATTCATACTACTACTATATTAGCCACATCAAATTAAAACATATAACTAGGATCACAATATATTCTGTATTAAGATGGGTTACCATTTAAATGACTAGGAAAATTGATATTAGTAATTCCAGTGCCTGAGATATTCCAAGTTAGAATTTCCCATCAGTCTACTAAGCATCTAGAAAGGATGGTTTCACTTTAAATTAAAGGGGTTCATTTTCATTCTTTTCAACTGGTCAGTTAAGTGTCCTCAAAAACTCTGAGCTTCAGAAAAACAACTACTTGAACACATGGGTTGATGCGGACATGATTGGGGATGCAGACTCCAAACAACCACCCCAATGCAACTATCAATAATATGGAAATAAGTCTTGATTGATGACACATGTTAAAACCAGTGGAAATTCGTGTCAGCTATGGTGGGGGGGGGAGTTTGGGGGGTGAAGGGGAAAGTA
The DNA here is from genome assembly GCF_016433145.1 of Gracilinanus agilis. Lineage (NCBI taxonomy): Eukaryota > Metazoa > Chordata > Mammalia > Didelphimorphia > Didelphidae > Gracilinanus > Gracilinanus agilis. The sequence continues at coordinate 111,082,224 of NC_058133.1, read as the reverse complement.
AAAACATGAATCATGTAAAATGGAAAATCTTTCTAAAAAATAAAATATTAAAAAAAAAACAAAACAGCTTCAAACTGCTCCAGTAACAGGACTGAGGTGTTTGCATTTTCCTGGAAGCATAATATATCCCTTCAGACTCTTTGTTCAAAATGTTCTAACAGCCTAAAATGTTTTTCCCACCTCTGGCCATCTGCTTAAAGGGAAAGAAAAAAGGAAACTTGGCATGTTAACCATCTGAAAGTCCCATGATTCGATAATACCGCTTGGCAATGTTAAAAAATAAAAAATTGTAAACTAAAACAAACTAAGGCTTCCTTGAAAAGCATGGCATCCAGAGCAAGGGGGACGAATGAACGGCCTCCTGGATTCCTCCCTAATCAGACCTGGAATATTGCCCTTAGTGATGGGCACCACTGTTTAGAAAGGTCATTGATAAGCCAGGATATACAGAGGAATAAGACCATGATGGTCCATGGACTAGGATTGGTTGAGGGAAATCAATATTTGGACTGGAGTTGGAGGAAATGTAATAGCTGTCTTCTAGTATTTGTAGGGTTGTCATATGGAAGCAAGATTAGATTTGTTCTGCTTATTCCCCAGAGAGCCATCCTGGATCCAAGGGTAGAAGTTGCAAAGAATTGGATTTAGGTTTAACTGTAAAGGAAAAGAAAATTCACTGATCAATTAAGAGTTGAGTAAAACACCTGTGGAGGTACCGTAGTGGGCTCTTCTTCACTGGAAATCTTCAAGGGGAAACGAGATGGCCATATATGGTGAATGTCATAGACAGAATTTCTATTCTAGTCTGAGCTAGATTAGATGACCCCTAAGATTCCTGACAACTCTGAAATTTGAAAACCAGTGGGATGCTTAGCCATATTTCAAGCCCAACCTCTCTCTAATGCCACCTAGAAAGGCTTGCTTCATCCTTCCCCTTTCAGTAACTCTCCTTCCCACCTCAGATCTGGATTAATATTTGATTTGTAGCTCACATTTACTCAGCTTGTCACATTTGATAACTGTGTTATCTGTTTTATGTTCCCCTATTCAATTGCAGGCCCCATGAGGTCAGGGGGCTGTCTTATTTAATTGTCATCCCCTCCAAACACAGTGCTCTGCATACAGTACTTATTTGTTTTTTTAAACCCTTGCTTTCCATTTTAGAATCAGTACTATGTACTGGTTTCTAGGCAAGGAGAGTGGTAAGGGCTAGGCAATAGGGGTTAAGTGACTTGCCCAGGGTCATACAGCTAGGAAGTGTCTGAAGCCAGACTTGAACCCAAGACTCCTGTTTCTGGGCTCTCTACCACTGAGCCACCCAGTTACCTCCTACAGTATGTGTTCAATGATTTTTTTTCCCAAGCTTGTGGAAGGGCTTTGGACTCTATTCTCTTCTCACACAGAGGTCACTGTGCAGCAATCTAAAATCTAGAGCTGTTTCTTAAGTATTCGTTTAAGCTTTCTTATGGGTGAATTTGAAATCACTGGTTTATCAAGTCAAGCTAGGAAGCAGCTTGTCTGGAAGCCCAGAACACAGAGCCTCCTGTAGTCCTGCCTGCTATGAAACTCATTCATGATACATTCTGGAGCACATTCAGAGGCGGGGGAAATGTTCATTTCCATGTGATTTGCATATTATTTATTATTAGAAGCACTGGGGAATCTTCTTTCCCAGAATACCAGAATATTCAAAATGTTTTATGCTGGCTGACATTGCCCATATTCCAGCTCTAAAATCTTTAAAAGGCTAAGATCACATGAGGGACAGAGAACCAAAACTACATGGGGAAAAGGTTGCCCTAGAGAATTGGGTGGAGGAATGGGAAAATCAAGGGGAAAGTTGGCCCTAGTATTTCACTTGCAAATCCTGTCTTGGTGAAGGCAATGCCAGGATAGGGTTAGTTGATTTTCGTTGCCCCCTAAAGCAAGAAGGTTATGCAAATGAGATTTGCATCACTGCTCTTGACTCTCAAAATAACTTGCCCCAGACAGATTCAGACCTCCCTCTCCACATCATTTATTTCTACCAGGCTCAAGCTGATCTCTGGGCTTTTTGAGCTGAAGAAACAGTAGGGCAAAAAGCAATTTGTTTGGAAAAGAGATAAGGTTTTAGTGGACTGTAAGCTCAATGAGTTAAGAGCCGGAAATGATGCAGTCTTAGGCTACATCATGTCAGCCATAAAATGCAAAGAAGCTGAGAATCCTGCTGTTCTCTGCCCTGTTCATACCCAGAGCACTGCTGTAGGTGCCACATTTTAGAAAAGACACTTGGGAGGCTGAAGAGCATCTAGGGGGCACCATGAGGACTGCAGAGGAGCTCCAGATTATGTTACATCAAAAAGATGATTTAGGGGATGGGTTACTGGCTTTGAGCCTTAGTTTCCTCATGTGGACGAATGATTCTCTGATCCCTTCCAGCTCTCAATCCTGTGGCAAAAATAAGCTTCCCTCCAAAAAGACACTGAACAGTCCTACATAGGATCTGAGAAGCTTCTTTATGAGACAACAAGAGGCAATGGAGGAGGGCGCTGTATCTGGAGTCAAGGGGCCTGACATGTTGACATGCTATCTCTACTACTTGTTTAGCTATATGATCCTGGGCAGGTCACTTCACTTCTATGGGCCACAGTTTCCTCATCTATAAAAGAAGTAGGTGTGACTAAATGACTTCTGTGGTCTATTTCAGCTCTGACTCTTTCATTTTAATACCCTCCTTAGAATTCTGACCACCAAATGATGTTTTAATTTTTTCCCCCAGTTAACAAAAATCTACTTTCTTTCCCCTTCTAGCTCCACCCTCCCATCGAAAAAGAAAGCAAAACAAAATCCTCGTAACAAATGTTTGGTCAAGCAAAACAAGTTTCCATATTTCCCTTGTCAAAAACAATATATATATATATATATATATATATATATATATATATCAGTCTGGAGTCTGAGTCCATCTAGGCAATGAGGTTTTTATAGGCTACTGAGCAGTTGGGTCAGAATACTTCTATTACTGAAATCTTTGGATCTCATTGATTTTTAAGGATGAGCATTTTAGTGGGAACTCCCAAGATCAAGTCATGAATTTTTTTTTTTAGCCCTTATCTTCTGTCCTAGAATTGATATACAAAGTATCAGTTCCAAGGGAAAAGAATGGTAAGGGCTAGGCAATTGGAGATTAAGTGACTTGTCCGGGGTCACCCAGCTCAGAAATGTCTCTGTCTGAAGCAAGATTTGAATTCAGGTCCTCCCATCTCTAGGTGTTGCTCTCTATCCACTGAACCACTTAGTGTCCCTGTATCACAAATCCTTGAGAGTGGATGTGGCTTGGTAAAAGGATAATGATCCCTGATACAAGAGAAATAGGATCTTCAGTAGGCCAGATGGACTGATGACAATTAGGGATGGGATATATCTGTGTTGGAGAACCTACAGCATATATGCCAAAGCATGCCAGAAGGGGCTGTTCTCTTCCCCCCCCTCCATGAGAGCCTGAGGACATTTCTCACATCATCTACCCCTCTGCCTAGCAGCCCAATGGAATCACGTCCTTTCTCCCCTGTCTGGGGTAAGGCAGGGGGCTCCAATACAGCGTGAGGATTGCAATTTAGGCACTCGGTCTCTAAAAAGTTCACCATCACTGAGGTAGATGGGTAAGCCAAGATGAACTGATGCAAAATGAAAGAACTAAAAGGAAGGATCCAGAGGGATGGTTTCAGAGAAACCTATGAAGAATTAAATGAACTGATTCAGACTGAGGTGATCAAAACTAGGAGAAAACTTTAAATAATAACAATACTGTAAAGGCAAGCAACTTTGAAAGGCTCAAGAATTCTGATCAGTGCAGTGATCACTTTCAGAGGGATAAAGCATTGTACTCACCTCCTGATAGGGAGGACATGAACTCTGTGTGCAGACTGAGATAATTTTTGAATGTGATCAATGCTGGAACTTGTCTTGCTTGACTATGCATATTTGTTATAAGGGTTTCATTTTCATTTTTTTAACTGGAGGTGGGAATAGTGGAAAATTTTAAAAGTTTTAATTCTAAAAAATAATTAAATTTAGAAAAAATAATTCGTAAGAAAAGACCCAAAGAAAAGCTTGAATCAAAGCATGAAGGAAGAGACATGGAAGAGAAAAGAGATTAGAGGTACATAAAAAGTATATTTAAAAAAAAGAGTAAAGGCAGAAAGGTTAATCAAGTATTTCCTAAGCTACAATGAGGCAAAGCTATCAGTGATTCTCTAAACAAACATTTTGATCAAAAGTCAAAAGGAATTAGACCAAACAAGTAAAGGACCTTGCTACTTCAGGGCCCAAAAGGAACTGAAAGAGGGAACATAGGGACAGATGGAGAAAGAAAAGTAATCCTTGGATTCTGATCTCAAAACTGGAAAGATGGCACGTGGACCTGGAAGGGGCTGGTTAAATGCTTTTAATTATACAACCAGTTGACAGAAACTTTAATGAGAAGTATGCTCCATTTAAAATCAGGAGACCTAGATTTGATTCTTAGTTTTATTATCTGACTTCTCTTTCCACATCAGTAAAATGCTAGGGTTGTAATAGAGGATCTAGGTTCTTTAAAGTTTTAATGATCTAGGATCTATCTCAGTGGGATATAATTTATATCCAGAACTTCCTTACATTGAAATGAAATTTGAAACTATATACTAGACTGCAACGGCTAGGGTAGGAGAAAAGGATACCCACAAGAGGAGAGGGTGGGAAGAGGTTAGGACTCCTGGGGCACATTCTAAGAGAGAAGTCTACCTGGAGATGGCGGCAACAGGAAAATAATAAATAAATAAATTCTGGCAAAGCCTTGAGGCAGGGGAAGCCTTTTACTCTTATCCATTCTAAGTTTATGATCTTTAAAACCTTATATAGTATTCAAGGTGGGTAGTATTATCTATATTTTATAGACGGAGAAACCCAGGGAGGATGAGTAGTAACCTGCTCAAGTCAAACTGAGGGCTAGAACCCAGGCCTCCTGGCTCCCAAGTGTACCCAGTGTTCCCTATTGCGTCCTGAGTTCTATCTGCATGCAGGTTACACCTCAACTGGCACTGCCTGGTACGGGCCTGTCATCTGATTTGTTTCCTCTATGGAACATATGCTTTTCTTGAGAGCAAGGAGCTTTTCTTGTATCCACTCAAGCCCTCTGCCTAGTGCTGGGCACATAGGAGCTTGGATGCTTGCTGATTTAATGGCAAGTGCCTGGGTCATCCTGTTTGGGGTGGTGGTGACCCAAATAACAGTGGTTGGCAAGTCCTTTCAGCTTGGAGAGGTTCTCAGCATGGGCCTTCCTAGGACTAAGACTGTTGAGAGAGGTTCATCGCCAATGATGGCTACAAGAGTGATACAGTTTTTTCACTGTGACAACTCAGTAAGACACCAGGCAATCTGCCTCAGTGAAAGGATAATGAGATATCAGGTTCTGCCCTCTCTTTTCTGAGAAAATGCTGGATGTGGATGGACTAGGCTTGTGGACCACTGTGGGCATCAGACTTTAGAGTGATTCTACCTGGACACAATTTAATCTTTTTTTTAGGACCTGGCCTGGAGCAAAAGAATGCTGGTTCCAGAGGCAGCTAAGTAGCATAATGAAAGAGCACTAGTCTGGAGTCAAGAGGTCCTGGGCCCTCAGATAATTCCTAGCTGTGTGACCCTGGGCAAGTCACAATTGCCTAGTCCTTACTGCTCTTCTGCCTTAGAATTGACACTTCTTATCAATTCAAAGACAGAATGTAAGGATAATTTTTAAAAAAAGGAACACTGGGTCCAACTCATACCTCTGAGACTTTCTACCTACATCACCTTAGGCAAGTCATGATCTATCTCCCTGGGCTTTAATTTTTGAAAGGCAGCATGGATTGGGGATAATATATTAGATATGAAGTTTAAAAGATTCAAATCCTGCCTCAGACACTTACTTTCTGTATAACCCTAGACAAGTAGATCAACCTCCTCCTCAGTTTCCTCATCTATAAAAGGAAGGGGTTGCACTCAGTGGCCTTTACAGACCCTTCTTGCTCTAAGTATATAATTCTATGAAATCGCTTGGTTCCTCATTCAGAATTTTGGTGACATTCACAACAACTTTCCCCTGGCCTCACCACTCTACCCCCACTCAGCCCCAAACTTTTTTTCTTCACGAGTCTGTCCCAATTCCTTTACTAGCACACCCCCAATGCTTCCTGTAGTCTACCAATTCAAAGGAAACCCCAAACAATTTACTGTTATTGTTTACCACCTCAGCCACCCAATTACCCACAGAGTATGAGAGCAATCGCTCATGCTGGCTCCCAGTGGCAGCAGCGGTTTAGGTGGTGAGAGGGCTGGTGGAGCTGGCCTTCTTGGGTCTTCTGTGCATTGGGGCAGGCTCCTGGGACCTGGAGGCAGAGGGATGTGGAAGGTCATCTAACGCAGCCCCTCGTTTTACAGATAACGAACAGGCCAGTGTCCATTTAGTGAGATGAGCATCAGAGGCAGGAAGATTAAGACAGCCTTTACACCCTAGTAGAAAAAAGGGGGCTCCTTTCTGTGAGCCAGCTAGCTATAGGTGTTGGTAGTACACCACCCCGACCTTAGAGGAATAGAGCATTTAGAGGTGAGTGGGGCTCCTCCTATGGGCCAGGATTCTAACACGTGTCCTCTAACCCCAAATCCGGTGCTTTGTCCCATCCCACATCTTGCCTGTTTTAGAAAGCATTTAGCTGGGTGCCTGGCACCTGGCAGAAACCTTATGAAAGTTTAGAGCCTTCCCATACTAATAAGCTTCTATTTTCTATAGTAGGAACTTAACAAATGCTTATTCTGTTCCTTTCTCCTACATCCCCTCCTGAATCATGCCCTGCAAAAGTAAGATGCCCTAGATGGAGTCTACACTCCATCACAGCTATATGACCATGCCTAGAAGGGTTCCTCAAGGAGCTGGGGTCTGTTTTGGTCCTACCACTTCCTGCCTGTGTGACTTTGGGCAAGTGGCTTTGCCTACCTGAGCCGCAGCTTCCTTCTCTGTAAAATGGGAATAACCTGTGCCTTGCAGCTACTTCTCAGCATTGCTGTGAGGAAAGTACTTTGCAAAATGCACATCAGTATGTGACTGAGTGCCATCAAACAAACAAGGAAACAATCCTCTCCAGGGCCCAGGAAGCTTCAGTTCTTGGTAGACCTTGTAACATTGAGAGTGGCAAGTCCCTAGGCTCCAAGGGGGCCTGACGTAACCTTCTATAAGAGCGAGTCCCAAGCCAGCATTTTTCTTGTTAGGATGTAGTTTGGGAGGACTAGGATTAGGCAAGCCTCAAACCATGAAAAATGGGGACCTGGCCTGGGGGGTGAGTCCACAAGAGAAAAGCCCCTCTGAACTCTTTATTACTTCCTCCCCACACACCATAAACATCCTACTGCCCCTATTAGCCAATGTCCTCTTCCCAGCTGGGCTGGCCAAGGGGGGCAAGTAGCCAGATGGAATGAGTCTTGGATGTGGAGAGAGCAGGACAAATTGCTGGGGCTCCCAGTCTTCAATCACTCCTCCAGCCATACTCCCCTCCCCCCTATTATGTCTCACTTCTATAAGTTCTTATCACTTCTGACATTTCCCCAAGGCCAAGACAAGTGCACTGGATTTCTCTGAACACAAAACCTCAAGCTAGCTTATTTGGAACCCACAGTTCCTAAAAGCAATGAGTAAGGGTTGTGACTAGGAACTCAACCTCAGCATCCCACCGCTCACTTCTCAGAGACCAGGGTCCCTCATTTACTTCCCTGATAGGCTGCCACATTTCTACTATAGTGTTTGCAAAGCAGACTTTCGCATAGCCTGCAAAAGGCAAGCAGCACTCATTTATTGTACCCATTTGGCAGATGAAGAAATTGAGCCTTGGAGAAATTCAGAGACTTGCCCAAGGTCACACAGCTGGGAAAAGACAGAACCCAAATTCCAGGTCCTTTAAATACTCTTTACTGGGGTTAGGAGACCACTTGAATTATTATACTGAGGGAGACAAAGAGAGGAGGATCCACCAGCCAGGGAGTGAGGGAGCTCTGGTCCTAGTCCTAGACCTGCCACAAGCTATCTTTGTGACAGTGGAGCAGGCAAATCTCTGCTACTCTCATCTATCAAAGGTCCATGAAGTCCCTTGTAGCGCTACTATTCGGTGACTAAGTCAAATGTAATCTCTACTGTAACACTACAGAAGCCTAGGTTGAATAACGCCTTGACCCTTCCCCAAGTTCTTGCTCCTGCCCTAGGGGCTCTCATCTCTACTCAACTTGGTCCCTACTTCTGCCTATCACGGGATCTCAGAGCCGGAAGGATCATCTGACACCAGCTGGCCCATGACAGTCCTGAACAAAAATACTGTATCCCCTCCCTCGTTTGTAGGCTGAACCCATGACCCGCTAAGATAGCTACAGCTGCTAAGAAGCTTTTCCTTACATGAAGCCTAGATCATGCTGGTACCTAGTTGTCTGCATACTGTCTCCCCTGTTAGACTGTGAGCTCCTGAATAGACAGAGCTTGCTCTTTGCTGTTCCTTGTAGCCACAGCACTTTGCAGTGCCCAGCACAAAGTAGGCACTTCATGTTTGTTGACTAAATGGCATCATCTAAAATTTCATTCTATTGCTGTTGCCTCCAAGTCTTCCCATGTGCTTGAGAAACTCAGCTCCAGGGATAGGTTCAGTTCCCAGGTTAGGAGATCTCTTTCCATAATCATGTAGATTTTGCCAAGTCTTAGAATAAGAAATACAAGATTTGGAAGGTCTGCCACTAAGAGATTGCTGAAGCTAGAAGGGACCTTAGAAGAGGATGTTAGGACATAGAATATGGAATGTTGAATATCAGATTTCTGTCAAGACTTCTGAGACCATGTAAGGCAGCTAGGTGGTACAGTGGAGTCAGGAAGATGTGAGTTCAAATCTAGCCTCAGACTCTTACTAGCTGTGTGACCCTAGGCAAGTCACTTAACCTTGTCTGTCTCAATTTCCTCATCTGTAAAATAAGCTGGAGAAGGAAATGGGAAACTGCTCTAGTAGCTGTGCCAAGAAAACTCCAGTTGGGGTCATGAAGAGTCAGATATAGTTGAACAATGAAAATAAGGTCCAGCTCAAATGCTACCGCCTCCATGGAGCTTTTCCTCCCTTCTCCTCTAAGGAGAAGTCAGCTGTCTGTGCTTCTATTTTATAACTTTTAGGGCACGTCTCCTCTTCTGTACTACATTGCTATATAACTTATGCAGCTATAAAAGTTCCTTAAGGGCAGGGAGCATTGCTTTAAGCAAACGTGATCTATTAAAAAGAACTCAGAAAGCGAGGTAATTATTAACTTGGAGTGGGGATGCAAAGACAAAATGACACTCTCTGCCCTTATGGAGCTTCCATTCTACTAAAGAGAGGAGACATAAAATAAATAAGAATACATGAGGCATAGAGACTGACCTTCTGATTTCACTGGTACAGGGAATTCCCTGTATGAGGAATCTCCTGGCACCAGAGCAGGTTGGCATTTTTTGTACAACTTTTAGTCTTAGAGAATTACCTAGAACACTAAGAAGTTAAGTGAGTTTCCCAGGATTGTAGACATTATATATCAGAAGGGGGATTTGAACTTCCAAATTCCTAAGCTAACTCTTAATAGTATCTATACTAAATGTAGACAAAAATAAATTATAATGTAAGTTGGGGGGAGGGAGGCATAAACCAACTTATAGTTGAAGGGCAGAAATTAGGAAACGTTTCATATAGAAAGAGCAAAAAGAGCAGCAAGGTGGCTCAGTGGAGAGCCAGACATGGAGGCAGGAGGTCCTGAGTTCAAATCTGGCCTAGACACTTCCTAACTATGTGACCCTGGGCAAGTCCTTTAACCCAATTGCCTAGGTCTTATCACTCTTCTGCCTTGGAAATGATGCTTAGTAATGATTCTAAGACAAGAACTAAGGTTGTTTTTTTTGGTTTTGGTTCTCTCTTTTTTTTTTTAGAAAACAAAAAGGAACTAGAACAAAGTTTTGAAGGAAACAAGGGATTCTCTAAGTCAGAGTTGATGAGGGAGGCTATTCCAGGTATGAGGAACTACTAGGGAAGACTGGGAATAGAGCGGTATATTGAAGAACAATAAGGTAAACTTGGCCAAGTCATAGATTACAGAAAAAAGAGTAATACATAATAATAAAGTTGTAAAAGTGTGAGAGAGAAATAATGAAATTTGGCAACTGAATGGCTAAGCGGGGTGAGGAAGAGGGAGGTATCCAAGTTAACCCCCACTGCCATGAAATCCTCCATGACTGAAGAATGGGGGTGTCCTCAACAGGAATCATTACTGTTCAGGTCTATTGGCTGAGATTAGGTGAGCTGCAGGCCATCTTAGACATGATGAATTTGAGATGCCCAGAGGCATGTCAGTCTAAAATATTCAAAAGGCATTTCAGGAGGCAGACATGATGCCCCTGAGAACAGAGAAAGAGAATAGAAATAGAGCCCAGGCCCCCACTGCACTGACTAAAGGAAGCCACAGATAACATTTAAGTTTTTTGGCTGCCACATCACTCTGCTGACTCTCATGAGTAGCAATCTGCTAAAAACTTCCCCCAAGATTGTCCCGTCAAGCAAACTGCTTTTTCCAATTAGGGAGCATGACACGGATGATGAACCAGCAAAGGAGCCTGGGGAGTTGTTGTCCAGGTAAGAAAACCAAGAGGGAGCAGCGTGATGAACACCCAGGAAGGACAGGGAGAAATGTCCGATGCTACAGAGAAAGGTGGAGAAGTAATGAAGAAAAGGTCCCCCGATTTGGGAGAAACAGAGAGAGAAAGAGAGAGGCAGAGACAGAGAGCTGGAGAGCAGGTAACTTTGGGGAGAGCAGTTTCAGTTGAGGGATAAGATTGGAAGCCAGATGAAAAAGGGTTGAGGAGTGAGTGAGACACGAAGCAAGGACAACAGCTACAGGCAGGGTTTTTCAGAGTTTGGCTCTAGAAGGGAGAAGATACAGGATGAGAGCTTGAGGATACAGTAGGACTGTCTGGCGTTTGCTGTTTCTTTCTAGGATAGGAGTGACAGGCACATTTGCAGAGAACAGAAATCAGTGGCTAGGGAAAAATCAGTAGATAGGAAAAAGGGGGTGGAGGGTCAGGGGAAGAGGAAGAGGCTTACAGTGAATGGTCTCTAAGTTCTCAGTCAAGTAGGAAGCAAGGGCCTTAGCTGAAAGGATCGAGATGAGAAAATGGTGTGGAAGAGTTGCCAAGTTTGAACAGTTCCTTTGGGGAACGGGAAAAAGAATGAATCAGAAAGAAGTAAAATGACAGTCTTGCTGGGGTGAGCAAAAATGAAGGTTAATGACTTGCCCAGGGTCACTCAGCTAGGAATGTCCGAGATTTCATTTGAAGGCCCAGCACTGTGAACTGTGGCACCACCTATTATGCCACGTGGTGGTTCTGGGTAGCTGTTCAGCAAATACTTGCTTTGCTAGGCATTCAAGGCTCTACAATCTGTTGCGGAGCCACCTTTTCAGCCTACACTCACTTCCACCGGCTCTACACATCAAACAGAACTAGTCACTGCTCTCTGAGCACATTTCAGGCCACTCCACCTCCAGTTCTCCCTTTACTCGGTTACCCACTTACTATCTGCAGATCTTACTCTCCGAGGCAGCGTGGGATGGTGACAGGCATGTTCACGTGTTGTCAGGAGAGGATTCCAATCCCGGGTTAGAAGCTCCCTAGTTATATGACCGTGACAAAGTCACCCAATTCCTCTGAAACTTGGTTTCCTCATCTGAACACGGGAGGGAAGGAGAGGTTGGAGTGGAAGAGATGATCTTTTTAAGGTTCCTTAAAGGGGCTTTTTTTTTTTAAAAAAAACTCATACCAGATGTCTTAGCATCCACTCTGAGGCCAGAGAGCAGGAAGGGCTGGACCATCAGGGGTAAGTGACTGGCCCAGGAGCACAGCTCGGGCGTGCCCGAGGCCAGACGGGAGGCCAGCTCTTGCTGACTCCAAGCCTGGCCTGCTGATGGCCGTGCTCCCTGGCTGCCTGGCGCCTTTGGGGTCTACATGATCCCCTTGCAGGAAGGCTTCCCTCTCACACATGCCCACATCCATCCCTCCAAGCTCTCAGGGACGGATCACGAGTGCAAGTGCTCCTGTCTAGGTCCTCGTCCTCGCCAGCCCTCGTCCTTAGTCCTCTGGGCTTTGTAAACATTCAAGAAACAGGAGTGCCCAGGCTTTCTGCAGAGCTGTCAGTACGCTCATGAGGCAAATGCCTCGTTCCATCTAAACTTCCTTTTCTTCTAGCTCTAAACACATTACAGTACACATTCATCTCTCTTCGGGGCTGGTGGCACGAAGCCTGGATTCCCGTCTCCCTCTGCTGGACTGCCTTGTTACTACGCTCCCCCCGCCTCTCCAGCCGGCACCCCCTCTTCTCCGGACCGGAGGAGGAGCTCTCCCTCTACAGCTACTCTCAAGGAAAGGCACTTGGATGAACACGACGGCTGTTTTCCCACCGACCGGCCTGGCTTCAAAGGTTACCTTCTGAAAGAATGGAAATCCTTCAAGATATCCCAGGATCCAAAGGCAAAAACGCTAAGGGGTCTTGCCCTTGCTTTAGTCCCGACAAAAGGAGACTGCTTGGTGAAGCTTGATTCCATTCCTAGCATCCTCTTCATCATGCGGAGGCTGGCATGGATTCCCCAAACACAGCTGTGCCAGGGGAAGGCCCTCCCCTCACTAAATCCAGAAGGGACGCACATCTCAGGAAACACACCCTGGGCTCCAGAGCTTGGAGTCCACCTGGGGTCTCCATAGCTCCTGTGATCAAATTAAGTAACAGCTTGTCACAAGGGATCCCCATTTCTCTAATGGCTACCTCCTTTCCCATTCCATTCCCCAAAGATCTTTGCAAATAGACTTCCCGGATTTGAATGACCCGCCCCTACCATCCCCTAAATGCTGGACTTGGAAGGGAGAAGAAAGAAGTATCAGCCAGAGATGTATGAGGTACTGAGGAAAAACCCCAATGCAGGAGGAGAAAGAAGAAAAACTTTCAACTATTAAATCTGTTTAGTAAAGACGGTTTTGATCATACAAAACAACATGTTAACAATAATCCAAGGGCCAGACATACCACTGGGAGAGGGAGAGGAAGGTCGGGGGCATGGCAGGCACTCAACCCAACCCCCTAATGCCCCCTTCCCCATATGCCCCTGAGGGAGATGAAGAACTACAAAGGTACTCCCAACTCCTTTCCCCTGCCTCCCCCACTATGCTAGTGGGGGGAGACGGCCTAAGACACTAGCACGGAGGGCCCTCCCAATTCCACTCCTACTAATACTGGGAAGAACAGGGAAGAGGTGTCTTTCCACCCCCATTGGCCAGTTGGAGAAGTCATGGAAGGGCCAATAGAGCCATTGGTGAAGAAGAAGGTAGAGGTGGGGCATCTTTGGTGAGAAGGCTTCCTCTCTGTCCTCCAGGTCACTCACCAGAAGGACAGAAAAGAGAACCCAGAGAAAGTAAGCCTAGGGAAGGGGGAAAAGTATGGGGTGGTTCCCACTGCTGAAGAGAAAGCCAAACAAAATATAAAATCTTTCTGGTTGTAACAAACAGCCCAGGCTCATCCTAAGGGTGGGAGACTAAAAGGTGGCCCAAGAACAAAACCAAAAAAAGGCTAAATCTAAAGAGGAAATCTAAACCAATAGAGTTTTAAAATAAGGGAAGGAGGCAAATGGGATAAGTTGGATGACCCTAACCACAAAGGCCCAAAGGACCTTATCTCCCACTCATCTTCCAGAGTGGCACGCTCTGCTCCTAACTTAAGGTAGCAGATTTTGTGGGCTCAGACTGGCTCCTGATTTGGGGGGAGGGGAAGGGAGAGAAGCAAAACAAAAACAAACAAACAAAAAAAAAAAAAACAGGGTCCTGGACACTATCTTTCCCACTCGATGGCCCTGTATACATCTGGGTAGGAAAAGGGAGGGAAGTTTCTTTTTCCAAACACATAGTGTTCAGGGAAAGTGGGAAAAGAGGGATCAATCTGGATCCTCCCTTCTCCACAAGGTAGCATTGCCTTCCCATTCACTGAGGAGGGAGAGAGGAAGGGAAGACTGAAATTCTGCACTAAATGCTAAGATTTGGAAAGAGGAAGAGGAAGGCTCCTGTCCCTTTTGTCTCAGTGCCAGTGTCAGGGAAGCCCTTCCCCTTGCTCCCAGAGCCCTGCTTGCTAGAGACCAAGATCATAATAAGCTAGTTTCAAAATCTTAGCCAGCTTCCCACAGAGATAGATATGTGGACTTTTCCCTGATCTATGTCAGATCCAAATGGGAATTTTGGCCCCTTGAGTTGCACTGGGGCCCCCTACCCACCACCCACACACCATATCAGCACACTGATTCATACCCCCTGTCCACACACTCACACGTACAGCCCTGTGTGCCTGCTCCTTAACCACAGCTACGGCTATCCAAGGCCTTTGAGCTAAGGCAAAGGGAGCCCCCCCCACCCCCTCGGATCCCACATCACAAAGGTTTATCCTCCACAGGGCTCAGCTTCCCAGCTACTTGGCCCCCCGAGTCCATGGAAGCCTCAGCCTTGGGTGAGGAGAAGGAGAGAGCTGAGGGAACAAGATAACAGACACTGAGTCACCTCCCTGAAGCAGCTCCTCAAAATACTTTTTTTTTTTTTAAAAATCATCCTGTGACTTGGGAGGAAAAGGAGGGGATGGAGGAGGAAAAAAAAAATAGAAATTTTATAAAAATTCAAGGCCAAATCAGCCAAGAAAAACTGCACAATGAGGAAGGTCTTGAGAGCAACTTGCTCCCCTGTCCTCACCCTCCCAGGAGTCGGGTGCTCCCAGGGAAGTCCAGGAGCGCCAGGGAAGGTGGCAGTTAAAGGATCAGAATTTATCTGCTGACAAGTTTCTGGGCTCCATGCAGGCGGGAGCGGGGGGAGGACAGTTCTGTGTCTCTGCTTTTAAAAAATATACTTAGAGAGTTATTGCTTTCCCTCCATCAGGGTGAGAGGAGGGCTGAGGGTGGCTCAGTGAGCAAGGGCGGCCGCCTCCAGAGCCCGGGCCTTCTTCCGCCTCTTTAGGAGCAGAGGGTTGGTGGCGTCCTCAATCTTCTTAATCTTGATCTGCTCATAGTCCACGCGCATGGTGGCCAAGGCACTGGTCATTTCTTCCTAAGGAAGAAAACAGGAAGGGTGAGTGTAAGGAGAAGAGGAAAAAATGAGGTGAGACGAGGAATGAATGAGAGTGAAGAACAAAGATAAGAGGAAGCTGAAAGATTTTTAAAGATTAAAAAAAAAAAAGTAAGGGCATTAAATAGTACATTCAGTTTGGCTGAATGACAGCACCTCCAAATCAGGTCTAGATCAACGGAGAACATGGCCGGGCGTGGGGCGTGGAGGGAGGGAAAACACTGATTTTCAGTCAACTCTCCTAAGACCCCAGAGGAAAGGACAGAAAGTATGGGAGGAAGACTGCTGGAGGAAGTTCAACAACCCAATTAAAAATATATATATTAAGTACCTAGGAAGCCTTTCCCAATCTCACCCCTAGCCCCACCACCTTTTTTAAAATTTAAAACCCTTACTTTCTGTCTTAGCAACAACTCTAAGAGAGAAGGGCCAGGCCGGTGATGGCAAACCTGTGACACACGTGTCAGCACTAATACATGTAGCCATTTTCGATGGCACACGGCTACATGCGGCCACATACAGAGAAGTCTGGGGCTGCAGGCTGAGGATGAAACATTTGCTGTGGTGTAGTGTAGACACTCTGTGCACTATAGATGACAATTCTATCTATATTAATTTACCTATTTTGGTTTATTAAACACAGTTATATGTTACAATTATACATTTTTATTATTTAAACTATAAATATTACGAGATTATGTTTTTTTTCTTGAAGTGACACACCACCTGAGTTATGCTAGTTTTTTGGTTTTTTTGTTGTTTTTTTTTTTTTGGCGAATTTTGACATACCAAGCTCAAAAGATTGCCTATCACTGGGCAAATAGGGAGAAATGACTTGCCCAGGGTCACACAGCTAGGAAGTGTCTGGGGTCAGATTTGAACCTAGGACCTCCTGACTACAGGCCAGGTACTCTATCCACTGAGCCACCCAGCTGCGCTCCCACACCCCACCAATTCTAGCACCTTCTCCCTGTTGATCATTGACCATGTTTGTTTGTATATGATTGTTCACACATCTTCCCCATCAGCTCCTCAAAGGCAGGGACTATTTTGTCTTTCTTTGTATCGCTGGTCCCCAATAGGTGTTGCCCAGATATATGCTTGATATGGGTTCTAGTTTAGGCTCTGACACTGGGTGACTTTTGCCTCAGTGTGCTTATCTGTCTATAAGACATCTTCCAACTCTAACATTTTGAGACACTAAATAAAGAGGATTCATTATGGGGGTGGAGGGGAGGTAGGAGCAATAGGATGTTTGTGAAAACAGAATCCTTTTCCTATAGTCTAGACTGGTGGTTGTCTAGGGATCACAAGGAGTTTTATTTCTGTGACACAAATGTCCTGAGGCAATAAAAGACTAAAGATACCAGCTTTGATGACATCCTACTCTTCCCTCCCTCCCTTACTGTGAAATGAGATAATGTTGGTAAAAAGCTTAGCTCACTGCCAGCACACAGTTGGCACTATATAAATGCTTATTCCTACTTCTTCCAGAGACAAGCATCCACCCTTCCATCCCCACCCATACTCCAGAGCCACAACTCTCCTCACCTTCACATCCTCCCACCTCTCCTTGTCTTCCTTTAGGACTCTGCTTGTATGCAGTGGAGTCTGAGGGACCTGCATGGATTGCTTGGAGGAGAGAAAAGAGGCTTTAGGATCAGACCAAAGATGGGAGATCCCCCTGGCCAGGAGATGACTCCTGAACTCCCAATCCCTAAAGGAGCTTCTCCTTGGGTTCAGAGTCCTCCCAGCAGATCCATCTCACCATAATCCAAGGATGATTCATAAATTCAGTGATGGTCATTCTTTGAGTTGGTTCTGTCTTTAGTAAATTCCGGATAAGCATTTTGACTGCACAAGAGGAAAAAAAGTGAAGCTGATTGCAGGATTCAAGTTCCATGCCCTCCCTCACCCTGACCTCCACCCCTGCTCTCTATAGCTCTCAAAGAGAGACCAGGTTCCCACTTGGAAGAAGATTCCTGAGGAAGAGAGCATTAAAACTCAGCCAATTGATACTTTTTTTTAAACATTTATTAATATTTATTTTTTAGAAAAGTTAACATGGTTATATAATCCATGCTCTTACTTTCCCCTTCACCCCCCCAGCCCCCCCTCCCCCATGGCTGATGTGCATTTCCACTGGTTTTAACATGTGTCCTTGATCAAGACCTATTTCCATATTATTGATAGTTGCATTGGTGTGGTCATTTCAAGTCTACATCCCTAATCATGTCCGCCTCAACCCATGTGTTCAAGCAGTTGTTTTTCCAATCAATGCTTTTTGAAGTATACACACACACACACACACACACACACACACACACACACACACACACTTTATAAACCCAAACATGGGTTGCATTGACTCTTACATACATGAGCTTCATGTATTCATATGCCTCAGAAGGCTGGGATAACGCACCTTCCTCTGACACTTCTGACCACTCAGGATTGGGAAACTCATACTGGCCCATCCGGATTCGTGTCTTCATGCCAGGAGAGATGGCAAGGCCATGGTTGGAGTAGAACGGAGGATAACCACATAGTCTAGACTCAGAGAAAAGAAGAGAAGCATGGAAAGACACAAGAGGTGTTACTTGAGAGATATGAACCAGGAAAGGGGGAAATGCCTGCTTCTTCCCTGTGTCTTACTGAGAGAGAGAAACGGGCTCTTGGTAATTTAGTCCTACTATAAAAAATATCATAAGAGTGAGCTTCACTCACTCACTCACTCAGTCAATCAATCAATCAATCAGTCAGTCAGTCAGTCAGTCAGGTAGTCAACAAGTACTGAATGTGTCTTATAAGCTTAGAACTCCTCCACACATTGCGGGGGAATGCAGATGCAAACCCAGGCTTCAAACAGAAGGTGCTTATAATCAAGTTAGGAAGAGAAAATACATGAAACAGCTGTGTGAAAATGATGTAAGACAAGATAATTTGGGTTTAGGGAACAGACTGTGCACCAACAGAGAAACAGAATTGGAACATTCTGTACAGAGAACAATAAATAGTCCGGTTTGACTAGCCTGGAGAATGAGTGAAGGAGAGTAGCTGCAACAACTCTGGAAAGGTAGGGAATCCTGTACAAATACCTGCCCATGCGGACGGCTCCCAGCTCCCCATTTAGCTTCAGGGACAGGGGTGAGGGAGAGAGAACAGATCATTTACCAAGAATTCCCACAGAAATCCACATCTCACTAAGAGAATAATGGCAGCATCTGCCCACCCCACTCCACACTGTTCACTCAAACTTTTGTCTATAAGAGAGCGGTGCCCATTCCACTCCCTTCCCATAGCACTCACAGGATATACATGATGACACCCAAAGACCACATGTCACAGGATTTATCGTATTTCTCAGGGCCCAGGACCTCTGGAGCTGTAAAGGAGAAGAGGTTACTGGGATTGGGATATGCCCCTAGAAGCATGAGAGAGCTCCTCATCTGTGCCTCAGCAGAGTCAAGGGGCCAAAGGTGAGGGCCATCTTCATCATTCTCCTGGGTATACCACTATACCATTCCAACCCTCACAGGAAAGATTCACACTGGGAAGATCCAAATGGAGGAGGCTATAGCCTCTCCTCTCTCCTGAAAGGAGAAGAAACATTTATCATTCTCCACAGATATCTCAAGGCTCCAGTCATAAATCATTTGATTTTAGAATTTAGAGGTGGAAAGAGACCTCAGAAATTAGCTAGCTCAACCCCATCATTTTATAGATGTGGAAGACCGAAGCTCCTAGGAATTAAGTGACAAGTTCAAGGTCCCAAAACTATAAAATATGTAAACTGAGAACCTTTGTAGGTCATTTTGACCATGCCTTTGCCTCTATTTATCAAACTATTTATCAAAAACCAACTCAGAATGAGACCCAAAAAGTGTAACTTTCTTTAGTTGCTGTTGAGCTGATTCAGTGAAGGAGATAGTCAGAGGAAGCACAAACCCTCTGCTCTTGGAACTTACCCACGTAGTACGGTGTATAACAAGGGGTAGTGAGGGAATTATGGCTGGTAGTTTCCTTGGCAAAACCAAAGTCAGTGAGCTTCAGGATAGCATTGGGTCGTTTGGAAGAGTATAAGAGATTCTCAGGCTGTACAGAGGGAAAAAAAAAGAGAGTGATAGAGAGAAAGAAAGACCTTACTGGGCCTATGAAAGTAAAACTAGAAGCCATGAGCAAAGCTAATTCATTCATAGCCAATTCATTCATTCAACATTTATAAGGGCTAGCTATACCTAGGTAGCTAGTTGGCTCAGTGAATAGAGCACTTGACCTGCAGTCAGGAAGACCTGAGTTCAAATCATATATGTATTAAATGTGTGACCCTGGGCAAGTCACTTACCTCTGTTTGTTTTAACCCACTGAAGAATGCCCGGCGATTCTAACTCAACAATTCCAGCTAGATACTGAAGGATCCTAACCTCCAATCTAAAAACAAGAAGGATCCACTCCAGTATCTTTGCCAAGAAAATCTCATGGATAATATTGACCTGCTATGGTCCATGGGGTCACGAAGAGTCAAACGCACCTGAACAACAATACCTCAGGCACTTTATGTTAGGTACTGAGGACAAAATAGGAAGGAGGGCAGAGGTGGTGACCAGGACATCAAGAGAGACCTCATGTAAGAAGCAGCAATGGAGCAGAGACTTGAAGGAAGCTAAAGTTTGTCAAAGGTCCCTAGGGGTGGCAAGGGAGTGCATTTGGGTTTAGGGAACAGATTGTGCACCAACAGAGAAACAGAATTGGAAAGTTCTGTACAGGGAACAATAAATAGCCCAGTTTGGCTAGCCTGGAGAATGAGTGAAGGAGAGTAGCTGCAACAAATCTGGAAAGGTAGGCTGTAGCCAGAATGCAAAGGGCTTTAATGGCAAAGGAATTTCCACTGTATTCCAGAGGTAACAGGATGCGATGGAGCTTCACTCACTCACTCACTCACTCACTCACTCACTCACTCACTCAATCAGTCAGTAAGTCAGTCAGTCAGTCAGTCAGTCAGTCAGTCAGTCAGTCAGTCAACAAATACTGAATGTGTCTTATAAGCTTAGAACTCCTCCACACATTGCCGGGGAATGCAGATGCAAACCCAGGCTTCAAACAGAAGGTGCTTATAATCAAGTTAGGAAGAGAAGATACATGAAACAGCTGTGTGAAAATAATGTAAGACAAGATAATTAACAGCTTTCAGTGCTGCAGAAGTGTAGAAAGGTGGGGGAGGGGCATTCCTGTGGGCTGGAGGGAGAAGGAAAGACTTGTTGGGGGAGGCAGGACGTGATTTGGGTTGGTCTGGAAAAGCAGCGAGAAGGGAGGGGAGGTATAAGCAAAAAGGTTCTCCCCAATCCAGCAGGCTTATGAAATAAGTCGGTATAAACCTGGCTCTGCTCAAGGCAGGCAGTGGCCAATGTCAGGAAAAGGCTGTCTTAACCCACAGGATATAGAGCAGTGATGGCGAACCTTTTAGAGACCGAGTGTCCAAACTGCAACCCTCACAGTGCATGTGAGCCCCCAGACAGGGGAGGAGGGGGGAAGCGCTCCTTTGGGGCTGCCGGGCAGAGGGCTGGGTGATGAGAAATGTCCTGAGGCGCTCATGGAGAGGGGGAGGGGAGCAGCCCAACACGGACACAGGGAAATGGGCCAGAGTGTTCATCGTCATTGTCGATCTTCATTCATGATAGCTGAGCTGACTGCTAACAATTTGCAGTTTATAAAGTATTTTACATAAATTAGCACATTTGATCCTCACAACAACCCCATGATGGTATAGGTATTATCATCCCCTTATGTAGATGGGATAACTGAGGCACCAAGAGTGATAATGGATTTTACATAGAAGGTCTGCAAACTACATAAGTTATCCCACTTTAGCCCACAACAACTCAGAAGGTTAATATTAACAGGTTTTATCCATACTTTATGAAGAACCTCAGGTTCACAATTGTTAGTGACTTGTCTAAGGTCACACCAGCCTCCTCCCTCCAAAACCAATGGTTTCTTACTACATCACTACCGGCCTTTGCTGGCATTATACCACAGTCCCCAACCTGGGGTGAGGGGTGGATAGAAGGGAAAGTGGCAACTACCTTGACATCCCTGTGAGCAATGTTGATTGAGTGTAAGTACTGAATTGCTTCACCAATGCTCTTCATGATGTCTGAAGCCTCTGGAGGGAAGGAAGAAGAAAGAGAGATACTGAACTGGACTATGGCAATTTGAACCCAACAATTCCACCTACTTACTGAGGGGCCCTAACCTCCATATTAGATTCAGGCTAAAAACGGGAGTAGAATGGTGCCCAATGTTGGAAGTATGGGGCCTTGTAGGCATGAGGCCTACAAGGTGTCATTAGTCAACCAACAAGTATTTCTAATACTAGGGTTGAAGGGGGGGGGGGGGGGGGAAGGCACTGCTTTGAAGGAGTTTACATTCTAATGATGCTATCCTTAGAACAGAGGATCTTAACATGAGGTCCACAGATATCCCTCCAAGGGGTCCATGTCAAAATTTCAGGAGGGGTAGGAAAAATATAATTTCTTTATTTCACTAGCTTTTGGCTTTCTCTATAATCCTAGGCATTTTACTTTATGTATTTAAAAAATGATTCTGAGAAATGATCCGTAAGTCACACCAAACTGCCAAGACACCCAGGACCCACACAATAAAGTTAAGAGTGACGTTAGCAAGATCAGTCATGAATTCAGCCTGAAATCATTCAGCCTGGCAGAATTCTGAAGAAGAGCCATTGCTGGCAAGAGAAGCCTTTTAGCCCACCTGTAGAAAGTCTCCTGGGGGAATAAGTTTCCAGAGAAATTACCCAAGCCCTTTCACCTCTAAGAAGAGGGTTTTCTCACCTCTCTCTGTGAAGGCCTGGTCTCCTCGGTCTTGGATGCGGCTGAAGAGCTCTCCACCATCCATGCTGAAAAACAAAACAAAACAAAACACAAATGATGGATTTGTGAAAATGGAGCCTCCAGTCATTTCCCATCTATCTATCTAATCATGTACCATCCTTCAACAAAAAAACTAAGCACTTACATGTTAAGATTTCTTTGTCACTGTCAGACTGCTATGAGAATGAACTAAACACTGGATAATTGAATTGAATGGAGCTGAAGGAAGTGTTGGAGTGGAATGAAGAGGCAGGAAAATTGAGCAGGGAGTAGAACTGGAAGGGATACGAGGCTGGGCTGAAGGGCTGAGCAGGGAATGAGGGTTTTGAGGGAGAGATTGAGGGGGTGGGGTGGAAGAGGAGTTGTTCACCATTCCATGATGATCAGGAGACACTTCCTTCCAGCATACAAGTTCTCATAGACATCCATGATCTTGACAATGTGTGGGCACTGAGAGGCTCGCCAATGCAGATCCACCTCCCTTCGGGCTTTAGGGCAATCCTGAAGCATCTGCAGAGAGAAATTGAGCCCCATGAACAAATGATCAACCCATGTGACATAACAAAGCATGCTGCAAGAGAGTCAGGAGGCAAGTTATACCGGAATCAAACCACCACCACCAAACCACAACCTTCTCTGAAATGCAATTAGACAGTACCGGACCTGGATCTTGGAACCTCAGGAATAGTCGTGCCCTCCTGACATCAGTCCTACTTCTAGACCAAACCCTGCAGGCATCATTGAGGAGAGTAATTAACTGCTGATCCGCTGCCACTATCACGCAGAGGAGCCCAACAGCTCTGAGAAGTAGCATCATCTCTCCTCTACACCCTCAAACCCTCCACCCACACAGCCGCTGGTTCTACTTCTAGCCCAGCCACCACCATCCTGAGAGTGCAACCAACTGCTTCTGTGGGCACTGTGGCCAAAGTTGTGGAAGACCCAGAAAAGAAACTTCTTGCCACGAGAAAATTATAAAATTTTATCATCTGAAATATGATGAAAAGAAGAGGCATTAACCATCTGTTTTGTGGATGACCCTAAAGACAACTGTTCTTTCCATCTCTCTTACAGCAGAAACCTTCTGTGTCTAGTTTTCCCCATCTGGATGTAAACTCCTTGAGAGCATGGACTTACTTTTTTTACCAGTATTCTCAGCACTTAGCAGGATACTGTACACATAGAAAGGGCTTAATAAATGCATTTTCATCCATTCATTCACTTATTCACATGATGTGGGAAAAGCATCACCCTACATAGTTTGGCTATGAGCTTCTCCAGAATCAGTTAGAATGGTTCCTGAACACCACTGCTCTCCTGGACCTACACTTGAAAACTTTTCCCCATGATGATGTGACCTGCCAATGCCTGATAATATAGCCTCTGAAAACCTGGGTCAGGAGCATGTCTACACCACAGTGAGGCATCAGAATATTAATAGCTCATATTTACCCAGCACAGTGCAGAGTCCTTTCCTCAGAAGAGTCTACAGATACAACAGCAAGCATTGTTGGACAAGACTTGTAGTTTCACTGGTATACTATAAAAACTCCCACTGCCAATGACCATTTTGAGCAATTTACGGTCCTAAATTATAAGCTAGAATGGATAGAGTACTGGACCCGGAGTCAAGAAGATCCTAGTTCAAATCCAGTCTCTGACACTTACTAGCCACGTGACCCTGAGCAAGTCACCTAACCTCTGTCTACATTTCCTCAACTATAAAATGGGGAAGATAATAGTTTCCAAGAGTATCATATGGAATCGAATGAGATAAATATTTGTAAAGTGTTAACACTGCCAGATACATAGCTGGTACATAATAAATGCTTGTTTCCTTCCTTCTCTCAACAGTTGTATACAGGACTGAGAGGGTAAGTGATTTGCTCTGGGTGAGCAAAAAAAGGCAGTATATCAGGCAGGATTTGAACTCAGGTTTTCTTTCTTTAAGACCTATCCACTGATACCACCTTGCTTCTTGGCTCAAGTATGATCAAGCCTGTTTTTAAGATTAAGAAACAGACTTGGAGAGATAAAGTAGCTTATTCAAAGTCACATACCTGGTAAAGGTAAGAGCCTCGATCTGACTCCATGTCTAAGATTCCTACCACTTAACCATCCTGTCTCTCATGCTTATTGTGAGATCAGAAATAAACCCAATCTGATCTCTCTAGTATATTCTGGAACTGGCAACTGCCACTGAGAGTTCCTAAAAAGTTTCTTAGGTTACATTTTCTAGCTGAGCCCATCTACCCAAGGAGATTATAGGAATATAGTGGCTTAGGGGATGGAAATGTCTGATAGAATGGCTTAGCTAAGACTTAGAGGGAGATGGAAGGGGCTTAAATAGAGGATATAATGTAGTGAAGTACCTCCCAAGGGTCATCTAGCTGCAACCCCAGAAAGCACATCAGGACCTATAAGACCAAGTCATTCCACTGTTCTGCCCACTCAGGTCACCCCTTTCTCCTTAATCAATCAATAAGTAGTTATTGCGTACCTACCCAGGGTACAAAACCACTTTAAGAGGACACAAAACACTGAAGACAAGGTCCCTGTCATCAAAAAGCTCACAACTTCATAGGAAAAAAAAAAGACACTCTGCAAAAGACATCTAAGATCACTAGACAGTGTGCAAATGAGCATTGACTCGTATCTTTATTCATAGGATCCTCAACTTATGGAATGAACAATGAGAGCCAGTATGGTCGGGAGAGGCTATCTGAAAGAAGGAAGATTTGAAATGGTCTTTGGAGGCTAGGCAGGGTATGACAGGAAAGAGGAGAGAAGGGAGAAGGGGGAGAAACAAGAATGCAGACAGGAAGGAAGAATATTTGAGACATGAGGGAGACAGGGAATGACCTGATTAGAAGAAAGAATAAGTAATGAGGGGAAAGAAGGAGGAAAAAGAAGGAATTAAAACTGGATAAGCAGGGTTGGAGCCAGATGATGGAAGGTTTTAGAAGTCAGGAGAATGTATTTTTAGCCTGAAAGAGAAATAATATCCAAGAGAATAAAGCTTGGGATGGGGCAAGAAAACTAGATTTACACTCAAAGAGCCTGCATTTGAATCCAGGCTAAACCATTTAATGAATCTCTGAATGTCCCTGGTCAAATGACTATCCATCTATAACTGAGTTTCTTCCTTTATAAAATAAGTGTTGGACTAGACTAGACCATCTTTCAAGTCTCTTCTCATCCTAGAAGTAAATGCAGGGGATGGTCCTTCAAAGGACTTGTTAGCTAGATGATTCTGTGACTTCCTTGGAAGCCATCAGAACATGCCCAAACGGCCCCTGTCACTTCTACAAGCCTGACCTTGGGTATGTCCTCATCTGTAAAATAAGGGTGTTGGACTAAATTCACAATACTATGCAAAATAAATGAAATGTTGCTGCGGAGTGACACTGCCATCTAATGGCTACACTGAAATACTGCATAGATTCTCAGACTGTCCAACTTCAATTTTATTATTATATATTAGAGCCCAGGCCAGAAAGAAAGTTGAATTTTTCCTTTTTATGCCTTAGGGGACAGATATATACGATGGGCTGACACTAATCTGTTTGCCTATTACAAAATCCTTCGATGGTACTAAACAGGAAAAAGGAATCTTCCTATTTGTTTCAATTCAACAAACATTTTAAAACATACCAAACACGTTAGGTGTTAGGAATATGAAGGGAGAGAGAGAGAGAGAGAGAGAGAGAGAGAGAGAGAGAGAGAGAGAGAGAGAGAGAGAGAGAGAAA
>NC_058133.1:111000968-111056071 GCF_016433145.1 Gracilinanus agilis | reverse complement strand
GAGAAGAGAAGAGAAGAGAAGAGAAGAGAAGAGAAGAGAAGAGAAGAGAAGAGAAGAGAAGAGAAGAGAAGAGAAGAGAAGAGAAGAGAAGAGAGAAATTCCTTATTCTTAGGAATTTTCATTTGGGGGAGAAGGGATACAATATACAGCATAAGATCATAGGTTTCAAGGCGGAAGGTATTTTAGAAGCCAATCCAGTCCAATCCTCTCCTTTCATAGATAAGATAATGTACAGGTAAGCAAATATAAAATCTATAAGCTAAATAATAGAAGGGGGAAAAAAGCATTTATATAGTGCATACTATGTGCCAGGTACTATGCTAAGCAGCACTTTAGAAATATTCTCTCATTTGATCTTCACAACACTCTAGGAAGTAGGTATTATTATTATCCCCATTTTATAGATGAGAAGATGAGGCAGGCAGAGGTTAAATGACTGGCCCAAGATCCCAAGCCTAATATCTAAGGCTGGATTTAAGCTTAGCTCTTCTTGACTCTAGGTCCAATTGCTCTATATATTGCCCTGTCCAGTCCAAAGGAATTTAACAATTTCAAAGGTCAGGAAAGCTTCTGTGTATTATGTAGCATTTGAATCAGAAAATGAAGAAAAATAAAGATTCTAAGAAATGAGAAAGGTATCTATTCAAAACACAAGGAATTGCCTGTGCAAAGGAAGGGAGACAAGAGGGAGAATGTTAAGTGTGGAGAAGACCTAGCTTGCCAGTTTGGAATAGAAAGTGCCTAAGTGGTGTAGTAAGAAATAAGACTGGAAACATCAGTGGAGGGCCAGATTGTGGGGTACTTTAAATGGCAACACTGATGCCCAGGAAGGAGGAAACAATGAAGGCTTCAAATTTACTCAGTTCTTATATTGATACCTTTTCCTTTACCAAGATGACAGCTCTGAGACCCTCCCCATCATGCCTTTATGTTGATTTGCCCATATGTTACTTACCAGGGCAGTTGAAAGATGGCTAGTTGAAGTTAAGAAGGTAGTTTGAGACACAGGAACAGAGTAAAATGAATTAAGCCTGCTTGAAGATCTTCTAGTTCTTAGTATCATGTCCTAACCAGCCACTGGAATATTCTAAGGTAGATGGGATAGCAAAATCAGTAATTCCTAATCTATGGTCCCAGCCAGGAAGTGTTGGTAAATATCTGACAACCAGCTTGGGGAGTTGGGGGGATGACACACTTTTAAGTTTAATCTGAATTGTTAACACTTTCTCCATCACTTTATAAAATTTAAACAATCAACAAAATGATAAATCAAGTCCTGATTTGCAGTGTTTTTTGAGGAGTAAATGCTCACACTAAAAGTTTAATCAGTTCATAAGAGCTCATTTGAGCTA
Organism: Gracilinanus agilis; assembly: GCF_016433145.1. Taxonomy (NCBI): domain Eukaryota; kingdom Metazoa; phylum Chordata; class Mammalia; order Didelphimorphia; family Didelphidae; genus Gracilinanus; species Gracilinanus agilis. The sequence continues at coordinate 111,054,719 of NC_058133.1, read as the reverse complement.
ACTTCAGCACACTCCTGGTCCTAGATGATGTTATGGAGTTAATGGAATCCATATATATGCACACTTCATTCAGATTATTCTTTATTACCAACAAAGCATGAAATGTTACTTAGCACAGTAAATAAACAGAACTTTTGTATCCTGAAAAGTTATGGGTCTCAAAGACTCACAATTTACTATGCGTGTGAACTTTAGCAAATCAGTTTCCCACACTTGATCTTGGCTCCTCCTCTGTATCTTTAAGGTGAGGAAGTAGAACTAAGTGATTGCTAAGGTGCCTTCAAACTCTATTACCATGATCTTATTATCTATATATTATTATTTTTTCAAAGTATGTAGATATTGTTGTGGTTGATAAAATGCAAATTTAAAAATCATTGTATTAATAATAACTTCTTTTCAAATTTTTCTCAAAAAAAGTTAATTGTTCAACTGTATCATGTTAGGATTCACACAATCTTTGATGTTATAGAGATCCTCACACTCTAAAAAGTTAGGAACCACTGCCTAAGACCACTACCAAGGAAGTACATAGCCCACAGTGATTTCTCCTCTCTCTGAACTCACAGCACTTTCTGTCTATATTGCTTATACAGTAATGAATTGTGTTGTGCCTTATGACATCTTTTGTTGTGTCATCTCATTGTTTTATCTCAGATTTGGCTCTTTTCCCCAATCGGATTATTAGTTTAAAGGCAAAAACTATGTCTCTTTTTTTTTAAACTCATCTTCTGTCTTGGAATTGATACTAAGTATTGGTTCTAAGGCAGAAGAGTTATAAGGGCTAGGCAATTGGGGTTATGTGACTTGCTCTGCAGACTCACACAGCTAGGAAGTGTCTGAGGCCACATTTGAACCCAGGACCTCCTGTTTCCAAGGCCTGGTTCTCTATCCATTGAGCCAACCTAGCTGCCCCAAAGACTGTGTCTTATAATTCTCATTATTTTCCTGCAAATAGTAAATACTTTTTGTTCGTTTGATCCATGTACCTGGGAAAACTCTGCAGTGTTGACCCATCACTGCCCACTGACTCCTTTCTCCATTGAGTCCTTGTATCAAAAGTGTCTCTTCAAAAATTGATTGTAGAGGTAAAAATTGTAATGGGGGGGGGATTAGGGGAGGGGGAAATCCAGGTTTTTTGAAGGATTAAGAATGTTCAAAGAGGACTTCCAAAGAAAGAACATTATTTCTTTAACATGAAAACATGTCTTTTGAGTCCTTAAAGAGAGAAATTTCTTGAAAACTGAGAGGATGACAACATGGGCAACTGATACGATCGAGTGGGGCTTTGAAGAACTTTGGAGATATTTTGAGGAAAATACAGAGCAAACAGAAAGAAGCAGAGAAGCACATTCCAGAGGAGCTAAAGTACAGGGGATGAGGGCCTTAAAAAGTCATAGATTGGGGGAGGGGAGAAGCCATTTCTAGGGATGCTGCTCTGGGGACTTGGTAAGCTAAGTAAAACTAAGTAGGCAGAGTTTCAATCAAAATCCAAAAAAAAAAAAAATATGCCCAATTAAGAAAGGCCTTCATTCTGGTAACCAAAGAAAGACTAGCATCAATAGTATGGCTTGAGATTAAAGAATAAATACCAGTGAATTGCCCAGAAGAATCATTAGGATCTAAAGGAAATTACTTCAAATTTGGGGGGTAGGACAAACTATACTGGGTACTAGTGAAGTACTAACTAGTCACTATTACTTCAGTGGACCAGACGTCAAGAAGATCTCAGTTCAAATCTGGCCTCAGATGCTTGCTAATAATAGTCACTTAACCTTCTGTCTGTCTCAGTTTCTTCTTCTGTAAAATATGGATAATAATAGCATCTACGTCTCAGGGTTGTTGTGAGAATAATATGAGATGTTTGTAAAACACTTTGCATACCTTAAAGAATTAAATGCTAGCTCTATAATTGCTAGCTCTAAGAAAGAACCACTAAATCTTTTAAACCTTGGCTATGTTGGAAAACAGAACACTGTGATGAGTGTCTTAAATATATATGGCTCATTTCTTAGCATTCCCTCACAATGTATGTCATAAGTAAACTAATTATCAGTGGTGGACTGTAGAGGGCAGGATGGCCTGCCTGAGAAGTCAGCAAGAGAATGAGAAAGGCAGAGGCTAAGTATACATATCACACTTTTTATCCTTGTAGTGTAGAAGCAAAGACTAATTCACCATCCTGTGACATGGTGTAACACCAGTTCATTCTGTCCCTTTCTCCAGAGGTAGAACCTGGGTGGAACCCAGTAGATTCAAAACACCAGGAGTTCTCAACCTTTCTTATGTCATGGACCCTTTTGGCAGTCTAATGAAGCCTATGAATCTCTTCTCAGAATAATGTTTTTAAAGGCTTAAAACAGAGGATTACAAAAGAAAACAATCCTATTAAAATATTGTTATAAATATTTTAAAATGTAATTTCATAGACCATAAGTTAGGAACTTCTGCATTAAGCCTTTAGGGGCATCTCCTTATCTGGTAATAAGACTAGGGTCATATGGTACAAAGTAAATTGTCCATGGAGTCAAGAGATCTGGTCTGAATTTTGGCCTTAATACTTACTAGTAATAACTATGAGTAAATCATGCTAACCTATGACTGAGTCTCAATTTCTTCATCTGTAAAATGGAGATACAATTTGTACTTCCTACCTGTCACAGGGGAAATGATTGGAAAACCTTAAAGTGCTATATAAACTCAAATTATTATTAGGCTGACATACAGACCCAAATAAAGACTTAGGGGCTTGGGATGAACAGGGATAGACTCTGGGTTCCCCAGCCCTTTCTCCTCTAACTAGACAAGCCCTTTGGCTACCAGTGTTGTTAACTGAGTCACACAGCATGAAGCTGGAGGTCGCTGAATCTGCTCCCCAAATCTGATCCAGGAGAAGGATTCAAAGGAGCTCAGTCCAAGGTCCTGACCATTGGCCAGGCTACTGTGAGAGTAAGAGCGGAGGAGCAACCAAGGACAGATCCCATGGTGTTCCTCCCTACTCTCCCAGTGGCGTCAGAAATGCTCCAATGGGGCAGGGAGTACTGGGAAACATGCCTGGTCCGACCTATTTCCTTTAGAAGGATGGGAGAGCTGCAAAGGTGTTATTAATAGCTGTGGGGTGGGGGTAGGGTGGACATGGGATACTCTAGGGACTGCTACTAAAGGAAGCTTAGCTCTGGCATCTCAATCCTCGGTTTCTCCTCTGTTTCTCACATCACCTAAGTAACTTTGACAGCTGGTGGAGAGAGATGGAAAAGAGATAAAATGCTGCCAAGTCTTCGCTCCCTCTTCAGGACCCTGATTCACCAAGTCTGATTCAGCCGTGAGAATATCGCCCCCAGTCAGTGTAAGCATTAGTGTTCTGTGTTTGTTAAACAAGACCTCCTCTGCCTCATCACAGCACCCAGACTGTTACTCCTGTGGTTCTTAGCACACACTAACATTACCAGTCTGATCAACATCCCTAACTGCCTTACCTCCCCCACTTCTAGGCTGTAGGATCCTGGAGAGCAGGGATTTTTTTTAAAAAATCAACTGTTCTTAGTATCCCTCTCCTACAAGTGCCCAGCATAGTACAGAGCACATAGTAGGTGCTCAGTAAGTATTCGTTGAGTTTTCACGGTCAGGATCCTTTCAAGTTCTCATTGCAATAGTCAGAAACAAAGAGTCACTGTAGCCAATACATACAACCCCTCAGAAAGTGAGACCAGGTGCTCTCCAAACCCTGCAGTTTCACCCCCAGAAGCCTCACCTCCCCTTCTATTTCCCTGATGTTCAAAGAGAATAGTAAGTCAGAGAAGAGCGGCCTCTGCTTCTACAAAATCATCACTGCCTTATAAGCAAGCTTCAAAATTTAGAGACCCGAAAGCTCCAGTTGCTACTCCCACACACCTGAAGGCCAAAGCACACTTCCAAGAAAGCATCTGATGCCCAGCTGGCCCTGACTGCCTCTGATGTGACAGAAGGTGGAAAGAATTCAGCCTGTGGCGGTAACCCTGGGTCTGGGGAGTTAGGGGAGGGGGAAGAGATGAGGGATAAGAAACACAACACTCTACAGACAGATTTCTTCTCCTCCTCCTCCTCCTCTTCCTCCTCCTCCTCCTTCCAAAATACACATTCCTGGACACTAAGCTAAAGGGAAGAGAATCCTAGACTTCTCTGCAAGGAAAGGAGAAGCAAAGTAAGAATTATTCCTCCATGCTCTTCTTTCTTCCTTCTAGTTTCTCTTGGCCTCAACCCCACTACTCTAATTTTGCTCTTTCTTTTTTTAAAAAAGTTTTATTGACCAGATCTGGTTTTACATTACAAACATTTCCAGATGACCCCAACCCCAAGAGAATTCTCTTGGAATAATGTAAAACAATTCAGCAAAAATTAACAATATAGTGATCTCATCTGAAAGGGAATGCAACATTTTACATCTATAACCCCTCAATCTCTATTTTTAAGTTTTTTTGAAATCAGGACAGCTGAGTGGCTTGGCAGTTAGAGGATCAGGCTTAGAGATACGAGGTCCTGGGTTCAAATATGACTTCAGGCATTTTCTAGCTGTGTGACCTTGAGCAAGTCACTTAACTCCCATTGCCTAGTCCTTATTAATCTTCTGTCTTGGAACCAATACTTAGCACTGATTCTGATATAGAAGGTAAGGGTTTGTGTTTTTTTTAATTAACCGAAATCTATTTTTTCTCATCCCCACCCAATTAAAAAAATAGAAAAGAAAAACCTTTGGAACAAATACCAAAAGCAGAGTCAAGCAAAATAAATTCTCTTATTGACTGTATACAAAAACACAAATATCTCATTCTTATTCCTAAATCTATCACTTCTCTCTGAAGGTAAAGAGTATGTTTCATTATTAGTTCTTTGGAATCATGGGTGGTCATTTCATCCATCATAGTTCTTAAAACTTTCAAAACTCTTCTTCTTTACAGTGTGGCTATTGTATAAATTTTTCTTCTGTTTCTGCACATTTTATCCTTCATCAGTTTATAAAAATCTTCAAAATTGTTCATTTTTTATAATATTAGTGTTATGGTATAAATTGTTCTTCTGGTTCTGCTTGCTTTACCCTGCATCAATTCATATAAGTCTTTCCACATTTCCTTAAAGTCATCTATTTCTTCATTTCTTATAGCATAGTAGTATTCTCTCACATATACCAAAATTTGTTAAGTCATTCCTCAAATGATGGGTGAATCTTTAGTTTCCAATTTTTTTTGCAACCACAAAAAAAGAGCTAATATATATTACTATCTAGGACCTTTTATCTCTTTGAACACTTTTGGGTATAGGACTAACAAGAGTATGCTGTGTCAAAGGATAAGCACTATTTAGTAACTTTTTGTGTATAATTCCAAATTGCTTTCCAGAATAGTTATACTCATTCACAGGACCACCAACAGTGCATCAATGTGCCTATTTTCCCACAGACCCTCCAACATCTGTCATTTTCCTTTTGGGTCATCTTTGTCAATCTGATGAGTGGGAAGGTAGAACCTTAAAATTATTTTAATTAAAATTTTCTAATTATTAGTGATTGGGAGTACTTTTTTAATGAACAGAGATAGCCTTGAGTTTTTTTTCCTCCCTTGAGAACTGACTGTTATATCCTTAGACTATCAATTATGGAAATGATTCATTCTTATAAATGTGAATCAATTCCTTTATCTTTCTTAAAAATGAGACTGTAATCAGACAAATTTGCTACAAAGATTTTTCTCTTTTAATTTTAGCTTTAATGGATTTATTTATGCAAAAGCTTTTAAATTTTATGTAATCAAAATGATCTATTTTATTTTTTGTGATCCTCTAGCCCATATTTGGTTGTGAACTTTTCATTAATCTATAAATCTGACAGGTAATATTTTCAACATTTCTCTAACCTGTATACAATGGGTGTGACCTTTTATATTTAGATGATATATACATTTAGAAGCTTATCTTGATTTTATGTTAAATCTAATTTATTCCATAATGTTGTCCAATTTTCCCAGCAGTTTTTTCTTAATCAAACAGAGACCTTATTCCTGTACCTAGAGTCTTTCATTTTATCTAACACTAGGCAACTAGATTCATTTGCTCAGTATATTGTGTACCTAATTTGCTCCAAGTTATTTTTTAACCAGTCATCAAATTATTTTGAAAATTACTGTTTTGTAGTATAGTTTAAGCTCTGGCACCAAGAGGTCCTCTTTATTCCCTTTTTCTTTCATTGTTTCTCCTGAGATTCTCAGCCTCTTTTTTGCCTCTATATGATTTCATTATTATTTTTCTGATTCTATTTATTTAGCTCTTTTTAGACCCCAATGAGAAAAGAGAAAGGATGACAGAAATCACAGATCCAAAGTTGGAAGAGACCTCAAAGGCCATCTAGTCTAGCTATCTCATTTGACACATGAGGAAACTGAGGCCCAAGGAGACTAGGTACATTGCCCCAGGACACAAAGTAGTCTTTGTTAGAGGGAGGATTTTGAAACGAGGTCCTCTTACTCCAGGAGCCAATGCTCATTCCACTATACACAGTGATAGTGAAAGGTATCCTAGGCCTCTGGGTTACCCCTCCTGCAAGCCTGACCCCTTCCTTAACTTTGGCAGGCCTCTCCCTGTCTCGACTCTCTTCACAAGGGAGAGTCAGGGCAGGAGAATATAACTACTTCATTGTCTATCATCTGTGACCTCTGCCCGGCTCCTGAACAATGATGAGAACTGAGCAGGGAGACAAAGAAAAGGAAAATGACAAGAAGAGAGAAGGGGATGGGGATGCCTTGTCATACTGACAGCCTAAACCACAGAATTAATATTTGATCATACTGCATAGTTCTTTTGTCTCATTCTAAGTCACTATCCCTAACAAGTTATAAGCTTGACAGCAATAACTGGATTTCAGCTTTCCCTTGTATTCTCCATTGCATCATAGTTACTCACAAATAATTCCTGGTTAATTAATATGACCTTCACTTAAGTCATTCTGACTTTTGATTTTGCTTGTTTGTTTAAAAAAGGAAAAACACTTTTTTCCTTCCTGGATATCTTGGGAAGCTCAGACCAATGTGAATGAGAAGAGGTAAGGGGACTTGAAATCACACACCTCGTGAGATATGGTTGAAGTAAAACTTTAGGATTACAGGATCACAGATTTAAAGCTTGAAGGAATCTTATGAATTATCCAGTCTAACCCCCAATTTAACAGATAAGAAAAGATGAGGGAAGTTAAATAACTTGCTTGAGATTATTATATAGGTAGAAATTGGCGGTGTCAGAATTTGAACTCAAATCCTTCAACTCCAAAGCCCTTCCTAGTATGTCATACCACCTTGTCCAATGCCATACTATCTATCTCATTCTTTGTATCAAAATATTTAAAATATGGTTCCACAGAAGAGGATTTAACCTGCTAGGCAAGACTAGGAGAAATTTAGAGAAAGACAAGATTTCAATCCATAGAAAGAACCTAAAATTGTCTAATGATGGATTATGATGTCCTTTGAGATTTGTTGATCATATGGGTCACCCAGTACCGCCTCCTTATTTTACAAACGAAGAAGCTCAGGCCCAGAAAGGTTACTTCCGTGATCTGTGCAAGTTCATACAGGTAAGTAGGAGAGCTACAATTTGGGCTTTTGAGTCCCAATCCAGTACTCTTTCCACTATTCCATGCTTCCTCAAAATGGCAGGGGCTTAGGGCATAGGTGGCTCAGTGGATAGAGCCAGGCCTGGAGATGGGAGGTCCTGGCTTCAAATCTGGTCTCAGACACTCCCTAGCTGTATGACCCTGGGTAAGTCACTTGATCCCAACTGCCTAGCTCTTACCATTCTGCCTTGGAACTGATACTTAGTATCCATTCTAAAACAGAAGGTGCCAATTTAGGAACAGGGCAGTCAGGAGAGGGGCAAGTCATTCATTAAAAAAGAATAGACCACTTGTTGAGGGTGCTGTAGAGGAGTTTCATATTTTAGAGGAGTTAAAGTCTATGAGGCAGGTTAGATAACATCAGAGGCTCCTCTTCAAACCTTTGCTGATTTCCCTCCTTCCACCTGAACCCACCACAAAATAAAAGAACTCTTCAAAAATAAATGAGCTTTTGACAGAAAAGGCACTATGGAACTATCATAAAGCCGTATGTCTCATACAAGGAAATAAGCCTTCCTGAAAATCTGGATCTGCAGTGAGCCAACTGCTTCTATGTTTGCCATTGACTTCTATTTTTAATAAAGAAAATAAAATACAAATTTAAATCCCCCAATTAATAGAGCTAAAACTTGTGGAAAGGAGCAAAAATAATGATCTTTCTTTTTGCCCCCTGGGCAGGACCATACACAGCATAATGATAGCTGGGAAGTGACAAACTCACTTTAACAACTCACTTTTCCTCTAAAGCACCTTCTCCCTAAGGTCTCCCTGCTGCCACGAACACTCAAGTTATGGTTCCCCACTCCCTTGTGCCTTAGCCCAGATTACTGAGACTTCTCCCACATGGAGGGAATCCCTGACTCTGTACACACAACTCTAAGCCTTTAGAATTGGTGAATACCTCAATGATTGATTCACTTTCTCCCAGTCATTCATAAAGAATGCCTGGTAAAGTCAGGTTGTGATGCCGAACTCTATCTAACATGTTATTGATTGCATTTGTCCAGATTCAGGTCACACTCTTCTTTCAAGCCTGGCTTGTACAAAACCAGAGAGTAGCCTATGACTGCACTTGCTGAGGGCCAGATGGTGATGAAAGTAAAGAGGATAAAGATAGGAAGAAATGATGAAAATGTAATAAAATATATCTTGAAGGGAATTGAGAGAAATTTAAAATTTTGTTCATGGTCATTTTGCCCCCACAATTCTCTTTCAGTGTATGCCTACGTGCATTTTTTCCTTTCAATGATATTTCATTGCAGAGGTGTGGCCAATATTTGGGAGACATCTCTGTTCGGCCCCATGTAGTCTGTATGATGATCTAACACATTAGATATAACCTAAAAGTCCTTTAAGTTCGACATTTGTTAACTATTTTGAATTTAAAGGCATTGTTCATAACTTCAAAGGATTAAGTTTAGTGTGATTTGGCACGTCAACTTTGGGGGAAAATTAATTAGGTAACGTTATAAAGAGGAAGAGGAGAATCTACAGCACAGAAATTAGAACAGATTGCAAAAATTCTCCTTTCACCACTAAGTAGGCTACCAACTTTTGTCCCATGGAGTATCCTGGTCCAGGAAAAAAGCTGCCACTGCCTAGGGGCCAAAGGTCTCTCTAGTAACGGAAAAGTACTGCCCTGGGAAGAGAAATGTGCAGTAATTGTCATAGCCATATCATCTTGCAGAGGTAGATTAGCATCTTCAAGGGGAGAAAAGGGAGGCGATGAGAAGTGCTAGGCCAGCTTAAAGGTACTGTTCCCAAAAGTCTGGAAGACAAGGAGCCAACAGTCAAGTAAGCAATTTGCTGTGACATTTTATAAGGGGAACCATAAACAACTGCAGTTCAACATGATGCCCAGGAGACATGGGCAAAGAGTAAACTGTTCTATTAACCTGCCAGACTTAGTGAATATAGGTCTGTCTTCCTACTTAAGGCAGTCATCAATTAATAATGTGAATATAAATGTAAACTGATCTCCAATACCACCCCTTGGAAAGGAAAAAGAATAGAAGATTGTTCTTTATACTCCATAATGGAATGAAGAGCTCCTACTCTAGAGGAGCTACTAATAAATGTATAAAGGAAAGAGGAGATGAGAATTCCAGATTTTGGGGCTACAGACAATCCCTTAATTAAGGCCAAGAAGGTGGTGCTCATAGGACAGCCACTGATACCTCTAACATCCCAATTTTTCACATCAGCTTTTCTAGGCTTTGTCTGAACTGCAATTAAGCACACACACCCCCCCCAAAAAAAAGGAACCACAGTGAATTTCAGGCAGAGGTGAAGATGGGAAACTGGCAAATAAAAACTATTTGCTCTTTGTAAATAAGCCTCCTTCTTATCAGAGTTGGAGGATAGGGGGAGAAGATTGAAGATCTTGAATTTGTTTAAGTAAAATTAGGTAATAAAGGAAGTGTACTATAAGAGTCAATTATGGTAATTATTGGCCATATTCTACCAGCTCAAAAGTATGCAAAAAATAATTGTAGCCCCACCTCTCTGTCCTCCCAAACCAGGAGTTCTTTCCCTATATAATTCTTCCTTCAAAAACTGATAATTGAGAACAGCTAGATAGTCCAGTGGTTTGAGAACCAGACCTAGAGACAAGAGGTCCTGTATTTAAATCTTGACTCAGACACTTTTGAGCTGTGTGACCCTGGGCAAGTCATTAACCCCCATTGCCTTACCCTTACCACTCTCCTACCTGGGAAACAATACACAGTATAGATTCTAAGACAGACAGTAAGAGTTTTTTGAAAAAAGGTGAGGTTTGGGGTAGAAAACGGCAATTTGCTCTATGAAATGATATGCCAAAGATACTTCTCTCAGCATAAGTCAAAAAGTTTCCATAACTTACCTATTCTAACAACTATCCTATCAAAGAGATTAGATTTATGTTGCTTGGCTCCTGGATAAGGTGGGGCAGGGAAACCATGGCGGAATGGATTGCCTCGAGGCAGTAGGCTCTTTCTCACCAACAGTCTTCAGATTGAGGCAAAGTGACCATTTTATGGAGAGGTGATAGTAAAGATTCCTATGAGTTCAAATGGCCTCAGAAGTTCTATACATTTCAGATAGAATACCTCTTGATTAGCCAAGTCAGATCTACTTAGGATTTCTGTATCCCATGACAAGCTGCAATCCAACACCACTATGATTTTCTTGAATTAAGTAGGAGGATTTGAATTTATGAGACTTCTTTACTATGCTGTGAACCAATGAAATACTATTTTCTTCAGAAGTTCAGAATCATACCTGTGGTGGATAGCTACAGATATACAGAGTTCCTCCCATCTTTCTCCTCTGTATTATATTCTAATGCTCACCGCTCTCTTGATACTGGTTTTGGTTCCCACAGTCGCAGGACTGGCAGAAAGGAACTATAATGGGGGTGGTGCCTAGTAAGTAGACCTACATCAGTAGAGGATAGAATCTGCAATAATCATTCTAACTTTAAGTGGCTACATATCATTGCAGAGAATATGAGCAATAACAAATACAAACTTGAAATTTTAACACAATGAGGTAAATCTAATCTCATTAGGTAACCCAAAAACAAGATTCATAACTGAAATATGTCCTGGTCAAAAGAAAAACAAAACAGAAGGTAAAAACATAAATGCTTATGTGAAAAATTCACAAACCTGAAAGTAGAAGCATGGTAGAGAGCATGTAGGTGATAATCAAAGGAATAGAATTAATCATTGTATCAAAGTCTGTTAAGGTTGTTTCTCCAAGACAAAGCATATGGACAATACCTAGTGCCAATTTAAAAAATGGTACATTGGCAATATATGGGGCTAGATGGCACAATGGATAGAATGTAGGACCTGGAGTCATCCTGAATTCAAATCTGGCCTCAGACACTTCCTAACTCTGTAACCCTGGGCAAGCCCCACACCCTGTTTGCCTCAGTTTCCTCATCTATAAATTGAATTGGAGAAGGAAACAGCATACCACTCCAGTACCTTTCTTTGTCAAGAAAATCCAAAATGGGGTCACAAAGAGTCAGACACAACTGAAACATCTGAATGGCAATAGTGGCAATGTACAAAAGTGGAAGAGGGTTTCAACTACACTATCTAGAAATTTTTTTACTAACAGTAAAGTAATCTGAAAAATTTCTGACATATAAGTTAAGTATTTCATCTTTCAGAAAACAAAAAGAATCAATAAAGTGAGCTTAATCCTAATCAAGGAAGATTTAGGTTGGTGATGTGAAAATAATGGAAATGCTAAGAAAAGGTGGTCATATCAACTTGAGTTAAGATGAAAGGAGAACTTTGGGGGAAAGATACATACCCTAGACCCATGGTAGCAAATCTATGGCACATGTGCCAGAGGAGGCACTTAGAGCCCTCTCTGTGGGCACTCACACTGTTGCCCTACTATAGTTTGCCAGAGTTCATTACTAGAAAACCAAAGGGACACCAAGCTAGGCTGCTCCCCTCCCCCTCTCCACAGGCAACTGAGGACATTTCTTATATCACCCACCTCTCTGAAAGGTTTACCATCACTGCCCTAGACTCTCAGGAAAGTTGTTTGAAAGAAAAAAAAAAAATCTGAGAAAAAGATAGGTATAATTTTGTGGCCAAACACTGCCAATAGAGAGAGAGATGGTTCGAAAGGTATGATACACTCTAAAAGAAACAACTTAGAGAGAGTTAAGAACTCTGACTGATATAAATGACCATCTAGGACAGTGATTCCCAAAGTGGGCGCTACCACCCCCTAGTGGGTGCTATAGTGATCCAGGGAAGTGGTGATGGCCAGTGCATTTTTATCTTTCCTATTAATTGCTATTAAAATTTTTTTAAAATTAATTTCCAGGGAGCTAAGTAATATTTTTTCTGGAAAGGGGTCGGTAGGCCAAAAAAGTTTGGGAACCACTGATCTAGGATATCAAGAGAAGCTGTGATAAAGCATGCTGCCCATCTCCTGACATAGAAATAAAGGACTCAGTGTACAAAGTGAGACATTTTTTAGACATGGCCAATACAGGATTTCATTTTTCTTAACTCTGCATGTGTGTATGTTGTTTTTTTACAAAGGTTTGGGTTTTCTTTTCTTCAAAAGAGGAAGGGATTGTGGGAAGGAAAGAAAAAAATGTAATTAAATTTAAAAACAGAAATAAGAAAGTCAAAGGAAACACAGGGTTGGGGGTAGAAGATGAGTTGAATTTTCAAAATGTCAAATTTGAGTTGCCCCAAGGAGGAGTTATTATAGCAAACAAAACATAAGATTAGAATTCTGGGTATGGGGAGATAGATTTGGTTTTCCATTTGTATAGAGGTAATTTCATCTGTATAGAGAAATCACAAGAACATATATAACCAAGAACAAGTGAGTACAACGGAAGAAGGAAAATATCTTGAGGTAAAACCAAATTCAGGGAATAGAATATGGAATCAGCAAAAAGGGGAAGAAATGGTAAGAGAGGTATCCAAAGGAAAAAAAAATGGCCTATAATATCAAATGCCACAGGCAGATCAAAGAGGATGAAAACAGAAAAAAAAAAGGCAATAAAAAGTAAGTAATCTTAGAGAAACTTTTTTTCAGTAGAATGGTGAAGACAGAAGCCAAATTACAAATGGTTAAAGATGAAGAAATGGAGAAAAAGTAAACACAGTGAGTATAGACTATTCTCTCTCCAAGTCGGGCACTAAAGGAGGGAAAAGATGATTATTTTGTGATGTTATTGAGCAGAGAGAGACAGAGAAAAGGAATGTGGAGCAAAGTCATAGAAGAAATTGGAAGAGCTAAGAAAAAGGGCTTAAACATTGGCAACAAAGAGACAACCTCTTCCAAGACCAGAAACATATGAGATTGGTTCAGAATACTGCAAGATTAAAAGGCATCCAAGAAAGAAAATGAGGTCTCAAAAATTGAATAAATAGAGGCAAGGCCACCTGCTTTTGCAAGGAAGAGGGGAGGTGAAAGAAGAGTTTGAGGTTTCAGAAGAAAATACTCTAGAAGGCTTCAAAGGCCCTTCCAACTTTCAGATTCTTTGATTTCACAAGCAGCTGCAGCAAGGAAAGTGAGAGAAACTACCAGAGAAATCCAATAATAGACTTGGCTTCCTTGGAGTGTGGCAAAGTCCCTAACCCTGGAAGTGGTAAAGAAGAAGCTATATTCTGGCTGTTTGTTCAGGTATGCTGCCTCAGGGTTGAACCAGATGATCTTGAAGATCCCTTCCAATTGTTTAATAGGGAAAAAACACCGGTTTCAAATAAGAAGACCTGGATGGGAGATCTAGTTCTAGGACAAGGTAACAATGAGCAAGTCACTTCAGCTCCTTCAGGAATCAAGAAACCTTTTGGATTTTTGATCAGTCATTTTTCAGTCATGTCCAACTCTTCATGACCCCATTTGGGGTTTTCTTGGCAAAGATACTGGAACCCTTTATCATTTCCTTCTCTGCTCATTTTACAGATGAGGAACCTGAGGCCAACTTGGTTAAGTAACTTGCCCTGGGTCACAAAGCTAGTAAGTGTCTGAGGCCAGATTTGAACTCAGGAAAAGCAATCTTCCTGACTCCAAGCCTGATACTCTATCCACTGGGCCACTTAGGCTCCTTATGACTATAATACTATTTGACCTACCTATTTCACACAGTTGTTTTGAAGGACTTAAAGCGCTATATAAACATAATCTATTAGGATTAGGAAGAAGAGTCAGAGAAGTCCAGTAGGAGTAAGAGCAGTCTAAGGCCAGGGTGGCCAGAAAATCATGTAAAAAGAAAAGTTAGAAGATGGAGGAAGAGTAAGAGCATTTCAGCCAAACCCAGGACTTCCACCTTCCATGAAAAAAGTTATAGCAGTAACGAGACCTTAGACAACAGAAGCACTAGGCTGAGTCCAGATGGGCATTCAACTCCTAATTCCTTTGATCTTTGTTCATGGAAAACCTGAATTCTAGTCAGAATTGTCACTAACATGCTTATGTGACCTTAGGATTCATTTAGCAAATCAATTAACTTCTTCAGAACTCATTTTCCTCAACTATACTATTATGGGGTTGAACCTGATCATCTCTTACTTTAAAATCATATTATTATTCTGAATTGATTCATTAACAGCCATGAAACATTTAAGTATGCAATGATTAATAAAAATAAGCTTGTATTGGAAACTGAATTTACAGTGTAGTAACAAAACTGCCTTGTTTATATCTCCTTCTGAACTTTTATTTTCTACTCTGTCTTTTCAATATTTTATTCCTGCACTTCTTTCTTTGTATCTCTACAGTAAACTCTGATCTGCCCTCCTCTCAACTATCCCTTGTAACAAGTATATTCAAGCATAATTCAATACATTGGCAAAGGCTAACAAGAGGCAAGGCATATTAAGTACATTGAAAAGTATAATGTGCTATGTAAATATAAGGCAGTATTATTTCATATCTAGAAAGAGAAGCAACAGCAATATTAGAATGGAACATGAGCTCTGGAGCTAGAAGGAACCTCAAAAATGATCTGGTCAAATGTACAACAAGATAGATATTTTTAGGCATGGCCAACATTGAATTATGCTTGACTATACTTGTTAAAAGTCTATGACTTGGGGCAGCTGGGTAGCTCAGTGGATTGAGAGTCAGGCCTAGAGACGGGAGGTCGTAGGTTCAAATCCGGCCTCAGACACTTCCCAGCTGTGTGACCCTGGGCAAGTCACTTGACCCCCATTGCCTACCCTTACTACTCTTCCACCTATAAGTCAATACACCGAAGTTAAGGATTTAAAATAAAAAAATAAATAAAAATTAAAAGTCTATGACTTTTATGAGATGGATGAAGCAGGTATTTTACAGATGAGGAAGCTGAGATTAAAAAGTCATGTGATTTCCCCAAGGTCATACAGTAACTATGGAATTTTTCTTGGTTCAATATTCTTTCCACAAGACCACACAGCTATTCTGTTTACCAAAAAAGTACCCTGCTAAATGCTAAGACTTTACAGGGAGCCCTTCTACTTCCTCATTTCTCTACTGCATATTCTTTTTCTTATGGTATATATTTTTTTTTAAACCCTTGTACTTCGGTGTATTGTCTCATAGGTGGAAGAGTGGTAAGGGTAGGCATTGGGGGTCAAGTGACTTGCCCAGGGTCACACAGCTGCGAAGTGGCTGAGGCCGGGTTTGAACCTAGGACCTCCTGTCTCTAGGCCTGACTCTCACTCCACTGAGCTACCCAGCTGCCCCTCTTATGGTATATTTTGATTATAGTATCTTGGGTCCTAACCTTTAAAGAGTTAGGGAGGGTAAAAGAGAAGAAGATACACATCCGTTCCCAAAACCCACAAAGCAACTGCCTCTTCCCACCCACAAACCCAGAACGACCATCTAGCAGCACTTCCTCCCTTCCCTATCCCAGCTGGGAAGAGGCAGGCTGCTCAGAGGTCAAGACTCGGAAACAATATGAGCAGAGAAGTAAGAGGAAGTCCGTGGAAATGCTCAGGGGCAGGGGAAATCCCATTCTTCCACCTCCCCCCTCCACTTCGGCCAGAGGCCTGCGCAAGCTGGATTCCGCCCCCTGAAGAGGCAGTCAGTGGACATACCTCAGAGAGCCGGTCTCAGTCCAGATGTACAACAGCTGCAGGGTGAGCTGACTGTGCCTCAGGGACAGGAAATAGAGCCCCAACCTGGCCTTTGAAGAGGTCATGGCCGAAATTCCAGATATGCCATTAGTTAAAGAGGAGCTTTCTCCAGCCCCTAGAGGGGCCTCTGGTATCTTTATCACCAATTTAGGTAGAAGCCTCCACCTCTACCACAGGAGTTATGCTTTCACCCTCCCGGCTACAGTAGTAGTAAGTAATGAACTTCTCTGGTAGTCTGCTAGTCTATGGACATTTCCTCAAAATAATGTTTCTAAACATGAAAGATAAGACATACATCAATATAAAAGGTGCCAATTCTGTTGAAAGTTATCCAAAAAAGTTCATGTATCCCAGGTTAAGAACTCCTGTACTACAAGGTTATTCAAGACAGCCATATCTGCTGGGGAATGGCCCAGGTATCCAGCAGTCCTAAGAACTGAATAAAAAGTCATAAATCGAGCAAATTACTCAAGGCCACTCAAGCAGCTACACTTTAGGGGGCAGAGAATGAGGAAAAACTGAGGGAGGGCAAAAAGCCCTGATAATACCTTGTCAGTGGTTGTTTAACTTAATAGTTTGGTAAGTTAGTAATAAAAAGAATGGAGGTCCTCACAACAGTACTTAAATCCTCTACTTTCTCTTCAAGGCAAATTAAGTTAATACTTGCTAGTCCATTCAAATCGATCCCCCACCAGGCCCTCAAATAACTCCCTTTGCCAGCTTTTCCCCTCTTCAACACTGCCTGATACTACCCAGGAAAATGTGGGGGTTTTTTTTCCAGCAAATTGTCCTGGCTCCTTACTTTCAAGCTTTTGTTGGTAATTCACCTCCCAAAACCACTGAAGATTTCTCCATAAACAACCCAGGTTACATGGGAACAATAACAAAGGAACAGCTTCTTGTTCCTTTTCTAATTTTCTATTCATTTGCCACATTAGCTTATCCCTGTAGTGGCAGTGGGTATTCCAACACAGAAATTGGTCTGCATTTAACTTTAGCCCATGACTGGCAAGGGAGAAATAGTCTAGAGACTAACTCTAAATTTGGACCACTTAACAACCTGCTAGATTCCAAAAGGGCCCCTGAAAGATACTGTTAAGGACACGGGATCAAAGAGCTAGGGCTCAACCCCTTCATTTTACCAATGGGAAGGCTGAGGTCCAAAAAGGTGGGATGACTTGCCCCAGGTCGTACTGGAAGTAAAAGCATCAGAGTAGGAAATGGCTCCAGGTGGTCTGACTCCACAGCTTGTGGGCTTTCTATCATACCATACTATATCCCATAGCATCCTCCTCTCTCCCAGAAAACCATGAATACTTAACTCCTATAGTTCCCATAAAGTTCTCCAGAAGTTTTATCATCTTCTCCCAATCCCAGAACAATACCAGGGAAGGAACTGTTAAAGTAAATGCATTTTGATAGCTGGATGAAGGGAAAGACAATGGCAGTTCATTAGGAAGAAGTGGTTCAGTCCTTAGCTGCAGTGATACTGTGACCAGACACAGTCCTTATGGGGAAATATGGAGATGGTCTGACCCTACATGTATTGAGTCTCAAAAGGTCATTCTTACAGATTATTTTGGGCAGGTTCAGCCAAGAATGGGAAAAACAATTTCCATGCTGACAAATTGTTTCCAGAAGTGGCTTAAGTGTGATGCCATCAGAAGTGATGCATTCCTGTCTGGAAACAATGTGAAGTGTATAAGATGTGGAGGGGAAGAGGAAGAAATCTAGGCTAAGTGGTCTAGGGCAGTGATGGGCAAACTTTTTAAAGAGGGGCCAAAGGAAAGGAAATGCTCATCTGTCAGTCTGTTTCTGAGGCAGCTCTTTCGAAGTTTTACTGTATTGTATCCTACTTGTATTCTTCAGATTAGGAATAATGTGCCAGCCCAATAGAACATTTCAGGGGGCTGCAGCTTGCCCATCACTGGTCTAGGGTATTCCTCTTATCAATATACCACTCTACTGGGCTCAAAGGCTTTCTTGCCTGTTTCCACCTAGCAGGGGCTACAACTCCAGAAGTCAAGCAGAGACCAAAGCTTAACTGCTCCAGCAGACACAGGACAGAAGGTTGGGGTGAAGGAGTCTGGCACACAGGTAGATGAACAACATACAAGGGAAACTGTGTTTTAGATCTCACTCCTTCTAAGTCAATAGCTCCCTTGCCCCACAAAAGAGGCAGAAGCCACCAGAGAGAAAGTAGTGCAAAGGCAAAAATGGTATCATAAGTATCCAATTTAGTACTCTTCTCATCCTGGCAGCAGATAGTCTGTTAAGGACAAACAATTCCCAGGAACTCTAAACAATGACTCCTTCCCTGTCCTTCATCCTCATCCTTCATCACTGACTCCTAGGTTTCTTGAGAAACATTCCAATATTCCCTAGACTTCCCCATGATGAGCAAATAAACAGATCCTGGGATTTCCCCAGACCTGGGTTTCTTCCAATTAAGCACTCCATTGAGGCCTCATCCTGTTGCAGCTCCAGACATAGGAGCCCCAAACCTCCATAAGAAATAATGATAACCACCTTCTAAACTACCACAATTCAGCTGCTGGCCCCAGCCAAAGAATATTTATTTCAGGCATCCACAAAGGTTGAGGCAACAAAGAATCTCAAAACTTTTGATTAAAGGAATAAGAACTGACTATAAATGAAAATAGAAACAACCCATATCATCAAAACTCATACTGTAAAGTAATAAAGACCAAACTCCTCCCTTCCCCGCAAAAAAAAGATATAGGAGAAGGCTAAAAGATTATATTGAGAAATGTAGGTTATATGAAAACAAAATATTCAATAATTTTTTTAAAATAAGTTAGGAGCCCCGGGCAGCTAGGTAGCCTAGTAGATAGAGAACAAGGCTTAGATAAGGGAAGTCCTTAGTTCAGATCTGACCTCAGACACTTCCTAGCTATGTGACCCTGGACAAGTCACTTAACCCCAATTGCCTTGCTCTTACCACTCTTCTGCCTTAGAACCAATATTTAGTATCAATTCTAAGAGGTTTTTTGTTTGTTTTTTAAAGGTGAAGTTAGGACCTTCATCTGTTACCTAAATCTCTTGGCCCCCAAACTAATCATCCTTTCTGACTATATCACAATAATCCTTGAAATAGAAAAGCAGCTTTAAAAAGTCAGTTAGACTATTCCCCTTCCACTGACACTATAGTCAAACAATCCCCAAGATCACATGTACTTTTTTTGCCTCTTTTAGGTCTGAATTCTTTGAAAGCTCTAGTAATAATACTATCTAATATTTATTTACCATATGAAGGAGCTTTACATATTTATTATTTGATCCTCACAACACTGGGAGACAGGTACTATTATTACCATCCTCATTTTTATCAATGAGGAAGCAGAGGCTAAAAATAAAGATTTAGTGACTTCCCCAGAGGCACAATGCTAGTGACTACAAAAGCAAGATTCAAATTCAGTTATTTCTGACTGAACACAGGGCTCTATGTCCCACACCACCTAACTGCTTCAACCTAACAGCTATTCCAACATCTCTCCACTCATAATATGCCTGCTGCATTTTGGCCTCTCATCAGTGAAACATGACAGCTCCTTCTAGGACATACCAAGCATCAGGGAAATGCTTCTAACATCTCTCCCCTGGTGTTGGCCAGTGCTACTCTCAAATTCACAAGCACTGGTGGGGGCAGGGTGGGAGAAACATTTAATAATACTGCTGAATCCAGGGCCTTTATCTTCATAGTCAGAACTGCCTGCCCTTTTGAGAAGAAAATACAACTGGAGAGGGAGAAAGAGAGATAAGGAAGGAGTCAAAAGCTAAATCTCTCTCTCTCTTCTCCATTTCCAGGATTAGCAGGCAGCTGCCTCCTGGTCACTTTTCCCTTTACTAAGAAGTCTCCCATGACCTGGGCCCCATGGCAGGGTGTCTGCTGAGTATTTGTTCACCCCCCACACTGCAAACTGCTGCTTCCTGGCCATGACAGATGTAACCACTATTGAGCCTTTTCAGGCCAGGACAAAAGCGTTCTCCAGAAACACAAAGCCAACAGGGAACAAGACAGAACCAGCTTCAATAGAAGCCACCTGCCAGGGGCCCTTCCCTGCCACACCTCCTGCTCTCCTACATCCCTTTTCAAACTCTTCCAGGCTGAGAGACAGGTTGATTGCCTGAGCCTCTAGGAAGTCTCACTCATGGGTCAGAGTGTACACTAGGGATTTGAGAGAGAGGGAGTTGGAAAAGCTTACCTATTCAGTGCAGCTGAGGATTGGGCCTCGGTCCTAGATAGATAGGAGTCCTAAAGAAAGAAAAAATATGCAAGGGCACACAGTCTAGTCCTTGGATGGTCAGCACAGGGTGCTATTTAGACCATGACTGTGAGCTGGATCCCCATAGGGGGGACAGTTATTTTTGCTGCTACACAGCCTTTTTGTTCCTGTACCTGACTGGCTGTTTTGTAAATGTGTGCCATTGCTAGGACAAGGGGGAAGAGCGTTCGGAGGGCTTCGTGTAACCCATCTCTCCTCCTGGGAAAGCAGGTCTAAGTGCACATCCACAAGTCAGCACCATACTCTTCCAAAAAGGATAGCTAGGCATCATCCCTGCTACCATAATCATTCTTTCAGGCATAGATAATTAGGGTTGAAAGGGCAGGAAAAACTCAGCTAGTGAGGAGGACCCTAACAAGGAAGAGGCAACAAACACTTTTGATTCAATTTTTTTTCCATTCTGAGCTAATCATGGGTAACAAATGCTCTGGAGGTAATGTCTGGGTCCAAAATGAAGAAGGAAAGAATTTGTCAGGCCCCACCAGTTCGAATGCTCCCCAAATTACTGCTAGGAGCTTCTCCTACTGTATGCACCCCAGGTGGGTTTTATGTTACAATCATAAGTCTAGTCTGTCTCATCCACCTGTGCAACAGGAGTCCCAGCTGCTAGGGTGAAGACTTAAATCCTACCCCCCCACACACCCACTTCCTTACCCAGGAAGTCTCCCTCAATCCATTGAAAGAGCTCTCTGCCTACGTTTCTTCTTAGAATACCCTTTGGCTGAAGTAACTGCAGAGATAGAAACTGTAGTGAACAGCTAGGACACCTGACTTTCCCAGAGGCAGCCCAGGGATTTCTTTATCCTTTACTTCTAAACTAGCAAAAGAAAAGACCCTAAAAATCTGACATTACTCAATTGTGTCCAACTCTTTGTAACCCTGTGGACCATAGCACACCAACACTATTCATGGGGTTTTCTGGGCAAAGATACTAGAGTGGTTTGCATTTCCTTCTTCAATGGTTTGAGGCAAAAAGAGGTTAAATGACTTGCCCAGGGTCACACAGCTAATATGTGTCTAAGGCCACAATTGAACTCAGATCTTCATGAGTCCCAGCCCAGTGTTGTGGGCAGAAGCAATCTAGGGATTTCTTTATCCTTCAATTTTAAATAAGTACAGGAAAGACCCTAAAAATATGCCATATCCACTGCTGTGTCAGAAGAAGCAAAAGTCACAGCTCAGCTTTGGTTTCAGGGCTTACAGCAGGGACTTCAGGGATCATCTGGACTGATAGGGTCAAACTCAAATAGAAATTGATTACTGCTGAAGCAGAATGACTCAGAAAACTACAAATTAGCATTGTCTATGTTGTATTTTTTTGTTGTTAAATATTTTCTAATGACATTTTAATCTGGCTCAGGCAGTACTCTAGGGAGTTTTGTGGACAACTGCAGCCTAAAGGCAGTAAATTTGACCCTTCAGATGTAGTCCAATTCCCTAATTTTACAAAAGAGAGAACTGAAGCCCTGAGAAGTGGAATGTCTCGTTAAGGCTCACAATAATGATGATGATGATGATGATGATTTTGAAAATGATAACTATATAGTTCTTTGAAAATTATAAAGTGCTTTAAAAACATTATCTTTTTTAATCCTTAGAATATGTCTGGGACATTGGGGCTATTATTATCTCCATTTGATATAGATGAAGAAACTGGGGCAGATAGTGATTAAGTGACTTGCCCAGGGTCACACATCTAGTAAGTGTTAGAACTCAGATCTTGACTCCAGGCCTGGTGTTCTATGCACTATGGTGCCACCTAGCTGAATGAAATAGAGCTCCAAGTTTTTGACTCCAAATTCAATGCCCATTATAGCACAATGAATTTTCCAATGAGGTTTGAACACTAGCAAAATCAGAAATTGTTAGAGATAAGAGCATTCAACTCTCCCTTTTAGAGAGCCTGTGTTAATAGAAAAGAGGCATCGAATAGTGGTTAGAACATAGAACTTGGGAATCAAACAAGCTTCAGATACTTCCTGGTTATGCCATCCTGGGCAAGTCAATTTCCCTCACTTATTAAAAAACAATTCTCTCGGCCTCAGCCACTTCCCAGCTGTGTGACCCTGGGCAAGTCACTTGACCCCCATTGCCCACCCTTACCAATCTTCCACCTATGAGACAATACACCGAAGTACAAGGGTAAAAAAAAAAAAAAAAAAAAAAACAATTCTCTCTCCAGACTTCTGCGGGATGCATATTAGCTAATATATGTAAGGTGCTTTATAAACCTTGAAAGTTTGTATGAACATTACCAATAGAATTATCCTTGGTGAAAAAAAGTATTACTCTAGTCTTGTATATAATGTTATGAGGCCTCAGTAGCGATGTTACAAACTTATGTTGTGGACTCTCACCCCAGAAAAAAAGATTTTTAACTTTTCTATAGTAAGTGACAATTTCTATTGCACATCACATAAATGCATAAGAATGCATTAGAGTTTTGATCACAAAGATCTTTGCAAGATCTACAAACTAAAAGTTTCAAGCAGGATTGTCAAACTCTCTGGCATTCTGATTACCAGGAATCCTGGGTTTCATCCTACTGGCCATTTCATCCCTTTGTGACTTCCATAAGCTCTCCCATAAAAAGCTACAGTTATCATTTGTGCAGACCTCCCACTCCCTTCCATTGATGCCTTTATAAGCCCTCTGAATCTTAGAATCCAACCTCCTAGGTCCCAAATCCATTCTTTTTTCTATTATACCTCATTCCAGATCAAGGTCTGGCTCAAATAATCCATCCTATTGTCCTTAAAATTTTCACTATGCTTACAACAGTGGTTGCTGTAGAACAGGGGTTCTTAACTTGGGATAAGTAAAGTTTTAAACAATTCTTTGCTTCACTTTTATCTCCTCCATTCAGGATTTCTTAGCTGTAACTGGTTCTGGAACTGACACTTTAATTCCTGATTAAAACAGCTTTATTGTTTAAATACCAGTGTTGTTTCCAAAGTAGGAGCTGCCTGCTCATTACAGCTCAATAATCTGCTGTTCTGTAAATGTTTCCCACTGGGTCTTGCCTCCTCCAAGGCAAGATGCCAGAGCTGGGTGACTTCCAAATGCCAAAAAGGAGTAGGGATGGAGGTGGGAAGAGGAGTATCTCCCACTAAAGCAGCATCAAAGGAAAAGAGGGAGAGAAGACACATGGGCTAAGAAATATCTTCTCCCATACTGTATAAAAATATACTGGCCAAGCAGTCACTCAATGCTTATCAGACCAAAACTAAGTCATCTGAAATTAAACTGGTGCCAAGGCTAGCTAGGGAACTAAAAGAATATGGAAACCCTTGTTTCCTTAACCAAATACAGAAGATATTATATTATCCTAGAGTGCTCTAAAGATGCTTCAGAGAAACCAACATGACAAAGATCATTTCTCCCAGTATACATCTTCTCACTGCCTTTCAATGAAAATAGCCCACTAAGCCCAGCCTCATTCATCCTCAGGATGGACTGCTAGCAGTTCCTCCAAATAAAAGATTCAATCTCCCCTCTCCATGCTTTTACCAGTAGAGTACCCCATGCCTGGAATGCATTCTCCCATCACATAGAATTAATCCCTTATTTCCATCAAAGCTCAGATCAAATTCCCTCTCCTATAGAAAGCCTAGCCTTAGAGACAGCTAGGTGGTTCAATGGATAGAAATCCAGGCCCGGAGATGGGAGGTCCTGGGTTCAAATTTGACTCAGACACTTCCTAGCTGTGTGACCCTGGGCAAGTCGCTTAAACTCCCTAATGCCTAGCCCTTGCCACTCTTCTGCCATGAAACCAATACTTAGTATCAAGTTAAGGAAGGAAGGAAGGAAGGAAGGAAGGAAGGAAGGAAGGAAGGAAGGAAGGAAGGAAGGAATAAAAAAGGGACAGACTAAGCTTATCCTCTTCTCAGCTGCTACTGTCCTTCTCCAAGAAATTACAAAATAACATAAAATACAAAGTATTGCATTTTCTGTGTGCATGTTGTTTCCCGCAATAGAATGTACTCTCTTCAAGGACAAGATTTCTTGTTTTCATATTTCCCAGTATAACACATAGTGGGTGCTTAGTAAACGCTTATTGAATAAAAATGCAGAGTGAGGCATTATGTTCCCTATCTGAGTCCAGAACTCAAACACTTGCTTTAGCAAGAGAATGTCTGGTGATCTAAGGAAGATAGGATAGGGATTTTTAAAAATGCATAGGACTGCCATACAAAAAAGGAATTAGACTTATTCTACAATACTCTAAAAGCAAAAGCAAGACAAAGAGATATGTTACAGGAAGAGAATCCTGAATTCATTACAGTTAAAAATATGAGTAATTTTAACTATGCAAAAATCAAACAAATTGCCTCAAAGAAGTAAAGTACCCACTAATGGAAGTCTTCAGAGGTTGAACATTTTAGTGATGGGGTGATTTCTGTCTAGGAAAGATTCCTGAATTGAATGGAAGACTGGATTAGAATGTCTCCCAAACCAAATTAGACCTAAGGATGGTACAATAGTTCAATTCCCTATCACACACCACTCTGGCCTCCAAAGCTTCACCATGGGTCACTTTAAAGGGTATAGATAGGTTTGGTGAGTGTAGAAACCAGGAGTCATGGGAAAAGAAAAGAACTAAGGGCAGAAGTGGGAAGAACAGGATGCAGGGAGAAGAAAGCAAATTCTTAAGGTGTTTTTTTTTTGTTTGTTTGTTTGTTTTTGAGGCAAAGAGATTTGAGTGATTACTCAGGTTCACACAGCTTTTAAAAGTCTGAGGTCATATTTGAACTGGGGTTTTCCTGACTCCAGGGCTAGCACTATGTCAATGGCACCACCTAGTAGCCCCCAAAATTCTTAAATTTTAAGATGGGCTTTTGTAAAAAGTTTCACAAACAATTTATAAAAATTTGTCAGACCTAAATGCTGGAGGGAATGTGGCAAAATTGGGACACTAACACACTGCTGGTGGAGTTGTGAATTGGTTCAAACATTTCTGGAGGGCAATTAGGAACTATGCCCAAAGGGCATTAAAAGAATGCCTACCCTTTGACCCAGCCACACCACTGTTGGGTTTGTACCCCAAAGAGATAATAAGGAAAAAGACTTGTACAAAAATATTCATAGCCATGCTCTTTGTGGTGGCAAAAAAAATTGGAAAATGAGGGGGTGTCCATCGATTGGGGAATGGCTAAAAAAATTATGGTATATGACAGTGATGGAATATTATTGTGCTGAAAGGAATAATGAACTGGAGGAATTCATGCAGAGTGAAAGGAGCAGAACCAGGAGAACTTTGTACACAGCGACAGATACATTTTGACATAATCAAATGTAATAGACTTTTCTACTAGCAGCAATGTAATGAACCAGGACAATCCAAAGGAACTTATAAGAAAGAATGCTATCTACATCCAGAGAAAGAACTGTGGAAACAGAAATGCAGAAGAAAAACATATGATCGATCAGGTAGTGTAATAGGGATATGATTAAGGTTTTGAAGTTAAAGGATCACTCTACTGCAAATATGAATAACATGGAAATAGCTTTTGAACAATGATACATGTATAACCCAGTGGAACTGCTTGTCAGCTTCAGGAGAAGGGTATAAAGGGTTGGGGGGAGGGTGAATCATGAATCATGGAAACATGGAAAAAATTTCTAAATTTAAAAAAAGGGGAAAAAATTGTCAGATCCACTAGTGGCTGGGGACCACTGTAGTATATGATGCTTAAGGTCTTTTCCAATACAGGTAATTAATAGATGGCTACTCTATGAAAAGCACTGGGAATACAAATGCAAAATTACAAACTGTCCCTGAAGGTAAGAAGTTTACACTTGGGGGGTGAGGAGGGTAATACTTTAAAAAAATACATATGAGGTAATTTGAGAAAGGAGAAAACATTAACAATTGGGTAAATCAAGAAAAGGAACCTGAGGTATTGCAAGCAATTAAGATTCTAAAAGGCAAATATTAAGAGAATTGCATTGTAGGCAATAAGAGGTGACAGAAAACTTAAGCTTGAGAAGTAGCAGGTAGGCCATTTTTTTTTTTTTTTAAACCCTTGTACTTCGGTGTATTGTCTCATAGGTGGAAGAGCGGTAAGGGTGGGCAGTGGGGGTCAAGTGACTTGCCCAGGGTCACACAGCTGGTAAGTGGCTGAGGCCGGGTTTGAACCTAGGACCTCCTGTCTCTAGGTCTGACTCTCACTCCACTGAGCTACCCAGCTGCCGAGGTAGGCCATTTTTGCTGGATCTTATGGTAAATAAAATAAGCCTAAAAGGGCAGTTTAGAGTCAGATTGTGAAAGATGCTGAAAAGTTTGTATTTTATTCTACAGGCAAGAAAGAGCCACTGAAGTTTCTTAAGCAGGGCAGAGACACAGTCAGGTATTCTTTCGGGAGATGATTTTGTAGCTATACAGAGGCTAGATTGGAAAAGACTGAACACCATGAGTCCAAATGGACTAAACACAAGTAAAGAAAAGGAAAAAAGGGATGAGAGATGTTTTGTTAAAGAGACAGATTTGGCAACTGATTGGATACAGACATTAAGGGAAAGGAATGAGTTAGCAAAACTGGATGCCTAGAATGATGATGGTGCTCTTTGTATGAACAGGAAAATTTGAAGAGCAGTTTTGGGCTTTGGAGGTAGAAAGGGGAATGAGTTCTGTTTTAGACACACTGATTTTGAGAAGCCTATAAAGCATTCAAGTAAGAATGGCCAACAAAGAGGTCAGAAGAGTAATTGAGGCTATGTATAAAGATACAGAGAGTCACCTTTACAGAAATAGCTCAATCCAGAAGCTCATGAGATCCCCTCCAGAAGGTATTAGGGATAAAAATGTCCAGGACAGAACTTTCAGGATTCTCACTTTCAAAGAAAGAGACAAATTAAACCAGAAAAGAATAGTGCCTTCCAAACTCAAAGAGGAGAGAATGCCCAGAAGGAAGGGGCAAACAAATTCAAAGGATACTGATTAGTCACAAAAGATGATGACTGAGAAAAGGAGCATTAGATTTCACAATTAAGGCAACACTGGAAACCTTGGAGATAGCAGTTTCAGTTGTTAGGGATGGTAGAAAGCCAAAGTGTGAAGGCTTGGGGAGTATCCAGTAAAAAAGCTAAAGCAATACACACAGAAGACTTTTTCTAGAAGTTTAACTGTTAAAAGCACAAGAGATCCACAAAAGAATTAATATTGTAAAATGTTTTGCAAGATTACACATGTAAAATCTAAATGAGATTACTTACCATCTTAGGAGGAGCAGGGAGAGAAGAGTAAGGAGAGATCTGAGACTCAAAATTCTTTTTTTTAAATGTTGGAAACTGTTTCTACACATGATTGTGGAAAAATAAAATAAAAATTTAAAAAATAAATAAAAGGACAAGAGATATATAGAATGATTATTTGATGGTGTGGTAAAGTCAAGGAATGTGTTGTTTTTTTCTTTTGGTTTTTCCTTTGGTTGGTTTTGTTTTTTACCTGAGAATGTAAGAGAATCTAGGTGTGTTTGATTCTTTGCAACCTTAAAAC
Organism: Gracilinanus agilis; assembly: GCF_016433145.1. Classification (NCBI taxonomy): domain Eukaryota; kingdom Metazoa; phylum Chordata; class Mammalia; order Didelphimorphia; family Didelphidae; genus Gracilinanus; species Gracilinanus agilis. Next base: position 111,026,684 of record NC_058133.1, on the reverse strand, counting down.
CTCAAATTACCTTTGCAGTAGTAAAAACCCTAATAAATGTATTATATCCTAAATATATAAAGATAGCGTTCAAATATATAAGGCTGACAGTTATTCTCCCCAATAGATAACAATTCTCCAAGATTGAAATACAAGTTATCAATAGCCACACAGGAAAAAGGCCCAAATCATCTCAATATGCAAAATTAAACAATAAAAAACACAAAGTTTATAAGGGAAATGGGACTTGGGGAACAACCCTCAAAACTTCTGTCAATAAGGACAGCTGGTAACATCAGACCTGAAGTTGGGAGGACTTGAGTTCAAACTTAACCTCAGACACTCCTAGATGTGTGATGCTAAGCAAGACAATTAACCGTTTGTCCAGCCCTTGCCCTTCGGTCTTAGAGCTGTTATTTGGACAGAAAGTAAAGGTATTAAAAAAAATTTTTTTTAACTTTGTCAATGACATTTTAAAAAAGACAGGCACCTACTTTTAAAACAGTAGCATTTTATACACATTAAATGGTTAAGGAATGAATAAAACACTACTACATGAACAGTGGCTGAATCAGAGGCCTCAGGTCCTGGCCTGAGGAGCAATCTGGGACTGGCAATTTAAGGCAGAATGGGGACTTGAGGACATCCCTGCTCCTCATGCTCTCCTAATCTAGAGAGACACAACTCCTCCTAAACTAGAATCTTACAGAATACACAATAAATAGGGCACTTTCCCTTCTCAAAGACCTGAACTTTACTTTCCAGAAATGAGCACTGGAAGGGTTGCAGCTTGTGAAATAGTACAATTGTGAAGTAAAGTGGTACAATTTTCTGAGTTCTCTCAGTGTTTCTCATAGAATAAATGTCTCAGAAACAAATTAAAAATTCAAGTTATTTTCAACATGTTCCCTAAACAATCCAGTCGAATTGGAACAAATTCATATTTTTTAAACATTCACTATAGCAAAACTAACTACTTTGTTTTGCATTTCTCAAATGTTCTTGGTAGTATGGGGTATTCTACTTGTTGTATTTGTATTTTTTTAAATCCTTACCTTCTGTCTTATTGGTTCTGAGGCAGAAGAGCTGTAAGGGCTAGGCAACTGGGGTTAAATGACTTACTCAGGGTCACACAGCTAGGAAGCTGTCTAATTTGAACTCAGGTCCTTCTAACTCTAGGCCTGGTTCTTTATCCAATAAGCCTCCTACTTGTATTTGTATTTCATTCTCCAACAAAACTAAGACATTGCTTTAACTAAATTTTGTATTGTTGCAAAACTCTAATTCAGTGCTTTGCACATTGTATAGACCCTTAAGTGCTGGCTGAATGAATCCCCAGGAAAGTAGCTTTTTTATTTAAGTAGTCTCAACAGTGAATCCAAATAAACAAGTTTGAATACATAACTCCTCCTATGTAGGACCTTCCCTTCTCCAACACAAGAGCTTCCTGGTACAAACTGACTGCCCTCCTCAAGCTTGAAGGGGAAACCTCATTATCAGCTGTTCCAAAGGCAACATAATTAACTACTGGTTATGGAAAACAGTTTAAACAGAGCCTACTTCCCAATGGACTTTGCCCTTCTCAATGCAATTAATATCCTGCAAGCTGGATACAGACCAGCCCACCCCCAAATACCAGGTGTGTGGAGTGAAGCCACAGGACTGCGTCAACCCTTTGTCTCTCTAAATACCCATTGGATTGTGCCCCTAGACATGGCTAGGTACAGAATTCTTCAATTCCTGGCTGACATGTTCACAATTTCACTGTCCCCCATGTAGGCTCCATAATCTCCAGAACCAATGCTAAAAATGTAATAACTACAAGGATCTATCCATTTTTCCCACTCTGCCCTCAAACTACAATCTTAATATGGTTCAGAAAGCTCTGCTCTCCCTGACGCCCTTGACTTCTGATTCTAGAAACTGAACCAGCAAGGTAGTGAAGAAGAGTCCCAGGCAGAGTTCAAATTTGGACTCAATGGCCTCAAATACTTCCTAGCTTTGTGACACTTAACCCCAATTGCCTAACCCTTGCAGTTCTTCTATTTTAGAATTGATACTAAAACAGAAAGTAAGGGTTGTTGTTTTTTTAAACCCTCACCTTCCATCTTAGAATCAATACTGTGTATTGGTTCCAAGGCAGAAGAGTGGTAAGGGTAGGCAATGGGGGTCACACAACTGGGAAGTGTCTGAGGTCAGATTTGAATTTAGGACCTCCCGTCTCTAGGCCTGGTTCTCAATCCACTGAGTTACCCAGCTGCCCCCAAAAGTAAGGGTTGTTGGTTTTTTGTTTTTTTTAATTGGCCTCAGATCCTGGGCACTTAATCTTTTTTTTTTTTTAATTTTTTTAGACCCTAATATCTTTTTTATATATCCTTCTTTATTAATTTTATTTGTTACAGGGCTAGGCAATGGGGGTTAAGTGACTTGCCCAGGGTCACACAGCTGGGGTGTCTAAGGCCAGATTTGAACCTAGGACCTCCTGTCTCTAGGCCTGGCTCTCCATCCACTGAGCCATCCAACTGCCCCCCCCCCCGGGCACTTAATCTTGATGGCCTCAGGTTCCTCATCTGTAAAATGAGCCAGAGAAGCAAATAGCATACTATGTCAGTATCTTTGCCAAGAAAACCCCAAATGGAAGTCACAGCTGAACAACAACAAACAACATAAACTGACCCCCATTTTCACTGAAGTGATGGAGAGAGGATAGTGTGTGGAGAATGATCATGAAGGGACAGAGATCATCTAATTCAATCTCTTCCATTTACTGATGAGGTAACTGATAACCAGAGACTTATCCAAGGTCACTTAGGTTGTAAGGTCCAGAGCTGGAATTTGCAACCAGGTCCTCTAGAAGGAATTTTCAATTTATTTACCAATATCCTACCAGAAACATGTTTAGAATTAGGCAGATAAATCAGTGATTTTAATGTTAGATACACCTCCACCATTACACAGCAGATCAACCAGTTAGATTAGTTTAGTTAGGTTATAACTAAAACTCGGGGGGGGGGGGGGGGTCTTAGACTAGATATCAGGAACAATTCCCATGCCTACACAGACTTCTCTATCAGAAACAGGTAATCAAGAAAGTCTATAAAGTGATCTCTTTCTGAGGAAGTCTTTAAAAAAAAAAGAAAAGAAAATATTTTTCCATCTGGATTTTATTGACCTATCTGGAAGAGAATGGACCTTCAGCCCCAAAGTTTTCTCTTTGCAAACAGACCTAACCTACTGAAGGGATTTGATTATTTAAGAGGAAGAAAATTTGTCTACTAAGCCTTAGCAATGGTTTTTGAGGCAGTGTAGGGAAGAAAAGGGAAGTAAAGAAAATGAATGACTATAAGAGAAAGGGACAATAACTATCAACTCTGAGACCAGTTGGGTTTTTTTTCTGGACTTTACTGGAAGTGCTTTTTTCCTCCTTCCCACTCTATAAAAAGAAAACACAAAAACACACACAGAAAGGGGTGTGTTGCAACTTCCTTTGTCTCAAGAGCACTCAGGAAAAACAGGCATGACCCACTGTTTCACTTTCCCATCTGCACCAACGGTCTCCAAATCTCTTCTATTCGATCCCTCTGATGATGCCCAAAACCAAGAACAAGGAGAAAAGAGGGAAGTTTGGTAGCAATTTCTTCCTTGGAGATCATAGAGCCTCCTTCTCCTCTTCAGAGCACTGTGTATACTCACTTTGACTCCAAACCAAAGCTAGACCAAGCCCTACCTAGGAAACTCGTGCCTCAAAGAAACTATTCTCCTATGCAAAGGAGACATGCTTTATTGGGTCAGAACCAGGATTAAAATAACTCCTCTAGCCCACAGTTTTAATTAACCCCATCATTCTCCTTTTCCCAACCTCTCCCTGGCTCTGGTTAGGTAGGACCATATGTCAAATATTCTCTATATAAACAAAGCCCCAAACAAGATGAGAGGGTCCCTGACCTCAAGGGGTCTCCATTCTAATAAAAGAAGATTCTAACAGGAGTGATCAGCAACCTAATAACCCTACTCCAATTTTCTTATACCATTTTCCTCCACAAATCCTATGATACAACTACATTGCCCTACTTGAAGTTCCTGAAATAGGACACTACCCTTTCCATCTTCATGCTTTCACCCTGGCTAACCCTCATAACCCAGAATGCTCTGCCCATTCACCTCTGACTTCTTAGTTTCTCTAGTTCCCTTCAAGATTCAGCTCCAAACCCAATTTCTATAGGAGGTCTCTCTTATATTCTCCCAGGCTCCTTAATGCCTTCCCTTCTTAGACTCTCTCCCAACTACTTTGTTTATATCTTGTGTATATCTAGGAATAACACCCCTTGAAGAAAAATTTTAGTTTGTTTATTCTGGTTTTGCCTTTTTTTTTTTTATCCCTAACACTTAGCATGATACCATAATCACCATAATCAGACCCTTAAAAAAAAAAAAAAAAAACCCTTACCTTCCCCCTTAGAATTAACACTATGTATTAGTTCTAAGGCAGAAGAGTGATAAGGGATAAACAGTGGGGGTTAATGACTTGCCTAGGGTCACACAGCTTGGAAGTATCTAAGGTCAGTTTTGAATCCAGTATCTTCCATCTCTAGGAATGGCTTTCTATCCCCCTGAACCACCTACCTGCCCCAACCATAATCCAATCTTAAAAAAATAATTGCTGACTGACCTACTCTTAGACAAACTGGCCTACCCATTGTGTACTCTAGTGTTTTTGGATGTCCCAGCTCTGAACCTGCCTTCCTTCCCATATTGAAATCTTAATCATCCTTAAAAAGCCCAGTTCAAATATCAAAAATCAGACCTTCCTGACCATCTCAAAGGCAAATAATCTCATTTATCTCTTCATCCTATTTAGAATGCAATGGGAAGACCCTGAAGAATCGGAATTAGACCTGATTCTGGCAGCCAAATGAAAAATAGATTAGAAAAGGGAAAAACAAAAGAAAAGGCTATCATAAGGGTCTTAAAATTATTTTGTGTCATGGGCCCCTTTTTCCTGAAATCTATGAATCCCTTCTCAGAATATTTTTAAAAGCATAAAATACATAGGATAATAAAATTAATTTCCAGAGAAAGAACTGTTTGAATTGTCTTTCACATCAGTGTATTTACAGTTTTATTTGGGGGGTTTGGTTATGTATGAATTTGCTCTTACAGTGATGACCAATATGGAAGTATGTTTTACATGACAATAAATAAAATTTTCAAAAATTAATTGTTAAAATAACAGCTATATTTTTTGGAGGAAATTTTATTTAATTAATTTAGAATATTTTTTCGTGTTTACAGGATTCATGTTCTTTCCCTCCCCTCTCCCCTTCCCCCTTCCATAGCTGACAAGCAATTCCACTGGGTTTTACATGTGTCATTGATCAAGACCTATTTCCATATTATTGATATTTGCAATAGGGTGATTGTTTAGAGTCTACATCCTCAATCATATCCCCATCTGTGTTTCTGCTCCCACAGTTCTTCCTTTGAATGTGGATAGTGTTCTTTTTCGTTAAGTCTCTCAGAATTATCTAAATACAATTATATTTTTAAAAGTTCACTCTAAGTTAAAAATCCATGAGCTAGAGATAATGAAGGCCTAGAGGGGCAGTAGGACACATAGAGAGGGAGTAGGGCATATAGAGAGACACAGTAACCTTAGAGTAATGGAGATGTAGGTTCAAGACCTGCATTTGTTACCACTGGCTACATGAAACCTTGGGCAAGTCATCCAATCGTTGAGCACCCCAGGTAACTCAAAGTTGCCCAGCAGGTACCAATCTGCATAGGGAGAAGGAATTTCCTTATTGGGATACCAATTAAATCATAGGTCCAGTCCACCCCTCCCACACACAGAACTTGTCAACTGACTGGATTACTGGGTTAACTAGGAGAATGGTGAGGGAAACAGTAATGAGAAGGAACAGGGATTTGGGTGTTTGTTTGTTTTGGGGGTTTTTTTTGGTTGTTTTTTGTTTGTTTTTTAGTGAGAAGAGATTAATTTATGGACGTATTGAATGTATGCTCATTTATACTGTCAGAAATACAGAACTGGAACTCAAGGGGAGAGGTAGAGATTAGAATTATTGATGTCGGAGTCATGTACAAAAAGGCAATAACTGAAGCCATGGGAATAGATAGAACTGCCAAAAGAAACAAGAAAGGGGAAAAGAGGGTCAAGGACACAGCCTTGGGAAACACCCATTTTAAGGGGCTGGAAAAGGAGCCTGATGAAGAAAACAGGTTATTAGTGGTAGGAAGTGAATGAGGACAGTGTAGTGTTTCAGAATTCAAGGGAGGAGAAAATACTAAGAAGGAAGACTGAGAAAAGGCCAATAGATTTGACAATTAAAAGATTCCTGGTTTCCTTGGAAACAGCAGTTTCAGTAGAGTGTTAGAAATGAAAGTGAGAGATTCCAAAAGGTTGAGGAGGGACTAGATAGGGAAAAAGTGGTCTGAAGTCCCACATCAGTTCAAGGCTAGTCCTAGGATTTTGGCCTGAGAAATAAAATGATCCTTTCAAGATGTAGCAGAATCAAGGAAAGGCACTAGGAGGAAATGAATGAGAGGTCAGAGATGACCAATGGAACAGAGTTTCTTCCTACCCATCCACCAAGGGAGCCAGAAAAGGACAGAGAGATCAAGGGTATAGGTGCTTCTTTGCATTTCTCATTGAATTTCATATAGAATAAATGAATATTTCAATAAATAAATGTATATCTCAATGAATATTTGAAAATAAAATTAATAACAGACATATAAGAAATAACAATGATCAAACCAGCAAGGGTTAATGAGACACTGGATGTGTCTCCATACAGCTAAGAGAAGAAACAATAAAGTGCATAGCCTCAACCTACCTGTCCTTAGGGAGGCAGCAACTGCCAAACCCACAGGATTGCTAATTAATTTTTTCATGAATATTTAGCTAAGTGGCCTGCTCCAGAATCTACCTGTGTCAGAATGAGAGGGGTTTAGCTTTCTGAAAGGATATAACTAACCTCAGTTGTTCTAAATTCTTCATATAGCAGCATTATTTCATAGGCTCTGAAGCCAAACAGATAACCTTGCCTCTGGGCTCTTAGACTTAGGTCCTGCTAGCTAGTACTCTCCCAAATGCAGGTGAGGACATTGGGAGTGGAGGGAGAAAAGATGTACAAAGTGAAGACTACTGACAGCAGCTGAATGAAATCTGAAGGAGGGGATAGGGACAGAGCAAGGCCTGGAAATAATGTAAAAGACAATTAAATTAGGGTTTAAATGCATAATGAAGATAACTGGGCCTATCCCATAAGTCACAAGTCCAGCTGTTCAGTAATCAAGGCCTGGCAGATTACTTAGGCCTCATTTTCCTTTCTGGAAAATTGAGGAGGGAAAAGACATTATCCTTCTGGAAACCAAAATATTTTATATAAGGCTATGTGCCTCTTTCTCTTTGCAGAAGACTATAGTTCCAAACTGTGCCTAGGTACCAGTAAGTCATATACTTGACTAATTCTGAAGTAGAAGGAACAAAACAGTTCAACTTCCTCCCACCTTTTCTCATTAATAATAAGAGATTTATATTTATATAATGTGTCATCTATACACATTAACTCATCTGATCCTCACAACAATTTTGTGAAAGTGCTACAAATATTATTCTCATTTTACAGATAAGGAAATTAAGGCTGAAAGAGATTAAATTACTTGCCCAACATTACATAGCTACTGTGTGTCTTGGGCCAAATTAGAAATCAGATCCTCCTTGTCCACAGTATTAATCACTTTAAGAGAGGGATTTTTTTGGTGCTATTTTGTGCCATGGACCCCTTTGGTAGTTTGGTGAAAATTATGGACCCCTTCTCAGAATGATATTTTTAAATTCATGAAATAAAATACTTAGGATTACAAAAGAAACCAATTATATTGAAATAGTTGTCAAAATAAAATTTTTAAAAAGGTACAGGGGGCAGTTGGGTAGCTCAGTGAATTGAAAGCCAGGCCTAGAGACGGCAGGTCTTGGGTTCAATCTGGCCTCAGACACTCAGCCCAGCTCTATGACACTGGGCAAGTCACTTGACCCCCACTGCCTAACCCTTATACTCTTCTGCCTTGGAGCCATTACATAGTACTGATTCCAAGACAGAAGGTTTAAGGGAAAAAAAAAAAAAGGTACAGACCCCAAGTTAAGAACCACTGCTTTAAAATGTGGGGAATATTAAGCACAAAGAGACTTGTAACACAAGTCAGAGGCAGGCCTTGATCTCAGAGTGCCTGAACTTCAAGCTGACAGAGGACTAAGTGCCATTTTATCCATTGTTAGCCTTTGGGTCCACAGTATAATTGGGTTAGGAATCAAATTACTGGAGTAAGAGGGAAGATGGCAGCAGAGTAGAAGCAGTTGGCTTAACCTCTCCTAACCCACCTACATATGACTCCTCAAGAGGAGACAAAAACCAAATCCAGATGAACAAAGGGACCCCACAACAGGGTGCAGCATTGAAGGTACATGGGATCAGGGCATTTCCATGCTATAAGGGGGTGAAATAGCTCTCACTAAAACGTGAGCTGAGCAACCTCACACACACACACACACACACACACACACACACACACACACACACACACACACACCACCTACAGTGCCAAAGCCAGCACACAAGAGTTAGAGAAAGTTTGGAGTATTTACTAAGTCACTAAGTTCTTGCAGCTACCTGGGATCACCAGGGCCTGCTCCTGAGAGCAGAAAGACTTAAGACCCCAAGAGGCTAAAGAACTCTCAGACTTTGAACACAGACCTTGAGCACAGGCACAGACACGCATCCTAAGCACAGGTGTGGACCTTGAGTGGGGAACCCAGTGCAGAGGGGTGCATGACTGTGGAAGCAGCACCCTGAGATTGTTATAGGAGCCTCCAGCAGAAGAGCAAGCAAGGGGACCACCAGGAGGCTTGACCCTGAGAACAACTAGACCTGAGACCTCAGGAGCCTAAAGAGCGCAGGCAGACCCTGAGTGTGAGGATAAAGCTGAGAGGGCCCACGGGTGCTGTGACTCGGGCAAAAACTGCTCCACAGCTTGATAGGCAGAGAGCCTGTCTGCCTCACCCAGACTTCTGACTGAGAAAGAAACAAGCACAGCATAAGAACCTCAAAAGAGAAAGATCAAGAAGAAATCTTTAACATTCAACAACTTTTACACAGAAAAAATCCAGACAACAGAGAAAACAGCAGAGGAGAACAAACAAGTAATCACGACCAAACCTTCCCAAAAAAATGAAAACTGGCCATAAGCTCTTGAAGAGTTTAAATCTGAGATCATGAGAAAGATTGAAGAGATTTGGCAAGAAAAGTGGGAAATAGGAATCAAACTACTGTCTTAAGAATTCAAGAATATGGAAAAGAATGATACCCACATTCAGAGGAAGAACTACAGGAGAGGAAACACAGAAGAAAAACAACTGCTTGAACACTTGGGTTGATGAGGACATGATTGGGGATGTAGACCCAAAAGGACCACACCAATGCAACTATCAATAATATATAAATAAGTCTTGATTGATGACACATGTTAAAACCAGTGGAAATTCAAGTTAGCTATGGGGGGGGGGGGAGTTTGAGAGGGTGAAGGGGAAAGTAAAAACATGAATCATGTAACCATGGAAAATTTTTCTAAAAATAAAAAATATTAATAATAAAAAATACACTTAAAAAAAAGAGTTCAAGAGGTAAAGAAAGAGGCAGAGGGGAAGAAATAGGTTTCCCCAGCCTGTCATTATATCATCTGTAAGCTCCCTTTCCAGCTCTGACAATGTATAAATATGATGCTCAGTCTATTCCCTCCAATATGAGATTTCCAAGGAGAGGAAGAGCATCTCTGCTGCTGAAACAGAAAGGGAGTGCCCTGGAAGGAAGCAGAGAGGTGAGGGGAAACCTTAAAGAGGACTTGTGGTCAGGGACTGCTTAGAAGAAGAACCTAGTTAGGAGAAATAGAGGGTGCCAATCTGAGTCAGCAGATAAAGGTGGGGGGAGGAAAGCAAGGCTGCTCTGAGTCTCCTTTCTGGGCAGTCTCTAGCTGCATTTATAACAGGTAGGAGCATTTGCATAAGGAGAAGGTGGTAAAGAGCATCATTCAACACTAATAATAACAGTGATGGTGATGATGCTGATTAGCAATTACACAGGTTTACAAAGCACTTTACACATGTGATCTCATTTGATCCTCTCAACAACCCCAGGAAGTAGATGCTTTATTATCTCATTTTCAGCCTACTAGAAGCACATGCCCACACACATACATTGCCTCCAAGAACGTCTGTCTCTTTGGATATGCCTAATAGAGTACAAGTCCCACTCCCAGAGAAGCCGCCCTCTTCATGGGAACATCACCAATATAGTACTCTGGAGTACTCCCACTTCCAAGCTATCCTCCCCTGCCCAAGAGATTAATTCATTCAACTGACATTTACTGAGCTGATACTACCTCTCATCAGCATAGCACTTAAGTTTCCAATGGATTTTTACATCCATTTTCTCATCAGAAACTTACATCCATCAAAGGGGCTGGCAGGCTATGGTAGACTAGGCATTATCTACCACTTTACAGAGAAAGGCTCAGACAGGTCAAATAATTTGCCTGAGATTACACACTGAGAGGATCAATTATAAGATTTTTGAGCTAGAAAGAACCTGGGGACCTCTAGGCTAGAAGTTCTCAACCAGGGTCCATGGATAGATTTCATGGTGTCTGTGAATTTGGATAGGAAAAAAATTGCAAGTTTATTTCTACCTGTAACTGAAATTTAGCATTTCCTTCAAATAGGAATGTAATCAACAAAACATTATTTTTGAGAAAAATTTATAGACTTCACCAGTCTGACACAGGAATCCAAGATGTTAAAAAATTACTAAGAACTCCTACTCCAAGAACCTCATTCATTTCATAAATGAGGAAACTGAAGTCCTGAGAGGAAATGACTTGCCCAAGGTCACAATGGCAAGTAACAGCAGTGCTAGGGTTCAAACTGGAATCCTCTAGGTCTTGACAAGAGATGCCATGAAGAAGTCAGGACACAAATGTCAAATTCAGTGTTCTTTTAACCTAATAGATTCCACAACTTAGTTATTTAATGAAAGAGTCTAGGGAAAAGAGAAAACATCTTAGAGATCCACACAGCTATAGCACATAAGTATTCTTCAGATCTCCAAGAAAGTGTTTTATCAGAGACACTATCTAGATTTTAATGGACTAGAACACTGAATTGGATTGAAATTCAGGTGAATTTCAAAATAAAAGAGCTCTTACATTTGGGTTCTAAAAAAATCAATATTACAAGTATAAGATGAGGGAAGCCTGGTAAGAAATTAGTTTATCTGAAAAAGATCTGAGAGGTTTTTTAGACAAGCTCTACATGTGTTAACAGTGAGACATGACAGCCAAAAAAGCTAATGCAATCTTGGGGTGAAATAGAAGAATGAATTCTAGAAATAAGGAGTCAATAATTCCACTGGAATATTGTGATCAGTTTGGCACCACATTTGAGGAAGCTAGAGAGCAAGGTGACCAGGATGGTAAAGGGTCTTTAGTCTATGCCATATGAAAACTGGCTGAAGGAACTTGGGGATGTTTAGCCTAGAGAAGATACAATCTTTATCTTCAATTATTTTAAAGAGCCATCATGTGGTATAAGGATTAGACTTATCCAGAGGAAAGAACTAGGAATAATAGGTAGAAAGAGGCAAATATAGGTTTGATATAATTTTTTTAACTTCCTACCAATTAATGCAAACTTCAAAGCAGACAAAACTGCCTGGGAAGGTAATAGGCATCCCTCTTAGAAGATCTTCAAGCAAAAACTAAGTGACCCTTATCAGGTATATAATACCAAGGATTCTTTTTCCAGGTACAGATTGGATTAGATGGATCATATGAAATCCCATCCAACTCTAAAATTCCATAACTGATGGAGTGAGTCAGTTTGCCAGAATGAACAGACCACTAATCTCTAGATCTCAATGCTATAAGAGAAGAGGAAGAAGACTTTTAATCCCAAACTCTGTTGGCCTAAGTGATATGGGAGATATGAATAATAGTTGGTGCCCTCGAAGAACTTCTGAAGGGGGTAGGGCTAGAGTGGAAGGGATGAGAGATAGGGGATGGTAAAAGGAATAAAGTCTACATAAAATCATTAAAAGAGGGCAGCTGGGTAGCTCAGTGGATTGAGAGCCAGGCCTAGAGACGGGAGGTCCTAGGTTCAAATCCGGCCTCAGACACTTCCCAGCTGTGTGACCCTGGGCAAGTCACTTGACCCTCATTGCCTACCCTTACCAATCTTCCACCTATAAGTCAATACACAGAAGTTAAGGGTTTAAAATAAAAAAATAAAATAAAATAAAATAAAATAAAAAATCATTAAAAGAGGATGTGAAAAACACATGAGGAAGACATACAGAATACAAGGAGAATTCAGAAGAGAGATTTGTTATTTCAGATAGGAAGGGAATCATTGAAGCCTTTAGAGGACCATAGATCAAGGGTGGAAAAGGGCCTTTTAGTCCAAGTTCCTCAACATAAAAAGAAAAGATAGGAGAAGGGCATGGGGTGAGGTGGAACTAAAGGAGAAGAGGAAGAGGAAGAGGAAGAAAATGGAGAGAGGAAAATGGGAAGAACAAGTACTGCTATTGGCTAGAGTTTAGAGAAGGCATATCAAAGATCTAGCTAGAAAAAAGGAAGCTATAGGCTAGTATTCAACTAAGAGATACCCAGTGAGCAATAGAGAATCACTGAAAGTTAAGCAATGTAAAGGTTGGAGCTAAACTTTAAGAAAATTAATCTGGTGGCATTCCCAAGAGATAAAGGAATCAGATTGCAATTTAGAGCTAGAAGAAAACTCAGAGGTCCTTGAGGTAGAAACTGAGGTTCAGAGAAATCAGGTAACTTCCCCAAGGTCATAAAGGCAGTAAGTAGCAAAGCCAGCACACCTTTCACTAAAACCCTTTTCAAGGTTATAAAGAAACCCTTATGCTATAACTGGAACTTGAAGGGGAAAACAAAAAGAAAGTGTTCTCTGCTCTGGCCAATTGTAAAGAAGTTGCAAATATCAGAATGATGATCATGCCTGAACCTTTAGGTTCAGGTTATCAGCCTCCTGGCAATTTGCTATTGTTTCTTCTCCAGAAAGAGAAGCCTAGGAAGACTAACCCCAAAAAAAGATGAGACTGATTCTGACCAGAGTGGTTCCTCATAAAATAACTGTCATCTTCTGGCATCCTCTCCCACTCCCAGCCCTGAGAATAACAACTTTCACATTATTTTTGTCCCCTCAAATAGACAAACTCCACTGCTTCCCATCAGAAAATGCCAATTTCTCTAGAGTAAGGCAGAGCCATTAGACCTCTGAACCTAGGGTCTCTTAGTCGAACATTCATCACTAAGCTGAGGTTCTAGGTCTCAAGCCTGAGCCCAATATTCAGATGCCTCTACTCCCAATTCTACAGAATTGCTTACTTTGTCTATAAGGTTAATAAGGCCAGATGGCTCTACTTTAGATTAAACTTTACTTGTGGTCAATTCTTCCTAAAATAGGATTTAAGAAGCTGAGAAGGAAATTCCATAGTAAAGCCCTGATTCTAGAGTTTTCCCCAGCTTGGCCTGAACCGCACCCCCCCTCCCCCAACCACGAGACACATGTGTTATAGATCTCCCCTCCCACTACCACCACCAATCCTACCTCCCCAAAAAAGGGGAATAAAGCAAAACTAACCCTGACAGCACAAAAGTGCTGTCTCTGGGAAACAGAGCAGCATAGCATCAAATGGCTGGTTTCTCTTTCCTCTGAAGATTAAGGCCAGAGACACAGACTGCCAGGGGAATCTGCAGAGTGAACCTTAGGGAAGAGGGGAGAGGGAGGGCAGTCAATCAGGCCTTCCTTCCCTGCCCAACAGTCCTCAATGAATCCCTGCTTCCTACCACATCCAAGCCCTCTCTGCTCTCTATTATTCCCTTCCCCCTTTTTAGGCTCTGAATAATCATTTGACCTACTAAAACAACCTTATTTCCCATGACTTCCCTAGATGAACCATCTTTTCTGCTTGAGTCTGTCTCCTCATTGGCCCCTAAACTTATCAGTCCAATTTCTATGTCCATGCCTTTGCTCTTATTTCCTCCGTGTAGCCAAATCCTCTCACTGTCCAGTTCAAATCCTGTCCTTTCAATAAATTCTTTCCTGGCTATCCTACCCTTCAGTGGATTTGTTACCATATTTATAGATTTGTCCTTCCCAATTTAGTATTCCTTTATACATTATTTTGGGGATCTATTATTTTACCAGTTAAGCTTATTTTCCTAATTAGATCATGAGCTCCTTGAGGGCAGGGTCTTCTTTTGTTCCCTTCACACTTCTAGGTCCAATAAATGCCTACTAATTAATTCAGATATTCATCCAGATGGCTTCACTAATCTTTGATACTTAACTCCTTACTCTGCCTGCTCCTCCCCTCTTCTCTAATCACACCCTCGGCTGGAGAATATTTTAAAAGCTCTCCCAAAGTAATCACCAGCGTAACCCATAAGCAGTTGGTCACACAGACCCCCTTCCCATCTTGGCAGGGAAAGAGTAGAGAAGGTGGAAAGAGAGGGATAGAGGCATTTATTCTATTTCTTCATCAAAGGAACATTAATGGCTAACATATAAGAAAAATAGCAAGAATATTCTTACTTAGATCTCCAGTGGAAAGGAATGAGTCTTTTCAGCAATCTAAACTTAAGGGCTTAAAATTAAAATTCCTCTTTCTCTTCATTCATCCCCAATTGATGGGGAAAAACTTTCAGGAGCTCTCTGTTCCTGATCAGAGACAGTAGGGGGAGAAAAAGAAGAGATGGACCCTTAATATTCTTTCTAGTAGAGTACCTCAGTCTGAGCATGTGCTTTGGAGTAGACAATCCTTTCAAGCCAACCTACATTCCTGGGATGCTCCAAGTTCCATAAATGTGACCTCCAATTCCAGGGAGCCCTGAGACTTTGGGGGGTTGGGAGAAGGCAGAAATGGCAAGGAGCCAGACAATATTGTCCTTCAAAGGGTAGATAGAGACTCTTTATCCAAAGAAGCCTTCCTTCCATGACTTTTAGGACATCTTCTGCTGGCTGAATCCAGTGAGGTTTCTTCTAAGAACTACAAAAACAAGGAAAGGAGGCCCAGATTGGGGGAGAGAGGAAAGAGGGTATAACTATTCCAAGGGCAGGGGCCAGTGCACAGGCTCCTTCTGGCAGAGTTAAAAATAAACTCTTCGTACTCCCTGCCCTGCCCCTCCCCTCCAGAGGCCAATGAGCCTTGGCAGATAAATCTCTCCCTTCAGAGGAAATGAGGCCCTGGGGGTGGTGGGGCAGCAGTGGAGACAAGGACAAACTATACAACTTTGGCTAAAAGGAGGGGGCCCTGAGTTCTTACCTCCTGGCCACTAACACCATCCCATTTCACACCAACTCAAAACCCTAATTACAGAACAAGTCTACAGAATACCTCTATTTCTCTGCCACAATCAGCAATGCCAACACCTGTTCCAGGAGCCAAAGAGATATCGAGAAACAGCATGGCAAGGTCAAAGTAAAGAAAAAGAATTTACCCTAACCTGCCATCAAAAGGACATTCTAAACACTTGTTTAGCACCTCCCAGACTGCCTAGGCCTCCTAGATCCCCAGTCAGAAGGAAGCAGAGGAAGGCTACTGCAGCTGCATTTGGCCCAGTGATAGGGAGGCTTTCTGAAGCCAGGCAGATGGAGTGGTACTTAGTGAAAACTTCTGCAACAGGGATCTGACAGGCCCCTCTGACGCATGAATCAGGCAGCACCATGCCTGGGCCCAGTTATTCTTGGAAGCCATCAAGATGAGGTCACACTGTGAGGGCTGTAACTTGAATCCCCCATTCCATGGTAGTGGTGAAGAAAGTTAGGAACAGACTCAGGAAGAGCCAAAGCAGGAGCCTTCCTCAGGGAGCAGTTCTAAGCCAAAGAGCAGTTAGGGTGAGGGAAAGCCCCCACATTCTCCTCCTCATCACTACAAACCCTTTCTGGCAGAGGAAGCTTTTCAGGGTGCAAATTATGTAGTGGAGAGGTTGGTACAACAGAAAGTTCTACCTACCTTCCAACCAATCCTTCTCTTCTTCCTACTCTCACCCTTTCCTTGGGGGGCACTTGATGAGGTAAGGCAGAGCCAATCAGTCTTTTCAACAAAGCTCATCAGGAGAGTGCCAACCTCAAGGTCTTCGAGCATTCAGGGTTGTCATTTGGTCCACCTCTACTCCAAAGGGTCAGGTAGGGAGAATGAGGAGGAGGGGACAGAAGCAGAGGGACAGGGAGCAGTACAATTCAGCAGCTTGGCAGGAGGTGGCCCAGGAGTGAAATCTAGGGGGCCCCGGCTGTCAGGGCAGACTGCAGTGGTGGCAGATTTATTTTTAGCTGGCTGGGACAGAAGGGGGCAAGTAAGACAGTCCCTCAGCCCTAGGCATGATGCCAGACTGCAGATGTCCAGTGGGCTGGGAGCCCCATAACAATCTGGATGATCAGAGCAACAGAAAAGTGGTCAATACACCCCCCTATACACACACACACACACACACACACACACACACACACAATGGAAACCAGCTCTCACTCATCAACTGATCTTTCCATGATATAAGACAAGGCACAGTCCTAGGCCAGAATAAAATCAGGAAGGGTTAAATAATGGGACAAAGATTCCCTTTCTGAAGAAAGTCCAACAGAATAATACCCCTATCCAACCTCCCCTCTTCCTCACTGGGACACCTGGCTGTCAAGTTGCAACTTCATAACAGGTTCATAGAGAAAGACATGAGGATAGTCCAGAACTATGGTCCTCAGTACAATGGAATTAGTACTGAGAGTTGGAAAGGGCATCAGATTGGCATCTAGTCCAGCCTGTACCTGAACAAGAATCCTCTCTAAACATCCCCCCAACTATGTGAAGTGGTCATGCCACCCCTACCTTCAGGCTTCCAATCTAAAGGAGTCCATGACTAAGTAAGCCAACCCATTCCACTTTGAGACAACTTTGTTGTTTTTTAAGCCTTTCTTCAAATTAAACTTAAATCTGCCTTTCTTCATCATCTACCCATTGTTCCTCATTTTGCCCTTTGGCAAAACTGTCCAAGCTGTACAAACCTAAACTCTCTTCTAAAACCCATTCCTTCAAATACTTGAAAACATCCATCAAAAACCCCCAAAAGCCTTTTCTGCTCCAGGCTACACATCCAAAGTTCCTTCAACTGATCCCTTTAAGACAGGATATAGTCCTGCTTCCCTTCCTCTTCACCCCACAAACTCCTTTGGAGAAAGCACAAGAATTGATAATGTACTTTGATGTAGCTTTTGTCTCTGTCCAAAAACCTTTCACTTATCGAACCCTTTCTAACATGCTCCTGCCACCCCTAAATCCATGAGGTTTCCAGTAAGGATGACCAAAGCTCTTCATGGGGACTCAAGTTCCAAGTGGACTAAGAAAAGAGTTATCTAAGCAATGGAGAAGAGTCACCAATAAGGATTAAAACTCAGGGACATTTCACAGCCTCCCCCATAGCCTATTCTTTGATGTAGAAAACATGGTACAAGGTTCAGAAATACCTTCATGGCTAACAATTGACCCTATTTCTCCTATTTCTCCACCCCCTTATCTCTAAATCTGAAAGACAGGACTAAGATTTAACTGTCCAGGATATGTCACACTTAGAGACTGGCTTCATGAAGCCTTGAATCAGAAGAAATTGGTGAAAGGGAAATAGGCAAAAGTCATACCATTTCCCCTTCTTCCTGCTCTGCCCAGGGCTACCTGAGCTATCTTCCTGGCTCATCTGGAAAACCATGAGTTCCACAAGTCACAGAATTCCACCTGCTTCTCCAGTCAGTCCAATTTTCCTTGTCAAGATCTTTTGTTCTTTTACATGAGCTTTACAAGTTCTCTTACATGAGTATTTCTTTGGCAGTGGGGTAAGGTGCAATATCTCTTCTTACCATGTAAGTCAGAGGGGTCAAACATAAAGCTACCAAATTTAACAAAATAAATAAAAATATGATAGCTCATAGATAATGTTAACATATATTCATCTACTAATAAAATGTCTCCTAAGTCAATATGCAGTTTGTAGATATCCATAAGTAATGTTTAGAAGTTGCACGTTTCTATTAAGTTTGGCACCACTGATATAAATGCTCAGGTGCTTATCACCTCAGTTCCCAACCTCACCAATGGTGGAAGACCACTGTTAAAAGTGGTTTCATTTAGGGCAACTAAGTGCCTCAGTGGATAGACACAGGCTTGGAGTCAGGAGGATGTGGGTTCAAACCTGGCCTCAGATACTTCCTAGCTATAAGACCCTTTTTACTAGGCCCAACTGCCTTGCCCTTAGCACTCATCTGCCTTGGAACCGATATTTGAATAATCCACTATAAGAATGAAGGTAATTTAATTTAATTGGTCTCACTTCCAAAGCACTTGAGCCTCTTATGTACCAATCAGAAAACTGGGGGGGGGGGTCAGAGGGGGGGAAGGACTGCAAGTTTTTCATTCCTTTATAGGTGTTAACACTTCATCCTCTGAGAAAAGAAATCTTTTATTTCTCCAGATACCGCTGATACTTGTAGCCTTGACCCTGAAGTCCAAGGGCATCTTTCAGATCCATATATCCTAGATGTTTGCTAAAGATTAGGTCTCAAGCACCACCATGCCCGGAATTCATAACGTGCAAGGCACTGAAAATCTCAGCCTGGATCTTGTGTCACGGGATGCCAGCAGCCCAACTACATCAGAAAAAAGCCAGGGACAGGGCTGACTTATGTACAATAGAATTTTGTTCTTAAGAAACTAAAATGGAAAGGTCTCATGGAAACCTAAGCACTACAGTCTTCCTCCTCTAGTCTGGGGAAAGGGAAAGGAATAAGCATTTACATAGCACATACTATTTGCTAGGCACTATGCTAAACCTCTTTTACATATAGTGTCTCATATGATTCTCACAAAAATAGTAGGTGCCATTATTACTCCCATTTCACAGATGAAGAAACTGAGGCAAATAGAGGTTAAGTGGCTTGCCCAGGGTACCAAAGCTTGTAAGTTTCTGAGGTTGGACTTGAACTCAGGTCTTCTTGACTCCAGGGCCCTCTCTATCCATTGCACTACTGGCTGCTAATTGCTTGCTGTTTTAACAGACCTCTCTCTCTCTCTCTCTCTCTCTCTCTCTCTCTCTCTCTCTCTCAAAAGACTCTTCTTATATGCAGGATATTATTTTATTTTATTTTATTTTTTTTAAACCCTTACCTTCTCTCTTAGAAGTGTATTAATTCAAGGATTGAAGAGTGGTAAGAGCTAGGCAATTGGGATTAAGTGACTTGCCCATGGTCACACTGCTAGAAATGTCTGAAGCCAGATTTGAACCCACGTTCACCTGACTCAAGACCTGGCATTCTGTACACTGAGCATACAGGATATTTTTAAATGAAGTCAAATTGAAATGAATTTCACAACAGTTACTCTGACTCTACATAACTATCAACACCCTCAGTTCTACAGCACATTGGAACTTAGTATCAATTCTAAGACAGAAGGTAAGGTTGTTATTTTTTTTTAAGTCACTGTTCCCAGGGCAGCTGAGTAGCTTAGTGGATTTGAGAGCAAGGCTCAGAGACAGGAGGTCCCGGATTCAAATCTGTCCTCAGACACTTCCTAGGTGTGTGACCCTGAGAAAGTCACAACCCCTATTGCCTACCCTTACCGCTCTTCTGCCTTGGAACCAATACATGGATTTTGTTTTTTTTTAATAATAATAAAATAAAATAAAAGCCACTCAATCGAGAACATGTTTATTCTTTCTTTATTCAGGATAGTCTCCCTCAGAATGCCTGCCCTTAAACTTAGCCAAGTCTTCCTCTATTCCCCCAAGGCTCAACTCCATTCTACCTTTTCAGACTACACCAGCCCTGGCTGATATCCTTTTTCTCCAAACAACTTTTGATAGTTACTAGTTAGCATTTTAGGTATATCTAGTCTTGTATTCTCAATAATGATCATTGTATGTATGTATGTATGTATGTATGTATGTATGTATGTATGATACAGTGGAAGGAGCACTGGGGTAGATGTTAAGAAACCCAGGGTTCTAGTCAACTCACTGTGTGACTGTGAGCATGTCACCACCTCAAAGGACCTCAGTTTTTTCAATTGCTAAATGACTGGACTAAATGACCTATCAAGTCCTTTCCAGTTCTAAATCTATGATCCCATTACTGACATTTTAGGATTCTGAGATTATAGATTATATTAAGATAGAGACTATGACTTATATTTCCATAAAATTTTCTAAAGAAGAAAGAGAGGAAATAGAGAGACAGGTCAGAAAGATTTAAATGAGAAAACACAGGTTCTTATTTTCTCCAGTCTATGCCACAGGAAAGGCAAACAGATAAATTATGACAACATTCTAGAAAACTATAGTTTATGAAGCAATAATATGCTTCAACTAATCAGAGAATAGTGACAACAGGATTGGCTTTAATTGTGTCAAGCTAGTGTAAAAGAAGGGATTTCACAATTGGTAGGGAGAGAAAAGAGAGGGCAGTACAACTGAGGAACTAGAGAACCCCATCTAGGAATACAACCAATTGAAACACATGTGAGTTAGGACTAGGATTATTATTACCAACCAGAAGCAAGAAGTTCAGGAGAGATGGATTATAATTGTTTTGTCACAAGCAAACAATATATGCTTTCAAATAAGTCAGTTCACTTCCCAAGATAAGAAGTCCTCTCATCTGTAAAAACAAGGAGGGGAATAAGGAGATGGGGAGAAGAGATCCTGTGACAAGATAATCACTAAAGATACCTTTCAGTTCTAACATGATAGAATATGAAATAGTTAATGAAATTTACATGGGCTTCCACCACTGAGAGAATTTCTGGTTTTAAACCAGTTAACACAATCCCTAGGATTAAGAGTTACAGAAAAGCTTTTCAAGCAAAAAAGAAAGTGGAAAGAGTACTGGCTAATAGAGTCTGAGGATCTGGTATAACTCCCTGAATATAACCTTGGGCAAGTCACTTTTTCTCTGGGTCTTTAAAATCAGGTGGTTAGACAACAATGGCCTCTGAGGCTCCTTCCAGCTCTAAAACTAGGATCCCACAAGCTCTGGTTTAGAAACCACCTCAAACTTTGGACAATTTCCCATGACCTACTCAAGATTCTTGCCTTGTGGGTTCCTCACCTACATTTCAAAGTAAAATCTATGGTGAGCACAGTGTGTGTTAGACTCAAGGGGAGCATGGTTTAACAGTGGAAAACACCTTCCTTCAGCATCACAGCAATAACTGAGGGGCTTAAAAGGGTAAGTCAATAATAACTGAGGGGAAGAACAAGAGTTTCAATGGGGAGAGGGTCCTACTCTCATTTCAACTTCACACTGTCTTAGTAACTCTGGTCAACCTCTTTGAGCCTGTTTTCTTGTCAGCAAACTACAATACTTTCCCTACTTAATTCACAAGGGAGTTGCAAGAAAATCAGTTTACAAACCTTAAAACAGTATTTAAGTTTAAGAGAATTGCTTTGGGGCTAGAGGAGTGTAAAGGATGTATAAGGACTAAAGTGAGGTCTTCTCTAGCCTATGGTCATAAGATCAAGGATTTAGAGCTAGAAGGGATTTCAGAAAACATATCCAGTCCAATCCCTTAGTTTAAAAGATGAAGAAAATGGAAATGACTTGCCCAGGATCATGAAGCTGGGATGTACTAAAGGCAGAATTCAAACACAGGTCTGTCAGGCCTCAAGTACTCTTTCTCTGATGAGCAGGGGAAAAAAATGTGCTTAACACAAGCAAGGAGGATATGACAAAGTAAGACCACAATACCCACCAAAACACTTTTAAAGGTTAGTTAGAAAGAAACAGAGCTGGTCATTTTTTTAAAGCCATCACTTAACAGGAATGAGAGGTCACTAAGCCACAAACAAGTCTCATAATATCATAACAACCTCAGTTTTTCCCATTGCTAGGTATAGGCACATAGGAGTCCATCCATATCACTCATCTCTCCCCACAAAACATACATTTCAAAAAGCCAAGAAATGTTTAGGAAGCCTCCATTATAAGCCTTCCTCCCACCCCAGGCTTTACTAGTCAAATTAGGGCAATTATTTTGGTCTCTAAGCTCCCCAACTTCATACTCAAAACTACTATTTGTAAATATTAATTCTCTAATCAGCACAAGAGATTAATCAAAAGTTGAGATCTTTAATGTGTATCTCCAGAGCACGATTCTTCTAACAAGATTCCCCCTTTCCCTTCCTCTTCCTGCAATTATGTCTTAACCAATATTTGGATATAGTGTAGCTGTTGACACTGCTGCCACTCTCCTGATGCCTCACCCAGGCTTTCTTCCTCTGTTATTAAGTTTTTACACAATGAAGTGTGGGAAATGTGCAATTTAACAGTTGAGTCAACTCATGAGATCCAGAAGCAGGCTGTCTGTCAAAACAGAGTGACTTCACTTCTCCTCACCCACTTCTAACCTGAAAAGAAGGATAAAATGTGCTCATAAAAACCCACTGTGCTAAAAAAATGTCATTTAAAACATTAGGAGATTCTCCTTTTAGTACTACAAGGGAACATGTTTAAAAGGGAAAGTCCCTTTCCTGATAATCAGAAGAAAAATTTTAATCATCTCTCTAATCACCCTCCTTTACACACAAAAAACAAATTATTTCCAAGGGATTCTATTAGTTATATAAATTCTCTAGGATTTCTATTTCCAGTGTAAGGGCTACTCTTCTGACATCTTTATGCAGTATTTTTACTCCTTCAGAGAAAGAACGGATAACTCCTATTCCTAAACAGCTGATGGCCAGAGCAGTCAGAGAACACAAATCTCTCCCGGAGAGAAGAATTTGTCCCAGTCTTAAAGCTGTGAGTTAAATCTAGTCAAACTTTGTATTCTTCCACAAAGCCATATAAACTAGTTTCTCTTCCCCCATTATGGGCTGAGAAAGAAAAGAGATTTAGAAGACAATGTAAAAAGGAATAAATCATTGAAGCATATATTTTATCCCTTAAAAAGGTAGTTTCCCTTCACAGCCTTCAACTTCAACTTCAGAACATACCTTCAGCTTAGATTTAGAGGAGAAACTTGAAGCTACAAAAGAGAATTTGAAAGTCATTTTGGCCAATTTAAGGGGGGGGAAAGCTCATCTTTTGAGTTAATCAATATATTATATATACAGTCAACCAATCTGTTTTTATTTGCCATCTATCCCTCAGAGAAGGAATAGTGGCTACTCAAACAAAAGTTTACACACCTTTTAAAACTAACTACTTTGGGAAGGAAGGCTACTAATACTAACAATTGACATCAAACAATTCAATTTACAAAGTGTTTTGCATCTATTATCTCATTATATTGTTGCAACTATCCATCAAGGGAGGTACTATCTAGATTCTATCTAGATTGCACATCTGAGGAAACTGAGGCTCAACATCACTAATTGAGGATGTCATAGAGCCAGGATTCAAAACCCAAGTTTTCTGTTGACTCTTTCCCAAGCCAGTACAGCTGTCTCCTAATACAAAACAAGGACTTTCTCCTCTCTTACAGTCATCAAGATGTTACCTATCAAAGACAACCCAGAAGATGAAGTATTTTACCTTCAGATAGGGCTTCTTTTTTTTTTTTTTAAATCACTATGAGAAGAAAACTCACTGTGAAGATTCCCTTAACCTGTCCCTAGCTAAGATTAGAGCTCTGCTTTGTCCCAATATAGGATCTCCAAACCCAAACACTTTGCCTCACAGGGTTGCCTTCTTGTATCTCCCCACTAGTCCTTCTATCTTCCTCAAAACTAAAGCAATGATTAGTGGAAGGACACATCAAATCTCTCATCTCTAGGATTTCGGAAGGAGAGGTTTCTTCCCACCCCACACACCTCATCAAGGGATTTAATAAAAACTTCAAGAAGGCCAAGTCAAGGTGTACATAATAATTTTGATCAATGGAATATGAAAATAGCAGATACGGCATTAAAGTCTCCCTCTCTGGAATGGTATTGGGGGAGGAGGGCGCTGAGAAAGGGTAAAGGCATAGGGACCAAAACAAATCACCCTCCCCCACCCATGGGTCTAAGGCGGGGTTCCCCCTCCGGAATCTCCGGTCTGGCACCTCTCTGGGCCAATGCATTTTAAGTAGAAGAGAGAAGACTTTTACTCTAGAGGGCAAGGGAAGTGAAATCACACATTCCGGCTCCCAAATAAGGAAAGAGGCAAAATAAACCTCTACGATCCGACTTCTCCAAACCAACCAACCAACCAGCTCAATGAGTAATGGGCCTTTTGTGCCGGGAGAGAGAGAGAGAACAAGAGAGACAGAGACAGAGAGAGAGAGAAAGAGAGAAAGAGACAGAGACAGAGAGACTGAGACAGACAGAAAGACAGAGACAGATAGAAAGGGAGGGAGGAAGGCAAGGGGAGGGGAGGAGGGAGGAAGAGGAGGGGAAGGAAAGAGATAGGGAGAGGCAGAGAGGAGAGATGGGGAACCACAACCCCTTAAAATCACTTCCTTGAAACTGACTGCGAATGTTAAAGCAGAAGCGATCTAGGATCTGACAGTGTAGATTCAAATGAAGCCCGCTCAAACCCCAAAATAGCAAATCCTCCCAAATCTCTTTGGAGTTCACCACTACACTAACTCCCTAAGGTGACCGGAAACTGTCCCAAGATCACAGGGAGACCAAAAATCTGCTCTGACCTTCCCCTCCCCCAAAGTCACACACTTCGTAATAACTCCCAACAATAACTCAGACAACACCTCCTCTTTTCCCTCCTCCTCTTTCTCCTACTCCTTACCCCGTACCCTCCGTCCCCCTCCCCCTCCTCACCCGAGGGCTCCCAGGAAGAAGCTAGGGGAGAAGGGAGTAGGGTCAGGTAGATCTTTTTTAAGCAGTTCCCGGCTTCCCCCGGCAAGGTGGCAGTAGCCACACGGAGTCCCCTCCTCTTCCTCCTCCTTCGTAGTCCTCCGCCCCAAACTTACTTTGAGGGCGAATTTCTCCCCAGTCTTCTTGTTAAAGATCTGCAAAACTTTCCCGTTGATGCCGAGCCCCAGGACCTGGCTGGTGACCTTGTAGTCATCCGTGATAGCATTCTTCTTTATTTGCAGGCTCGACTTGACATAGAACTGGGGAAACTGCTGAGGGGGTTGGGGGGGCGGCGGCGGCTGTGACTGCTGCTGCGGCGGCGGCGGCGGAGGCGGTGGCGGCGGCAGAGGCAGCACCGGAGGCTGGGGCTGGGGCTGGGGCTGGGACTGGGAGGGGGGCTGGGGCTGTTGGGGCGGGGGCGGCGGTGGAGGGTTGGGGAACAGCACGGGCGGGGTCTGGCCGGGTGAGTTAGACAGCATGGTGCCGGGAGACAGGGGAGCAGGAGGAGGAGGACTCCGGGCCGTCTCCTCCTCCGGCCCTGGACTGGGCCCCCGCCACCCCGCGCCCGGCTGGGAAGTTTGCTTCCCGGCGGCGGCAGAACCGGCTTCCCCAGCCCAGCTCAGCCCCGGCTCCAGCCTCGGCCCGTAGGCTGCCTCGGTCGATCGGTCAGTCAGTCCGTCTGGGCGTGCTGGCTCGCGCCTGCCCCCCGGGGGGCCTGGCGCTGCGGGAAGCCGCGCGGGGACGGCTGGGGGCCGGCCCGGGGGAAGCTCGGCGCGACAATGTATCCAGCCCCGGGGCCCGGCGGCC
>NC_058133.1:110934917-110991425 GCF_016433145.1 Gracilinanus agilis | reverse complement strand
AGGAAGGAAGGAAGGAAGGAAGGAAGGAAGGAAGGAAGGAAGGAAGGAAGGAGGGAAAGAAATTCATCTCAGAATTCTTGGGAAGATCAAATGAAAAAATGTGTGTAAAATGCTAAAAACATTCAATCACTATGACATATCCACTATCATCATTATATACATGTATATACATATTTGTGTATATAAACACCTTATGTGGGAGCTGAAGCAACTGACAAACATGAGCACAAGGATCCTGAAGGCATAGTGCCTGGCCCAGAGTTTTCGGTCAATAAAATTACCTGTTCATTAGATTTGATGCGACAATATATAGACCTTCATCTTAATTTTACCCAAACTCCACGTATTGCCTTCCACAGGCTCTCTTTCCCATTGCATCCTTGAGGTATGGAGGTGACTCTGGACTCCAGTTCTAATAGGCCTTACTTTTTTTAAACCTTGGAAAGGGCTAGGCAATGGGAGTTAAGTAACTTGCTCAGGGTCACACATATAGGAAATGCCTGAGGTCACATTTGGATCCAAGACCTCCCATCTCCAGGCCTGGCTCTCTATTCTCTGAGCCACCTACCTGCCCTTAGCAGGCCTTACTTAACAAAATGGAAAGGCCCAGTCACAGATCCAGGAAACCTCTGCAATGGTTACTATATGAAAACCAGCTTGGCTCAGTTTGGAGAGGCTTATCAACAAGTGGGCTACAGGGCAATGGAATTCTTTCAGCCACAGAAACTCCAGCAGACAGTCTACTAAAGTGAGAAGGAGCTGATCTCTGGAATGGTGAAGATAGCCACCCACATGATGAAATCAGAGAGCTTTTATAGTACTGGGCAGCTCAGTGGTACAGTAGCTAGAGCATGGGACTTGGATTCAAGAAGGTCTAAATTCATAATTCTTCCTCAGACACTTACCAACTGTATGACCCTGGTTAAGTCACTTAACATTTCTGTGCCTCAGTTTCATCATTTGTAAAATGGAAGTGGATAGCACCCTTTCATGGGGTTGTGAGGATCAAATGAGATAATATGTTGGTTCCTTGTAAGCCTTCATGTGCCATATAAATGATCACCATTATTACATCGAAGAAATATTGGTCCTTTTTTAGGCTTAGCCTAATTAGTTTCAGACTATTTGCCAGTAGCCATTTGTGTGGTTGATAAAGTCTAGATAAAGTTATCAGTGTTTAACCATTCCCCCCTTCTCCAACAAAATCTTCCCCATAACAAATTAAGGTAAAAATAATGTCATTTTTTTCTGGAACAGCATTTTTCCTTTAGGGATTATGGAATCTAGATAGGAGGATTTCATTCTAAGTAACAGAATCCCCTCCTGTATGAGAAACAGGGGATGGAGTGATTGAGCAGTAAAATGGTACTTCTATCAGATGTACTGATACAAAACAGTATGATTCAGAATCTAAAATAATCCATTGGAGCAGGTCTTCTCATCAGAAATAAGAGAAATGAATTGGTTGATAAATAAAGTCACCAGCCAGCTCCATATCATCAACCTGCATTTTTCTGACAAAATTAGGACTTTCACTTAAGGAAAAGTAATCACATAAGAATCACTACATTAAAAGAAAAACCTTGAAAAACCTAAAAGAGCTTGAAGAATCTTCCTCAGGGGTAGCTAGGTAACTCAGTGGAAAGAGAGCCAGGCCTGGAAATGGGAGGCCCTGGGTTCAAATGTGACCTCAGACACTTCTTAGCTCTGTGACCCTAGGCAAGTCACTTAATCCCAATTGCCTTGCCCTTTCCAATCTTCTGCCTGGAAACCAATACTTGGTATTGATTCTAAAACAGAAGGTAAGGATTTTGTTTTGTTTTGTTTTGTTTTGTTTTGTTTTGTTTTGTTTTAAAGGAATCTTCTTCAATCCCTGTTTCTGTGAATTGGACAAGAGATTTAATAAAGTGCTGATGACGATGGAACCATGTTGAAAGAAAGTGATGATGATGCTCTCTTTCATTTCTTTTTCTGCCATCTTTATCTCTTCATCCCCCTTCTACTCCAGATCCTAATGGACATATAATGGGAGCTGCAAGGAACTGGGAAATTGAATTCAATATTTCATAAGAGACTACTTAAGAAACACTATATGTGTAATGGGCATGTTTAAGGTGGGGAAAGACTTTTTAATCAAGATATCTGGGCAGCCTATGTTAACACATGAGGTTTTCTCAACCCATGAGGCAGTATGCATATGACACAGTGGTGGAATCAGCAAGGAAACATCTGGAAAGGAGGTAGAAAGGCACAGTGACCTCTTTGCTACCTACTCCTTATAATCAAATCTCTGGGCCAGAAGGTTTGAACATTTTAGTCGCTTTATTTGCCTAATTCTGGATTGCCTTCCAAAATGGTTTTATTGATTAACAAAATATATAATTCAACCAAAAGTACACTAGTGTCTCTATATTCCCCCACAATCCCTCAATACTGACTATTCTCATCTTTTCCAATTTATATTCCAATATCTTTTCCAATTTCCTAGGCATAAGGTTAAATCACAAAGTTGCTTCGACTTGCCTGTCTCTTATTATTAATGATTCGAAGCATTCATTCATATGGCTTATTAATATTTTGCAATATTCTTTAGAGAATTGTTTGTTCATATCCTTTAATCACTTATCTAAACATATTATATAGCAAACCCTTGTCTGAAAAACTGGATTCAAAGATTTTTTTCCCATTCAACCACATTTCTTCTTAATTTAGATGTATTCATTTTATGTGTGCAGGATCATTTCAATTTTATATAATCAAAATTATCTGTTTTCTCTTTTTAAATTTCCCTATCCTTCTTTTAGTTAAAAAAAATAACCTTCTTATGTAAAATGAATAATTTTGATTACACTAAATTAAAGTGTTTTGTACAAACAAAACCAATGGAGCCAAAATTAGAAAGGAAGCAACAAATTGGGAAAAAATCTTTATAACAAAAACCTGACAAAGGTCTGATTACTCAAATTTATAAGGAACTAAATCAACTGTACAAAAAGTCAAGCCATTCTCCAATTGATAAATAGCCAAGGACATGAATAGGCAATTTTCGGATAAAGAAATCAAAACTATCAATAAGCATATGAAAAAGTGTTCTAAATATCTTATAATTAGAGAAATGCAAAGCAAAACAAAGCAAAACACCTCACACCTAGCTGGTTGGCTAATATGACAGCAAAGGAAAGTAATAAATGTTGGGGAGGGTGTGGCAAAATTGGGACACTAGTGCATTACCGGTGGAGTTGTGAATTGATCCAACCATTCTGGAAGGCAATTTGGAACTATGCTCAAAGAAGTTTAAAAGACTGCCTTCCCTTTGATCCAGCCATACCACTTCTGGGTTTGTACTCCAAAGAGATAATAAGGAAAAAGACTTGTACAAAAATATTTATAGCCATGCTCTTTGTGGTGGCAAAAAAAAAAAAAAATTGGAAAGTGAGGGGATGTCCTTCAATTGGGGAATGCCTGAACAATTGTGGTATCTGTTGGTGATAGAATACTATTGTGCTAAAAGGAATAATGTACTGGAGGAATTACATGTGAACTGGAATTACCTCCAGGAATTGATGCAGAGGGAAAGAAGCAGAACCAGGAGAACCTTATACACAGAGACTGATACACTGTGGCATAATCGAATGTAATGGACTTCTCTACTAGCAGCAATGCAATGACCCAGAACAACTCTGAGTGACTTATGAGAAAGAATGCTATCCACATCCAAAGAAAGAACTGTGAGAGTAGAAACACAGATAAAAAAACATTTCCTTGATCACATGATTTGATGGGGATATGATTGGGGATATAGACTTTAAATGATCACACTTGCAAATATTAATAATATGGAAATAGGTCTTGATTGATGATATATGTAAAACCCAGTGGAATTTCTCATTGGCTATGAGAGTGGGGAGGAGGAGGGGAGGGAAAGAACATGAATCATGTAACCATAGAAAAATATTCTAAATTAATCAAGTAAATAAATTTTAAAAATTAACATTAAAAAATAAAATAATGCTACAAATTGAAAAAAGAGAGAGAGAGAAAGAAAGAATTAGGAAAGCCTTTCTTTTGAAGGCTCAGTTTCGGCTAGGGCTGGAAGCCAAGGAAGTCAGGAAGCAGAGATAAGGATGGAGAGCATTCTAATGCATCTCATATTTTTCCATCTTTACTGACAGAGTAACATGAGACACATTATACAATGTTTTACTAAAATCTAGGTATAGATCTATAATCTATTGATCTAATACATATATATGTGTAAAGTATATAAAGTTAGGTATATTTGGGTATTATATGCCTAATTTTTGGGTATATAATATATTTATGGCATATATTTGTAGGGAAAGATAGAATGTGTGTATATATAAACTAACATGTATATGAATACATGTATAAAATATATGTAGATGCATTTATATAGTAAAAAAATAACCTTTTAGAAAGAATAAATTTCTCACTGTGAAAGATATGTAATGTGCTTTTTTAATAAATTTTTTTAGGGTCTTTAAAATTGAGGTCATCTATCCATTATGAAATGTGGCATAAAAGGTTGATCTAAGCCTAATTTCCATCAGACTGCTTTATATTTTTCCCAGCAATTTTTATTATCTAGGTAGTTCTTGTATAAATAACATGTGTTTTAGAATTTAACAAACAACAGATTGTTAAGTTCCATTATTTCTGATTCTCCTTTGTCTAGGTAGTTTCTTCCATTTATCTACTTCTATATATTTTTTAACCAATACAAATGGTTTTAGTGACTAGGCAACATAATTTGAAGTCTAGAAATTCTACTCACCCTTCATTCTGATTTTTTTCTCATTATTTCCATCAATAGATATTTTCTTCCTCCAAATGAATTTTTTATTATTTTATTGAGTTCTTTAAAGTATCCCTTTGATAGTTTGGTTGGTATAGAATTTAAACTGTAAATTAAATTTTATAGTATTCACATTTGTGTTATGTTGGTGCAGACAAGCCATGAGCACTGAATATTCCTGGACTTATTTTACTTCTTTATTTCTTTAAGAACTTGTAATTGAATCTCTACAAGTATTCCATGTGATTTGGTAGACTGACCCTAAAATTCTGTATTGTATAATTATTTTGAATGGAATTTCCTATATTATTACCTGAGCAGCTAAATATTTAGATTGAACTTCACTTCTAAAGTGCCCAACTCCAAATAGGTCCAGGGCTGGATGCTACTGGCTATATGTGCAAAAAAAAGCGAAAGAATGAGCAGGTCATGCATATAAAGGAAGGGGCTAGGATAGAAACCTTTTACACACACACACACACACACACACACACACACACACACACACACACACACACACCAATCTTGAGTCATAAATAGGGGTAATTACAACTACATTAAATAATTGAAAACTACAGTTAAATACAAGGAAAAAAGCAGGAGGAAAAACACTAGCCCACATTCAATATAGTCCTAAGATTGTTGTTTCTGTGGTAGCAGCCTCCTCGACACTACCATACTCCAAAACATATTGGAGATTTTGCCCAGATAAGCACAAGGTCCAAATGATGGATTGGAAAAGGAAGTAATAAAAGTTTGTAAATTATGAAAAGCATTTTCCTCACAACTATTTCAAGATGTTAGGGCAAACATGATTATTCCCATTTTATGGATGAGAAAACTGAGGCTCAGAAAAATTAAATGATTTGACCAGGAAGTCACATAATATCATTGCTACAATTTGAATTCAGCACTCCTAAATTCAAATGCAGAATCTTCCCAGTAAATCTTTATACCTGTCTGGGGCTTTCTAATTCAGGACTGAAACTCAGAAGAAACTCCTTCTAGAAGACAATAAATTATTAGCCTGGAAATTTGAGAAGAATCTGAGCTTTTTTCTTTTTTTCTGGCCAGGGTTGTAGTTTAAGGGATAAGTGTGTATGAGTGTGAATGTGAGTGGGGGTAAGGCAGGGGTTGAAAATGGGAGAAGAAGAAGCAAACTGTAATGGATAGGGCACTGGGGTTATAGTCACAAAGACTTTAGTTTTATATTGACCTAATAGGTCCCTTCTAGCCTTAACTTTATGATTCTATGAGGAGAAGGCACTACTCAGTGGTTCTGGCAACAGTCAAGAGTAACAAACCCCAGTAGATTCTTCCTAATTAGGGACATGATGGTAAATTATTATCAACCCATTTTCCAGAGGGGGAAAATGAACTCAGGTTCAATTTGAATTATTTGAATTATTTCTTATTTTAGTGATATTTTTTCAATTACATGTAAAAACAAATTTTAATATTTGGTTTTTTTTAATTTTGAGTTCCAAATTCTCTCCCTCTCACCCCTTCTCCTACCCTAAAATAATATACAATTTGATAGAGATTATACATATGTAATCAAACAAAATACATTTTCCATATTAGTCATATTCTGAAAGAAAAATGGACTAAAACACACACAGAGACCCATATACATAAGTAGAAAATAGTATGCTTCAATCTGCATTCAGACTCCATTAGTTCTTTCTCTGGAGTCCATCATAAGTCCTTCAGCATTGTTTTGGAACTTTGTATTAGTGAGAATGGCTAAGTCTTTCACAATTGATCATCATATAATATTGCTGTTACTGTGTAAAGTGTTCTTCTGGCTCTGCTTACTTCACTTTGCAACAGTTCAGATGAGTCTTTCTAGGTTTTTCTGAAGGCATCTTATCTGGCTCATTTCTTATAGCATAATAGTATTCTATCCCAGCCATATATCACAACTTGTTCAGCTATTCCCCAATTGATGAACATCCCCTCAATTTCCAGTCATGATTTGTATTCAGTATATTACAATATAATTTCTGATAATGCATTCAATTTGCATTAATTTTCTCTCTAACACTTACTGTTCAATATTTTATTGTTTCCCAATTACATGTAAAGACAATTTTTAACATTAGTTTCTAAAATATCAAATCCAAATCATCTCCCTCCCTGTAGGTAATCCCCTACCCCTCTCTGTGATGGTAAGCAATTTGTTATATTATATTATATGTATGATATCATGCAAAATAGATTTCCATATTGGTCATGTTTCATTACTTTCTTAAATCTAGACAACCAACAAAACAATACAGTAAGGCCTGATTTGTAGCATTTGCTGATTTCCCTTTAAATGCTTCTGTTGAAAATTTATTGACCAGAGTCCATTTAGCTAGTACCAGCACACCCCTGTTCCTCGTGGTCTGGCCTTCTGAGGAATCCGTGAGCCCACCTGGGATTCTTCACTTTCCCTAACCCTAACTTCCCATATTCAATGGGTGGCCAATTATTATCTGTCTGAAACATCTCTCCCATCTATCCCTACTCTTCATGTACCAGGTCAGCACCATAGTTGGGGCTCTCCTTACATCTTACCAGATCCCTTACCAGTCCTGGAGTCAGGAAGATTAAGTCTCAGATACATGTTAGCTGTGTGGTCTTGGGTAAGTCATTTAACTTCGGTTTCTTCATCTGTAAAACGAGGGTAAAAATTGGGTAAGTCATTTAACTTCGGTTTCCTCATCTGTAAAATGGGGGTAATATGTAATATCACTTACCTACCTGGGTTTTTGTAAAGATCAAATGAGATAATATTTGTAAGGCTCCTGGCACATAGTAAGCACTATTAAAATGTTAGCTATTGTGATCTACTTCCAGATGCATGTTGCTTTTCCCAGGTAGAATATTCACTTGGAGAGCAGGGTTTGTATATGTAGTATATAGTAGGTGAATGAGAAACCTCATGCTAGGCAGAATACAAGCCATAGGGAGAAGAAGATAATATTAAGTGAAACACACACAAACACATTTCTATACCATTTTATAACTCTATAATATAATCAAATATATAACCAAACTATACTATTTTATTGAAAGCAATAGAGAAGCTGCCCTTCCCAGAATAAGAGTCAAAGTCAATTAATAAGACTATTTAAGCATTAATGGTTTGAATTCTTTAGCAATTAGGTAACTGGTTTTTAATTTGTTTAATTATTAAAGATTTCATATGAAGAAATCTCTCTGTAGAAGTTTTCTTTTTTGTTCCCACCCTGTCCCTCCTCAAACCATCATAGGTCAGGAATTCATTTTTTTTCCCTTTTTCCCCTCTGTTAAATTTTAGGGATAGAAAGCAGTTTAGGAAGTCATCTGGTCAATTGCACTATCTTAAAAGACTACAAATTCCTCCATCATAAGCAGGCAGGGGCAGGTCTATGATTTTAAGAATCTCAGGGGTCCCACAATCTTTCATTGTTAGCTCTTTCCATATCTCACAATTATCAGTAAGAAAGTCCTTCTGCCTAACCTGGGACCCACATGATTCAAACAAGTTTCCCTCATGACAGAAAATTTGTTGACCTAGTGTCAAGCTAGGCCATTTTTCTCAGTGCCCACAACTCAACAAGATGAATAGTCGTTTCCCCGTGGCATCTCTGAACCTCCAATTAGAAAAATAGAAGGTTCAAGAAAGAATTTGGTTTCTATGTGTGGGAAAATTGGCAGGCTGAGAACTGATCTGCTCAAAACCTGCCCCACTTCTTTTGCTACCAACTTTGTAACAAAAATGGAAAAATGAAATCTCTCTTTGTGATTTCGTTTTGTAACCCCAGCCCTTAGCATGGTGCCTGATACATAATAAATGCTTAATGTCATAAAATGTTTTTAAAGAAACATCTGCTCTATGAATATGAGTCAGAGGAAAATGGCAAGCTCCAAAAAGGAAGAAATATATCTTTGCTCATCAGGAAGTATCTTGAGGAAGTAGGCTACCAAATTCTGCAGTGCTAGCTGAGTCCCTAGAATGTTTAGGATGAACTTAAGTGTTCTCTTCATTTCAGGTTGACACAGTTCTCAATCAACATGAAAGGCTCTTGCCTTTGTGGTACTTTTCTAAGTATTATATATTTGCTGCCCACAAAACCAGAGAATCATTGACTACTGAAACTAAAGATGACCTCAAGAGATCATGGGGTTCACCTACTACCTTTAGAAACTTTTATATGAGAGAGAAAGAGAGACAGAGACAGAGACAGAGAAATACTAGACCTTTACCTTGGAAAAATAGACAAATAGACTCAGGGGAAGCTAGGTGGCTCAGTGGATTGGGAGGAGGCGGGGATGGGGAGGAGAGACACGGTTCTGGATTCAAATGTGACCTCAGACATTTCCTACTTTTGTGACCAGTGGCAAATCACTTAAACCCCATTGCCTAACCCTTACTGCTCTTCTGTCTTAGAACCGATGTGTGGTATTGATTCCAAGATGAAAGATAAAGATTTACAAAAAAGAAAAGGAAAGAAACTCAGACTCATCTCCCTAATATAAACCCATAACCAGAATTCCAGGCCTCAGGAAAATTCATTTGTAGGCAGGAGGAAATCTACTAGGTGACCATTCTTGTCTTATTTGTGGATGAGTATACTAGCCACAGAAGACATAGAATTTGAGGAGGTAGAGGCCAGGTTACTCAAAGGGAGCAGGGGTTATGGTAGAGAAGAAACCTGTAAACTGGTACTGGACCTCTTAAGAAGAGGAAGACTGATCTGGAGGTTCACAGGTGACAGCAACAAGGATCTAGATGGAATAAAAGGAATTTTAAAGGAGGAAAAGAGAATTCTGAGTGATAGTGGCCAAAGGAAGGCCTGAAAGCATCAGTGAGGGCCAAAGAGTAGGATAGATCTCTGTGTCTTAGCCCTATGTGTCATGACTCCCTTTCAGCCTAGATTTCTTCTGGTAATATAACATTATAAGAGCAGTAGCTAGCCTTAAAGGACCAAGAGAGGTATAGTTAGGAGGAAGCTAGTTTCCAGTGAGCATGAGAAGAGGGAAAGAATTTAACCAGAAGAAATCTAGGCTGAAAGGGAGTTTAACAACCAAGGAGAGTTCCAAAGAGCACAGTAGAAAGGTAGGGTAGAAGAATATAGAGACTAGGGTTCCCAGGCTAGGGCTCAGCTGAGCTATAGTAACAATTTTTGTACCCCAGGAGAAAGTAGTGTGGGGGGGGGGGAGTGAAGGGGGGAAGGAAATTTGTTTCTAGACAGTCCAAGCTCTAAGCTAGTAAAAAAGGAAGAAAGTACCTTTAGATTAATTAAAACTGCTGCTATTCAAAGAGGTAATCATCAAAACAATCTAGTAATGGCTAAGAAATAGAGTGGTGGATCAGTGGAATGGATTAGCTCCACAATAATAGCAAATGACCATAATAATTTAGTATTCAATAAACCCCCCAAAATCACTTTTTAACAAAAACTACTGGGAAAACTAGAAAATAGTGTGGTAGATACTGGGTGTAGACCAACATCTCATACCATATACCAAGAAAAGGTCAAAATGGGCACATGATTTAGATATAAATGGTGTGATTGTAAACAAATTAGGGAAGCATGGAATAGTTTTCATGCCAAATCTATGGATAAGGGAAGAATTTATGATGAAACAGGAGATAGCATTAGAGGATTTGCACAAACAAAACCAATACAACCAAGATTAGAAGAAAAATAGAAACCGGGGAAAACATTTTGTAGTAAATATCTCTAATAAAAGCTTAATTTCTCAAGTATATAGAACACTGAGTCAAATTTATAAGAATATAAGTCATTCCCCAGTTCATAAATGGTCAAAGGATATGAACAGGCAGTTTTCAGATGAAGAAATCAAGACAATAGTTACATGAAAAAATGCTCTAAATCACTCTTGATTAAAGAAACACAAATTAAAACAAGTCTAAGGTGCTGCCTCCCATCTTTTAGATCAGTTAATATGACAGAAAAGGAAAATGATAAATGTGTGGGGGGGGAGGGGGGGAATGAGACTCTAATGCAGTGTTGATGAACCATGCTGGAGAGCAATTTGGAACTATGCTCAAAGGGCTTTGAAACTGCATACCCTTTGATCCAGCAATACCACTACTGGATCTGTAGCCCAAAGAGATTTTTTTAAATGTACAAAAATATTTCTTGCCCCTCTTTTTGTAGTAGCAAAGAATTGGAAATTGAGTGGATCATTTAGGGCACTGATGGGCAAACTTTTTAAAGAGGGGGCCAAAGGAAAGGAAATGCTCATCTGTCAGTCTGTTTCTAAGGCAACTCTTTTGAAGTTTCATTGTATTGTATTCGTCAGATTAGGAATAATGTCGCCAGGCAGGATAGAACATTTCAGAGGGCAGCATCTGGCCCACAGGCTGTAGTTTGCCCATCACTGATTTAGGAAATGG
Source organism: Gracilinanus agilis (assembly GCF_016433145.1). Taxonomy (NCBI): domain Eukaryota; kingdom Metazoa; phylum Chordata; class Mammalia; order Didelphimorphia; family Didelphidae; genus Gracilinanus; species Gracilinanus agilis. The sequence goes on along the minus strand of NC_058133.1, from coordinate 110,980,212 downwards.
CTGAACAAGTTGTGGCATATGATTATAATGGAATACTATTGTACAATAAGAAATGAGGATAATTTCAGAGAAACCTGGAAAGACTTACATGAATTGATGCAAAGTGAAGTGAGCAGAACTAAGAGGACATTGTACACATTATTGTGTGATGAGTAGTTGTGAATGACTTTCCTATTCTTAGCAATACAGTGATCCAAGACAATCCCCAAGGCCTCATGGGGAAAAATGCTATCTGCCTGCAGAGAAAGAAAGAATGGAATCTGAGTGCAGACTGAAATATATTATATTTCACTTTCTTTCTTTATTAGTTTTTGCTTGAATTCTCTTCCACAAAATAACTAATATGGAAAACTGTTTTACATTTTTGCATAGGTAAAATTTATATCAGATTGCTTGACATCTCAAGGAGGGTGAATAGGAAGGAGGAGAATTTAGCTCAAGAAAATTTTTTTTAATTTTTTTTAAACCCTTGTACTTGCGTGTATTGTCTCATAGGTGGAAGAGCGGTAAGGGTGGGCAATGGGGGACAAGTGACTTGCCCAGGGTCACACAGCTGGGAAGTGGCTGAGGCCGGGTTTGAACCTAGGACCTCCTGTCTCTAGGCCTGACTCTCACTCCACTGAGCTACCCAGCTGCCCCGTCAAGAAAATTTTTAATGAAAGTTTAAAAAAATTTTTAAAGAAGACATTACTGATGCCTCAGTTACCACTTAGGCAGGGAAGGATAAGCAGCAGAGGAAAGAAGGATCTTCCCCAGGATAGAACCCTGAATTTCCTATGCTGGGGCATATCCCCCCGTCTCCTTACTCTAGTTACCCATTCTGGAACTGTTTGTTCATTGGAGATTGGAGGGCTTGGCAGCCAGAATGTACCCTTCCTGCTGTCCTATAAGCAGTTAGTCAGAGTGCTCTTTTGGCACAGGGTCACAGGAGAGGTACATGATCACCATAGGATCCTATGAAGTGGAACCAATCCCTCCAACAGTGCTTTGCCCAGGGGATAGGAATGTAATGGTAGAGGAAGGGAGTATGCCCCTCCAGATGTTGGCACCTGGGAAAAAATCCCCAGATGCCTAGGGCTAACAGAGATCTGTATAAACCACTTGAAAGCAGAACTATACACTACTAAGATGTTAGAAAATCTAACTTGTCTGGTGACCTGACCTACTCTTCCTAAATCTGTTATCTGGCCTAAATCTTCCTTGTTGCAGCTATCTTGAATCTTCCTCAGAGAAGATGGAGCAGGTATTCTTACCAACTGAAAGACTCACGTTTAGAAGCTGCGTGGGACCTTAGAGATCATCTAAATCCATTTTACCTACTACTGTGTTTTTTGCCTTTCTGGTATGTTTACTATGTACTGGTGTGTAGAGGAAAGGGCAATGCTGTCAGGGTCAAGATATCTGGATTCAAATTCTAGCTTTGCTAGCACCTAGCCCAGGGCTTTACTTATAGTAGGTGCTTAATAAATGTTTGTTGGGTTGATTTGTTGTTATTGGACCTCTTTGCTTTATGAAAGAAGAAACTGAGAACCACAACGAGGACATAGATAGATTTTTTAATGTCATACGGCTAGTTAGTGGAAGAATAGGGACAAGATACCAAGTCTCCTGACTTCTTACATAAAATGCTCACTGCCTTTGTGCCCCACTTTGACAAATGAGAGAAGGGAAAGACTATCAGACCACTGATTTATAACTGAAAGAGTCATCTAGTCCAACCCCCTCATTTTAAAACTGAGGAACCAGAGAGGTTGATGACTGTGCCTAAAGTCATAATTAGTAAGTAGCTGAGAAAAAATTCAGACCCAGGTTACCTGCCTCTAACTCCATTACTCTTTCCACTGCCCTATTCTGAATTCTTTCTTTATTTTAAATTTATAATCCTTACTTTCTTAGTAATAACTCTAAGACAGAAGGGCAAAAACTAGATAAATGGGATTAAATTGTCCAGGGTCATGATTTTTCCAGGCCTGGTGCTCTATCCACTTTGCTTCCTAACTGCTCTCATAGCAAGAATTCTTAACCTGAAGTATATGAACTTAAAAAAAAAAGATATTTGTTTTTCAAAACTTTATTTCAAGATTTCAAGTTTTTTTCAGTATTGCAAACCAATTGATTTCCTTTATAAATGCTATGTATTTTCTCTTATACATTTAAAGATGACATTCTGAGAAGGAGGTCATAGGTTTCACCAGAATTCCAAGTGAGTCCAAGATTCAAAAAAGGTTAAGAATTCCTGCTTTTATAGGAATTTAGAATAGTAACTCTGAGAAGAACTTTAGAGGTTATCCAACCCAAATCCCAGAGCCTGAGAGTAAGGAAGAGAATCTAGGCATTTGGGTTCCCAGGATCAGAAACCATATTATTTACTTGTAGGAAAAGATGCTGGACAGGTCATGCCATCCAAATGTCTATGCCAAATGATTGATAGCCCCCAGCCCAGAGCAAAGTTCCAGCAAAACACCTGGGGGCATGGTAATTTCCCCAATTCTCCTAGAGACCAAAATGCACCCACAGGACAGTAATGAGGACATTATTTAAAATGAAAGTGGCAGAAATGTAAGTGGCTTCCTAAGGAGGTTTGGAGAGTTGGATAATGAACAAGGAATAGGGATGAGGATGAGGATGGGAACAGGGAGTAAACTGGGCAAAGAGGAAAGAATGCAGGGGAGAACACTGATTTGGCTTAAATTCTGAGCAGAGATGCTTAGTGAGTCTGTGGTTGTGAGCTACCCATGTCTTTGGAAAGAATAGCTGCTTGACACCAAGACTTGATTCTAACCTGGGGAGAGGGGGCAGCTGGGAGAGGAAGAGGAAGAGAAGAACCAGCAGGGCCTGAGGCAACTCAACCTGCCTCTTCCTGGTGTTACTCCTCCATTCAGGTCAGGAGCAGCTTGCCTAGAGCAGGGTGTTAATTCATATCCTTGGTATTTGGTATAATTACAGCAGCCTCAGTCACTGAACTGCCTCTCCGTCACTCCCCAGGAATCTGGCTCTTGTTTACCATGAATAAGCATAGTTATTACAGAGATGAACAGTTCCCCTTCTGCCTGCTGGTGGACAGGCCCAGAGTCCCTTGTGGTTTAAAGACAGCCTTCCCAGGCAGAGCTGCTGAGTGAAAGTGGAAGCCTGAAGCTGAGACTCCTTTTCTTCACTGTGTTCCAGAAGCCACTTCATGACCCTTCACCCAGGCTCATATCAGTCAGAGACAGAAAGCCTCGGTTTACCTAGATATCTGGTGGCAGTCTAGGGATAGGAGAAAGAAGGAAAGTGAAAAGCATTAGAAGGACAAACTAGGAGGACAGGAGTTCGTCAATTCATTCCAATACATATTCATTGAATACTTCTTGGGTGCTTAGTACTGAACTGGAATTCTAAGATATCTACTTAAAAGGTGATGAACTTGGGAGAGGAGAAAAGGAGGGAAAGGGAAGTCTGAGCTCTGCCACTAATTTGCTGGGCAAGTCATCTGTGTCTTTGGACCTTCATTTCCTCCTCTTCAAAGTGAGCAATTTGGAGGAGATAATCTCTAAGATTCATTCTATCTCATAGTCATCCCATGACATAGGAGAAGGGAGGGAAAGAGAGAAAGCTCTGGGATTTGACTTTCAGAACATGGTTATCTTATCTTCACCTCTCAAAAATCGCTGGTTTACTCCAAACTGAGCCTAAGTTCCCACTTCTACAAGGAGTTTTTCTTCTTGTCTCAGCCACTAGAACCTTCTCCAAAAACAATTATCTTATATATACTTATCAGTGTGCCTCAATCCCCCATGTAATTCATTCCATCGATGAATCTAAAACATCAGACCAACCTTAGGCCTGGTCCAGAACACTCTGAGAGCTTTCTCAGGGAAATGGACTATTTCATTTGCATCTTTGTATCTCCAATACTTAATGCAGTGCCTGGCACATAGTAGGAGCTTTTTAAAAATGCTCATTCGTTGATTGAGTGGAGAGATCATTGCATAATGTAGTGGAGATTAATTGCTTTAAATCAGTCTTTCCGGGCTTCAATTCCTTCATCAGTGAAATGAAGTGGTTGAACTAGATAACTTCTAAAGTTCCTTCCAGCATGGAAATTGATCTGAACATATATTCCTTGTCTCAGTTTCCCTCAGAAGGCCTGAACCTAATCCTTCATTTTTTTCTCAGCAGTTGAGAAACCCAAAACACACTTGAACAAGAGAAGATTAAGAATTGGTATGAGGTAGCTAGGGCAGCACAGTGTATAGAGTGTCAGAACTGGAAGCAGGAGGACCTAAATTTAAATCTGGCTTCAGACATTTCCTAACTGGGTGACTCTGGGCAAGACATTTAACTCCAGTTGCCTAGTCTTCTGCCTTGGAATTGATACTCAATAATGATTCTAAGACAAAAGGTAAAGGCTTTAAAAAGGAACATATTAACCCAATACCAAAATAAGAAGCATGTATACTATATATATGCATATATATTTCTATAGATCACACAATATTAAAAAAAAGAATGAGACATCTTTTGTACTATTAAAATGGATTTGAAAAACCAAAATGGAGCCTTAGAGCCTCTTCAACCTTAATACCTTGAGGATTACTGCTCTTTTTTAACTATTACATTAATCTGACCAATGCTCTGGGGTTCCCAGAAAAGAAAGGTCTTAAACAGGTTCTTGCCAGAGGCCTTGACCTTGGGTCTCAGCCTGGGTTCTTTCTCAAAGAGTCTTTCCCCAATTTCTATACCCACCTCTTATCCCCCCCACCCCCACCAACGAACTAACTCTTAACATCCCTCCCCCTCAGAAAGAGGAGTTATCTGAACCCCTCAGTTAGGATTACCTGGGGTCCAGAGAATATCAGAGGGGCAGTGGGGTAATGATGAAGCAACATAGTTTACGAAGCAGTTGCTGATTTAGAAGGCCATGCAATGCAAAGAATGGAAAGGGTGCTTGATTCCAAGTCAGAGCACTAGAATTCAAATAATGGTTCTACCATTTCCCACATTGAGGAAGTCAATTCACTTCTCTGTGCCTCTGTTCCCTCATCTGAAAATGAGGGGGCTTGGACCAGGCAGCCTCTAGCTATACCTGTGATCCCATGACTTGGAACCAGATGACCTGGATTGAGTCTGAACACTGAAACATATCTGACAGGTACCTATCTGGGCGCAAGTAGATACCCTCATTGAGTCTCCATTTTCTCATATGTAAAATTAGGTTAATTATGTGAAAAGTTTCATCAAGCTTTCATAATTCTTAAAGCACTCAATCTGCATTTCAATTCATATGATTATCATTAAAGGGAGAGCACAGTGTAACACAGAGAATTTTGACTTGGAGGAAAGAGAGCCAGAAGTTCCAGTCCTGCCTCTAACATTTCTCATCTATAAAATGAGCTGGAGAAGAAAATGGCAAAACACTCCAGGATCTTTGCCAAGAAAACTCCAAATATGGTTACAAAGAGTTGGACTTGAGTAATTGACTAACCAAAAAGTAGGAAGAGGAGGAGAAAGAGGAGGAGGAGGAAGAAGAGGAAGAGGAGGAGGAGGAGGAGGATTAGGAGGAGAAGGAATGGTGGTGGTAGTAGTAGTAGTAGTAGTAGTAGTAGTAGTAGTAGTAGTAGTAGTAGTAGTAGTAGTAGTAGTAGTAGTAGTGGTAGTGGTAGTAGTGATGGTGGTGGTGGTGGTGATGATGGTGGTAGTAGTAGTAGTGGTAGTGATAGTGGTAGTGGTAATGGTAGTAGTCATTGCAGTAGTAATAGTATTTTGGTTTTTCCCCTCCCTGGAGGTGATGCTCTTCTCTGGGAAGTTTTTGAACTTCCTGAAAACCTAAATGCAGTTTCTTCTCTTCCCTTGCCCTGTCCTTTCCCTCCTTTCTGCCTGGGAAAAATCAGGCCATTTGTCACCATTTCCCCAAATGCCAAAGTGCTGTAAATGAAAATGTCCCAAAGCTTCCTTTGACCACAACTGTTGCTTATTCAGAATCGATCCTTGTAGGAGACAAAGATCATGAATAATCCACCTGGCCCACGCAGTGAGGAGTGGAGGGGTTGGGAAGGAGAAACATCTCCCTGAATTGAAAAGGAAGAAAGAAAGATCCCAGACCCAGCTAAAATGTCCACACTAAGGCAGAAGGCAATTAAAAAAAAGGTACCTGGCAGAGAAGAGAACTGAGTACATACAGTGGCTGGAGCGTGAGTAAATTTATCACAGAACCAGAGTCCTCAGTGTCTTCTGAAAGCCATGAAAACGTAGGAGTAAATTTGCCAAAAGGTGCTTTCCTTCTGTGGATGTCAGGAACCCTCCTAGAGCCCCACCTCCCACCCTCACTCTGGAGATTGGTCAGGGATTTAGGGAATTGAGGCAGAGTGGGATGAGGTGTAGATATGGGAAGAGATTGAAAGAGACCCTACAAATAACCAGTGACCTGACCTGCTCCCACCCCACCCCCTCCTCCCAGATGTCAGCAGCTCAGGATTTGGTCTGCCACAGTTTCCCCCTCCTGGTTTCTACATTAATGGGTATGGTTAGTAGAGATGAGGGCAAGCAGTTGCTTCTTTGAGACTTTTAGTCAGTTTCATTTCCGGTTTCTCATGTTTAGAGCATAATCATCATCGTGATTATAATAATAATTCTGTAGTCTTACCTCCTATTTATCTAAGTTTATCCAGTAGGGGTTAAGAAAGATGGGATGGAACACTCCCTTCAATCCTACAGGATGCCTGAGGGAATCTCCTAGCATTTAGAGCCAGAAGAAACCTTAGAGATGATTAAATCCAGACCCTTCATTTTATACATGGGAAATGGAGTTTCACAGAGGTGACCAAGTGAAGATACTCTACTAGGTCCTCTGAGGCTATATCTAGTACTCAGAACGCCACAAAGGCATTCTGGGTAGGGATTACTGGATTCATGGTTAAGAGGGAGAAACTAAATGGTTTAATAATCTCTTCAATGGACCAAGTTCACCATCTGGAGCCTTTGTAAGCACCTTCTCCCTTGTACATTCTGAAGCAATTCTACTCCACTCCTTACTCTTCCTCTCTTTAGAGAACTCCTGTGTCTGGAGACTGAGGCCTTTCCCAAGGTTGAACAGCGTGTAAGCAGGAAAGCCATAATAGAGCTAATCTCTTCTGCTTCCTAGCCAAAAGCTGAAACCATGAAGGGAATTTCCAACCCTATGGGAAAACTCTCAGAGTTGTTAGGAAAAACCACAACTATTTTGACTGGGGAAAAAATGTGCAATCAGTCCCTGCAAATTTGAAACCCCAGGACAAACCAGAAAGACCTATGTGTTTTATCACTGAGACAGTATTCCCAGTATTCAAGAATGGATCAGGGCTCTCCATGTTGGGTCAATGTCCTGACCTAAGCAGGACAGGATACAGATAGGGGACCACTTTTAATTTTTTTAAGTATAGTAATGGACTTCCCTTGAGGACAAAGGTTGATTACTTAACTGGCTCTAGGGAATCTGCTGGGGGTGGAGGGAAGTGGGGGTGGGAGCTATTATCTTGATGACAGTTCCAGACAGTTCTCCACTGGTCCGGCCCTTCCCCTTGGGGGTTTGAGGACCGGAAGAGAGGAGATGGTTCGAAGGCCATTAGTCTATTAACAAAAAGCAAATAAATCCCCCCACCCCCTCCCCACCTTCAAAAGGAGACAAAGATAGTCATTCATTTAAATTAGAGGGAGGCTATTTAGCAGCTTACATTTCTATAGATATTTCCTACTGGCTACTCTCTTCTCTCTTGGCTTCCATGATATTCTTCTCTCCTGGTTCCTTTCCCTACTTGTCTAACTTTCCTAAGAAGACCGATCACTAGAAGGGCAATGTGAGCTAGATTGCTGCCTTGTGAGCTAGATCTTGGGTCAGATGAGATGTTTACTCTATCCCAGGATCAAATCCTATTCCTCCCTTATGTTCGAGTTGCTTCACCTATCTTTGAACCTCATTTTTCTCATCTAGAAATGGGAATGACAGTATAGGTAGTACCTACTCACAGGGCTATTGCGAGACTCAAATGAGATAATGTACCAAAAGTGATTCACATGGAATACTACTGTGCTCAAAGGAATAACAAATTGGAGAAGTTCCAGGTGAACTGGAAAGACCTCCAGGAACTGATGCAGAGTGAAAGGAGCAGAGCCAGAAGAACATTGTACACAGAAACTGATACACTGTGGAAAATCGAATGTAATGGACTTCTGTACTAGCAGTAATGCAATGTCCCAGGACAATTCTGAGGGACTTATGGAAAAGAACGCTACCCACATTCAGAGGAAGAACTACAGGAGTGGAAACACAGAAAAAAACCAACTGCTTGAAAGTGATTCACAAACTTCAGAGCACTATAAAAAAATGTCATTTGCTATTATTATCATGACTCCCAACCCATAAAAGTGGGCATCCACAAAACAGAGACTTAAACACTTGTCTTTGAGGTACAAAGCTAAAGGGGCTGAAGGGGAAAAAATATGCGTGACGTGTAATTATCCCAATCTTGCCACACTTTATATGTCATATGTATTTGTGTCTTAGATATATGACATATATGTATATATATGTAGGTATGGATATAGATATAGATATAGATATAGATGTATCTAAAGTGGTATAGGTGATAGAGTGTGGGGCTTGGACTCAGGAAGACTCATCTTTCTGAGTTCTAATCTGACCTTAGACCCTTACTAGGAATATGACCCTGGACAAGTCATTTAACTCTGTTTGCTTTCATTTCCTCATCCGTAAAATGAACTGGGGAAGGAAAGGACAAACCACTCCAGTATCTTTGCCAAGAAAACCTCAAATGGAGTTTCAGGGTTTAGACACAACTGAAAAATGACTGAACAAAAGCCCAATATGAGACAAAACCGTGATGTGACGACCAAAAAACCTAGGGTGATCTTAGGCTACATTAAGAAATGTAAAGCTTCTAGGAATAAGGAAGTGAACATCCAGCTATCCTCTGCCCTAGTCAAACCAAATGTGGATATTAACCTCAATATGAACAGTTTCCTCCAAGAAATTTGGACAATAGCTAACATTTTTATAGGGCTTCAATATTTACAAAGTTTATATCCATTATCTCATTTGACAAATCTCTTCCCCTCTTTGGGCCTTTGTTTCTCCCTCTTCAAAATGAGGAAACTGATGAGGAGATCTCTTCAAGCTGTAACATTTTATGCTAAAAATTTTTAATATTATTGTTTAATTAATAATAATTAAATATCTTTAAAAACAAAATATAACCACCACAATCTGAAAAGTTCAATATGGAAAGGTCATCTTGTGAATGTATTCTTTTGTATACTGGGTCAGCAGAACTGACTGGCTATTACTCTAGCTCAGGGCAGAACTGGATTCCTTAAACCCTATCTCACCTCAGTCTCCTCAACTAATAGCCCCATCGTCCTATTAACATCCCTTTCTGTCTTCCAGTGCACCTATTTATTCTGTGGTTGAAACTACCGCAATGAGATACCCTGCTCAGACTTATAGTCTTTTTCCACCCTTGGCCAAGAAGCAAATGTCTCTGGAATTCTTTTTTTCTAGATCTTCAGTATATGAGGAGGCCCTTAAATGTTGTTTAGAAATAACATTTATCTGGGGCAGTTAGGTGGTTCAGTGGGTAAAACACCAGGCCTGAAGTTGGGAGGACCTGACTTCAAATCTGGCCTCAGACATTTCCTAGCTATATGACAAATCTCTTAACCCCATTTGCCTAGCCTTTACCACTATTTTGCCTTGAAACTAATAGCATTGATTCTAAGATAGAAAATAAGAATTTTTTTTTAAAGAAAGAATGAATGCTTAACAATGAGTATGAAAAATTCAAAAACTAACAGGAAGACCCAAATATACTAATGTAGAATGAAGTCAGAAAAACATAAAGACTACAACAAGTAAATGGGAAGGCCAACAAGATGAAATGGAATGCTGTGCAATTATAAGGACTAATCAAGGCGTTGAAGAAGAGATGAGAATATTCACTTATCACCCTTCTTTTTTCTTCTTCTTTCTTTTTAACTCTTGTTTTCTGTCTTAGAATCAATACTATGAATTGTTCCAAGGCAGAAAAGCAGTTAAGGGCTACACAATGGGGGTTAAGTGAACTACCCAGGGTCACACAGCTAGGAAGTATCTGAGGCCATTTGAACCTAGAACCTCCAGTCTCTAGACATGGCTCTCAATCCACTGAGTCACATAGCTACCCCCATCTCCCTTCTTGTGTAGCAATAAACCAAGGCTGCCCAGAGGGGCTGCAGTTTGCCCTTCTCCATTAAGGGGCCTAGCTCTGGTCTCATATCCAGACAAAGTTCATATTTGGTGGGTGGAGGGGTGAGTAGTGTCTAAACTATTAGGAGGGAGGGTCAGGTTCTTTTTCTCGTTTTCTGGTTCTTTACAACCCAAATGATTTAACTTTTGGAAAGTTCTTAGCACCATGCTTGGCACTTTGAAAGCTCTATAGATTTGCTTATTCCCTTCCCTTCCCTTCCTTTCTCCCTCCCTACAGGTAAAGGAAAGTGGGGAGAAATCATTTAAAGAAAGTTTAGGTTTGGCTCAAGTCTAGGATCTATATAAAATGGATCAATCCATCCAACTAATCCAATTTTCTAATGCAAATTATTCAAAGTAAAATGTAGATAAGGAATAGGACAGCTATTTCTTTCTTTCAGGCTAGAGAAATGCTCAAAACATTAAAGAATAACAAACTGACCTTAAGAAAAATTTAAAGCACAAATAGTAACCTAGACCTTTTATCTAATCTGATACTAAGGCACATAGCCTATACTCTGGAAAGATCAGTACTGATGTTGGATTAAAATATGGAACAATTCATGGGATTTTTGAAAAGGTGTTTTCACCTTCCCCTCAGCTCTCTGTTACCTAAACTCTCAGAATCTTTCTCTTCTGACAAGCTAGGCCTTAGCTTAGGCTCATCCTCCTATTAGTGCTCCTCCTCACTAAGAGAGAGAGATTTGCAAAAGCTCTTTCTGCTGCCAGCCAACTCCAGTTCAAGGACTCAGGAGCTCTTGAACTGACAAGTTCACCTCCAAGGCTAGAGAAGTCCATCTTAGGAGAGATGTCTAATCATTTCTGCTCAAAGGAAAAAACACAGAGCAGAAGAGGCAGCCAGGGTTCGAGTTTCCAAATCAGGCTTGCCTGGTCACTACATATGCCTGCCATCAGGCATTGCTCTCACGGTGGGGAGGTAGGGAGGAGATTTTCTGAGGAATTTCCATAACACACATTCAGAAGTCAGAAGATTAGAACAAAAGAAATTGCCTCTCATTTAAAAGTTCCTGAATAGATGGTTCTTCCTGACTCAAATTGGCCAAAACCCTGACACAGTAGCCCCTTGGCACCATCATAGAGAACAAGGGAAGCATAAGGGGATTGCTTGATCATCCAAAAGCACAAATCCTTCAGTGCTGAGCCATATGTGTCCCTGAAAGTGGCCAAGAGGAACCAGCTCAACTACATGCAAGTTCCAATGCCAGGGCAGGTGCAGGAGATGAGGGTGGGGATGGGAGGGAGGGATGGATTGCCACCATTATATCTGCAAATGATGGAGACCATGGTATAGAGCACTGCAAATACTCAGTCTCTGTTAACATTTCAGTTAGTTTTGATGGATTGCTTTTTTCCCCCCTCTTTCTTTTTTATTCTTTATTATAATTGATGATGAAGACAGCTAGGTGGTTCAGAGAACTGAGAGCCAGACTTGGAAATGGAAGGTCCTGGGTTCAAATCTATCCCCAGACACTTCCTACCTATGTGACCCTAGGCAAGTCCCCATCGCCTAGTCCTTATTGCTCATCTGCCTTGGATCCAATACACAATATTAATTCTAAGATGGAAGATAAGAGTTTAATAAAAAACAACCTAATCTGTTCATTGCTTCTTATAGTGCAGTAGTATTCCATCACAATCATATGCCACAATTTGTTTAACCATTCCCCAATTGATAGACATCCCCTCAATTTCCAAGGAGTTGCTCTTCTCTAAATTAACAAAAGCAATGTTGTATAATAGGGAAAGTACTGGGGTTTTAGAATCAGAGGAATTGAGGTAAAATCCCAACTCTGCTACATATTTTTGATGTGATCTTGATCAAGGAATTTCTCTTCTCTTAGCCTTGGTTTCCTCATCTATAAAAAGAGATGGTTAGATGATCCCTAAAGTTAATTCCAGCCCTAGATCCTGTGATTCAAAATAATAAAAAGCCTTCTTGGCAGAATTCTCTCTCTGGTCTTCAGGCACATTTTTTCCACCAAAAGAGTGGAAAGGAGTGTGCTAGAGCCAGCTCTAACAAGCTCTGGAGATTATTAGATCTTCAATATAAGTATTTACACCCCAGAAATCAGAAAATGTAACAGATCTGGGCTTGACTGTTTTGTTGATTGTTTATACTTAAGAAAGTATTGGTGACAGCTGGGTAGCTCAGTGGATTGAGAGTCAGTCCCAGAGAAGGGAGGTCCTGGTTTCAAATCAGGCCTCAGATATTTCCTAGCTGTGTGACCCTGGCAAATCACTTAACCCCCATTGCCTAGCCCTTATCACTCTTCTGCCTTGGAACCAATACCCAGTATTGATTCTAAGATGGAAGGTAAGTTTTAAAGAAAACTTTTTTTTTAAAAAGTATTAATTTTGTGTCTACAAATGTATACATTTTCCCCCTTGCAATGCCCAGTTGTTAAACATTTGCCAGTATACCCCTGTATTGCTTCTTATACATTGCTTGAGCTTAGCAAGTATGCAGTAAAAGGCTCAGGAATGAAGTCATCACCAGACTGATGACTTCAGTGCTGAGGCACAGTGGTTTGTCCTTCATTTCAAAGAGGACCAATGACATCATGAGGTGATGTCTTAACTTGTAGTGAATTGGATTTAAATGAGGCTGAGTTGCACAAAATTGTCAGCCTTGCTCTCACATCAAAGTCCAGTGTCAAGACAAAAGTCAGGATAACTGGTGATGGCTTGGGATGCAGTGGATGACCTTGGCTTTTCTATGGCTGACCAAGCTCTAAGCACTCCATAGTACCTGTGTTAGCCTTCTTCACCGCCATTGTTCTCACCTGCCCATTCTGCCAGGGAAAGTCTTCCCAAGCTTGGGAGAAATCCCCCTAATGAGTGTCCAGTGATTGGGGAATGGCTGAATAAATTGTGATATCTGATGGTGATGGAATATTACTGTGCTGAAAGGAATAATGAACTGGAGGAATTCCATGTGAACTGGAAAGAGCTCCAGGAACTGATGCAGAGTGAAAGGAGCAGAACCAGGAGAACATTGTACACAGAGACTAATGCATTGTGGCACAATTGAATGTAATGGACTTTTCTACTAGCAGCAATGCAGTGATCCAGGACAATCCAGTGGAACTTGTGAGAAAGAATGCTATCGATATCCAGGGAAAGAACTGTGGGAAAGAAACACAGAAGAAAAACATATGATTGATCCCGTAATTCAATGGGAATGTGATTAGGATTTTGATGTTAAAAGATCATTCTATTGCAAATATAAATAACAAGGAAATGGGTTTTGAACAGTGATACATGCATAACCCAGTGGAACTGCTTGTCAGCTTCAGGAAGGGGAAGGAAAGAAGGGAGGAAATCATGAATCATGTAACCATGGAAAAAAATATTCTAAATTTCTTCTTAATCCCCCTAATTCATCTATAGGTTTGACATCTCTTGGTTACCTTTGACCCAGTTTAGCCTACCTTCAGAGATTATTTTACTGGGGTATGTAGCTGTCATCTATGCTACAGCTTCTTGGAGCCGAAGGTAAGAGTTGGGTGAAAGGTGGACACCAAAGGTGGCTGAGCAGCTCTGAAAAGGGTTCAGAAAGCCCTCACAGAAGAAGAGCTAGTCCTCCTGAGTACCCCATATACCCTTACTGAGGCATAGAATGCTAACAACAACAATAATTATATGGTGCTTTACAATTCGCAAAGTGCTTTATAGTCATTAACTCATTTGAATCTCACAGTATTCCTGCTCTTCTCCTTTGAAGAAGAACAGTTTACTTAATCCTACAAAAGAACCATGACATCCAATGAGGGAAAACAGACAGGTCCATCTCATAATCAGTGAAAAGCTGTTAGGATGATTTGATTCCCTGTTAATCTTTGGCAATGGAGAGATCTATGGGTAACAAAAGGAAAGGAAATGACCTCAGAGTATTAAAATCAGTCATTCTTATTTTGAATTGTGGGTGGGTAATTTGGCTTTGCTTAGCTAACCCTGTTAAAACCAGAAAGGTAACCTTTACTTTGAAACTCTTACCTTGAAACATTCCTTCACTCACCTAATCACTCACTCATCAAACCCTAAAATATGGTATGATAGAAAAGAAATATGAAGTGAGTTCCTAGAGGTCTGGGTTGAAGTTCTAATTCTGCCACTTACTCTATAGGCCCTGGAGCAAGTAATTTACTTTGTCTCTGTCAACCTCAGTTTCTTCATCTATAAAATAAAAATACTGGACCCATCAAACTTTGAAATCCTATCTAAGCAGCTATGAAATAGTAGAGTTAACCTCAAAATCAGTGGCCTTGTTACCTTAGGCAAGTCATTTTCTGCATGCACACATTCCACCCCACATATCCCCATTCCAGGCAACTCTCTAAGACTACAATTTGCAAAAAAAAAAAAGTGAAATTCTAAATTGACAGAGGGATTTTGTTCACCAGGCTTTCCTCATACCAAAGAAACCTCATTCTGAGTCCAATAAGAAGTCTTCCTAGTGCCTCTCACATTTAAGATAGAAAGGCAGCTTATAAACCTTTATCTTTCTTCTCTGTGTCATTTCTAAGAGAGAAAACAGGTAAGGGCTAGGTAAAAAAGGTTAAATGACTTGCCTAGGATCACACAAATAAATAGGAAGTATCTAGGGTCAAATTTGAATCCAGGACCTTTCCTCTTCAGGGCTGGCTCTCAATCCACCAAGCCGCCTTGCTGCAGCTATTAATCTGTTGGAGAATGGTTCTTAGTTGCATTAATTTGAATTTTTCTCATATTTTCTTTTTAAACCCTTACCTTCTGTCTTGGAGTCAATACTGTGTATTGGCTCCAAGGCAGAAGAGTAGTAAGGGTAGGCAATGGGGGCCAAGTGACTTGCCCAGGGTCACACAGCTGAGAAGTGTCTGAGGCCAGATTTGAACCTAGGACCTCCTGTCTCTAGGCCTGACTCTCAATCCACTGAGCTACCCAGCTGCCCCCACTCTCATATATATTTTTTTGATTTATCACTGGTTTATATGGATATAGGATGTGGAGTTTTGGTTTTTAAAAGATTACTTTATTACAAAAATGAATAATATGGAAACAGGTATTGAGTGATAATATATGTATAACCCAGTGGAATTTCTTGTTGACCCTGGGGGAGGGGAGGGAAAGGGGAGGGAAAGAACATGAATCTGACCATGGAAAAATACTTAAATAAAAAAAGAATGAATGATTGCTGAAGCATTAAATGTAAATGATTCATTCTGGAAGCTCAGCCATAAAGAAGAAAAAAAAATAGAGTGATGGCTTAAGATGACATCAGAGTTGAAGAAAGATTTGTATGCTCTTTTTGACTTTGACTTGCATTACGTTTTTAGAATGAGAATAAAAATTCATAGCTAAGGGCAAAGGAGCTAATATAGAGGGGAGATTTAAGATAAGGAAGAAAATTGAAGATACAAAGTAAAGGAGAAAGTAGATGAGAATAAGGGCACGGATTCAAGAGGAACACCTCATCTTTTGAAATAGAAGGAAAGAAGATAAGGATAAAGGATAACAGTAAGAATTTTTGTCTCTCATATATTTTGGAAACATGACTTCATCAGAGAACCTTATTACAAAATTTTTTTTCCTAGTAAACAGTTTCTCTTCATTTTAACCACATTGTATATGTTTGTATAAAAACTTTTAAATTATATATCATCAAAATTATCCATTTGATCTTTTATGAACCTCCCTATAAATTGTTTAGTCATAAACTCTTCCCTTGTATTATCTTCTAGACTGGGAAGATGGTGATATTCTCAAGAGAAAAAGGGAAGTTGGGAACTGGGAAGGGCTTAGGGTACATGACAAGTTTGATTTGGGCATGTTGAGTTGAAGAAGTCTACAGGACATCCATTTTGAGATATCCAATATCTCTAACTCTGAATTCATATCTTCTCCATACTCAGTAAATGGGAAAGGGCATGGCGATCTTGCAACACCTCAAATTTCCATCACCCTGGTCTTTGACATAAAGATGGAAGTTGAAATATGTCACTCATCTTCTAATAAAAAAGTGATCAACATAAAAAAACAGAAAGAGATATACATTTTTAGACAAGGCTGACATGTGGGTTTGTTTTGCTGGACAACGAAGATATGTGTTGATGGATTTGTTTTTAAGGTTTATCATTTACTTTTATTTTTCAAATAGCAAGTTTTAAAATAAATAATCTGTCCCTCACACTACCTCCAATGGGCAAATTTAAAAAAATGTTTAAAAGAACAAGTGCCTGCTAGAATAATAACATCCCTCTACCTTTTATATAGATATAAATTGATTTAAAATTAACTGATAGATCAGAGAAATGTTGTAGATATAATTGTTTTTTAAACCCTGAGATTCTAAAAACAAACAAACAAACCTTACCTTTTGTCTTAATATCAATTGTAAGAAGAATGGCAAGGGCTAAGCAATTGGGGTTAAATGACTTGCCCTGGGTCACACATCTGCCATGAGATTTGAACCCATGTTCTCTCTACTCCAAGTCTGGTACTCTATCTGCTACCCAGCTGCCCCTACAGATGTAATTTTATCACTTCTCACTTTTGACTAGCATCAAGTGTAGAAAAGATGCGATTTTGCTCTCTCCTATTCCTATGGAAAGCATGAAGACATGAGGGTTAGATGATAATGCAGTTTGACAGAAGAAAAATTCACTGAATGACGAGATTCAAAGAGTAGTCACCAATAGGTCCTTGTCAGCTTGACAATAGAGTTTCAGGGAAATCTCCAGGGAATCTGTGCTCAGTTCTATGCTGTTTAACATGTTTATCAAAGTAATCTGTCTTCATGCTATGCTTGCCCAACTTCACATTATTATTACCCCAGGCATCAGGTTGATGGAAATTTGGGATGCTGCGAGGTCATCATGCCCTCTCTCATTTACTGAGTAAGGAGACTTGAATTCAGAGTCAGAGAGAAGTCACAGGATAGGATGTGGAACTAGTGCTGCCTCCAAGAGCATGCCCCTTGAAAAGGAAGCTATGAACAGGAAATGGAGGAAGGTAGCAACCTCTCTGCTTTCCCACTTGGCTCTTGAGGGACACTTCCTTCCAGGGATGTTTAGGGTGCAAGGAGTAGGGAGACATGCAGGTACCCAAGGCATATGGCAGCAGGGAACAAGGACCATAATGTTCTGATTGATGAGGTGGGCACTCCCAGGACCATTACCCACCCAGGCCTCTACTTCTGGCGACTAAGAACATTGTGCAGGACAGCTGAGATGGAGACTATGAACAGAGGTGTAAGCTGCCTACTGGGATTGTGGGAACCAGTGTCATGAAGTTTGATCCTAAAAAAGTGATTTATCCTAGAACTCGCAGTTTTTAAAAACCTACAGAGTTGAAGAGCCAAAGGAAGAGCAGTCTTTCCTCAGCACTCTTTCTCTGCTTCCCATTTGGCATAAGTAAATTCCTGACTCTGCAAGTAGTTAGGCATGCAATTTTTCCTCCCTGATCCTTCCACAACTGTGGAAAACTGGGAGGGCCCATCGGGAAGAGGTTTTCATTTGGAGAAATGATTTGAAACAATTTCTCTTTAATTTTCATTTGTATAACAATAAATAATGTGGCCGTAGGGAGATTCTTTTTTCTAATAAATGTGGGTAGTTGAGGACGTCAAGGTAAAATCCCAGATGTGGTGAGGTAGGGGCAGAACAAGCCAGAGATTTTCCTATTTGTAGTCATTCCAGAGCTGTGTGTCTCAGCAGCATTTGAATCTAGCCAGTGAGGGATTTCCCCCACCCCCCCCAAACCTAAAGCACAACACAGCAGTAGAGGGACATGTGTGAGAGAGAACTTGACAAGACCACTGGGTAATGACTTGAGCATAGTGCCACCTGGTAGGTAAATTACATATGTAATATAAACATATAATAATAACATAATGTAATAATATGATAAAATGTAATCATTATGCATACATAAATCCTAATTAATAATTTAAAGTTTTATTGATGCCCTTAGCTTTTAAATCACACTTACTTCCAAAATAAATCCCCATATCCTATTCGCCTGCTACTCAAGGAGACTTCTCTTGGGTTGTTTTGTTTTGTTTTGTTTTGTTTTGTTTTTAAACCCTTACCTTCTATCTTAGTAACAACTCTAAAACAGGTTAGGCAAATGGGGTCAAATGACTTGCCCAGCTCACACAACTAGGAAGTATCTGAAGCTAGATTTGAACCCAAGTCCTCTTGATTCCAGACCTGGGGTTCTATACATTGAGATATCTAACAGCCCCCAGGAGTCTTCCCCTCAAACAATTTTTTAAAAGTTCGCATTGGATAATTAACAAAATGACTCCATTTCCCGAAGGCTAATTGAGGTGGTCTAAGAACCTACTACAGGTTGCTTGCACTACCGTAGTGACCCAGGAATCAAATGATACATCCACCAAATACCCTCGCTCTACATGCATCACATCAGTGACGTTAATTAAGGTATATACTGCATACTGCATATCGAATCTGCAAATGGCAGAGAGCTAGAAAGGGCAGTTAACAAACACACTGAATGACAGTCGGTATCCAAAAAGATCTTGATAATCTAGAGCAGTAATGGGCAAACTACAACCCAAGAGCCAGATGCAGCCCCCTGAAATGTTCTATAAAGCCCTCGACATTATTCCTGATTTGGCAAATACAATGAGTAGGATACAATACAATGAAACTTCAAAAGAGTTGCCTTAGAAACAGACTGACAGATGAGCATTTCCTTTCCTTTGGCCCCCTCTTAAAAAGTTTGCCCATCGCTGATCTACAGCATTGAACTGAGTCTAATAAGATGAAATTCCATAGAAATAAATTTAATGTCTGAAAGCCCCTATTTCCTACAGATTTTTCCAGTCAGATGCCTGTCTTCTTAGTCTTGTGCATCAGATTATGGAGTCATAGATGATCACAGGTCCCAATTCTCTCTCTCTCTCTTTTTTTAACCCTTATCTTCCATCTTAGAATCAATACAAAACAGAGGGGCTGTCCATCAGTTGGGGAATAGCTGACCAAATTGTGGTACATGTTGGTGATGGAACACTATTGTGCTCTAAGGAATGGTGAACAGGATGATTTCAGAAAGAGCTGCAGGAACTGATGCAGAGCAAAATAAGCAGAACCGGGAGAACAGTGTACACAACACCAGCAATACTGGACAATGATTAACTGGGAAAACTTGGCTACTCTCAGCAATGCGATGATCTGGGATGATCCTGAAAGACTTGTGAGGGGGAATGCTATCCACTTCCAGAGTAAGAATCGTTAGAGTCAGATGGATGAAAATCTTTCACATCAGTGTATTTATGGTTTTATTTTAGGGTTTTGGTTAATGTATGAGTTTGCTCTTACAATGACCAATATGGAAGTGTGTTTTGCATGATGATAAAAATAAAATTTAAAAAATACTAAGTTTTGGTTCTAAAACAAAAGAATGGTAAGGTGTATTGTAGGCAAAAGGGGTTAAGTGACTTGCCAAGGCTCCCATAGCTACATAGTATGTGAGACCAGATTTGAACCCAGCACCTTCCAACCCTAGGCCTGGTTCTTGATCCACTGAATCACTTATGTGCCCTACAGTGCTCTTTTATGATCCAGTACAGTGATAGAATTGACAGGACTTATTGACAGATTAGATGTTGGGAACAAGGATGATTTAAAGTCTGGGTGACTAATAAGACAACAGGGCTCATTCCCTTATATGACCATTTCATATAGTATCTGTTATACACATCTATTTGGCAGCACAGGTTCATTTTGTAAAATGTTTGTAGTTTCCATATCCTCTGCTTAGGGGAGATTCTCCCAAAGGTGACTATTTTAACCCAATTTAAAATGCTGATTCACCAGCAGCCTGATTTTATTTAAGATTCAGCCTAATTTCTTTTGAATTCAGGACATTCAGGGCAGTGTTAGAGGTTCACTATTTTATATCTAGAGTGGGGAAGAGGAAACCAAGATAATCTTTCCTCTGGATCTGAACCTGTCCTTCACTAGGGAGCTGAGCCACATTTCTTCTTTGCAGGTGAGATAAGAGGCTGATCATTCTGTTCTTTTCTTAAATGAATCCCTTAAGAAAGAGTCTGAGAGACAGCTAGGTGGCTCAGTAGATAGAGAGTCAGGTCTCAAATGTGGCCTCAGACACTTCCTAACTGTGTGACGCTGGGCAAGTCATTCAACCCCCACTGCCTAGCCCTTACCACTCTTCTGTCTTGGAACCAATATACAGTATTGATTCAAAAATGGAAAATAAGGGAAAAGAAAGAGAAAGGAAGAAAGGAAGGAAGGAAGGAAGGAAGGAAGGAAGGAAGGAAGGAAGGAAGGAAGAAAGAAAGAAAGAAAGAAAGAAAGAAAGAAAGAAAGAAAGAAAGAAAGAAAGAAAGAAAGAAAGAGGGAAAGAAGGAAAGAAGGAAAGAAGGAAAGAAAGAAGAGAAAGAAAGGAAGAAAGAAAGAAAGAAAGAAAGAAAGGAAGAAAGAAAGAAAGCTTTCGAAGACTCTGGAATGTCCCATTTCTCAAAGGAGAAAAGAGAAACTTGGATGTCTAGGGCTCTGGGTTGAAGGGAAGACAATGAAAAATGAGAAGGGAGAGATAACTTTCCCAAAGCATATTGGGTCAATCCCCTTAATGCTAAACCACTCAATAAAATTTCCAAAGGCCTATGATGCTTTGGTTTTCCCTTTCCTCACTCCATTCTGAATGTACAATATACTACAACCTCTCCAAAAGCCACCAAACCAATATTAGTTTGTCTGGTAGGGTTCCCTATCCATGGGACATCAGTTCAGTTGGACAACACCGGAGCCTTTAGCAGATAGTTTAAGTAACTCAGAGACCTAGAGGAAACTTGTAGACATATCCCACGATGACTATATGGGTATTTTGCCTACTATGGAGATGTATCCTTCCCTCCCACAACTTCTGCCTCTTTCACCCTTTTCTTTTTAACACTTTCCTTCTGTCTTAGAATTGATACTAAGCATCAGTCCCAAGACAGAAGAATATTAAGAGTTAGGCAATGGGAATTAAGTGACTTGTCTAGGATCACACAGCTAGGAAGTATCTGAGGCAAGAGTTGAAGCCAGGACCTCCCATGTGAAATTTTTTTTTCAACTAACAAGTATCTATTTTTTCTACCTTCTACTCTCCCCAAAAGAGAAGGAAGGAAAGAGAAAAAGATGGAGGAAAGGATAAAGAAAAGGAAGAAGGTAGGGAGAGAGGAAAGGAAGGGAGAAATGAAAGAAGGGAAGGAAGGAAAGGATGGGAGGGAAAGAGTGAAGGAAGGAAGAAAGGAAGGCAGGAACAAAGGAATGCAGGAAGGAAAGAAGTGTGAAAGGAAATTTTTATTCCCTTTGTCTATTTTAAGTTAATCAATCAAGAACTTAAAGTATCCCTACTTAACACTTAGTCACTAACAAAAAAAAAGTTCATGCCCTAAAAGGCCACAAGCACTAACCCCCTCCCACCAGTGCAAGGCAAATTGAAAGGCTGTGAGTGATTCCTGAGATGTGAGGAAGAGAGCTGCTGAGTGGAGAAAATTGTATATAAGTGGGAGCCTGAGAGAGATTCGAGGTTTTCATTCTTATTTATTGCTTGGTATATTCTTGGGCTCTTCATTCTTGGCAGCCTTTAGCCTAGGTAGCATGAGCTCTGGTCTCTGGTGGTCTTGGCCTCGTGTGCTCTAAAGGTTCTCAGTGTTTTTTTCAGCATCTTTGTCTCTTCAGATTTCAGCTTTCTGATCTGGGCTTTGGATTCTGGTGAAATTCGATTTCAGATTTGCATTTGTGGTCTGGAGGTACTAGGATTAGGACTTATGGTATTTTTAGCTTGGTGATATTTTCTACCTCCTTCCTATATTTCCCACTTTAATATCTCTACCTTGCTGTAAATAAAGCTAACAGTCTACTGACTCATAGTTTAACTTTAATTTTTATAAATGGTGACCACAACAATTATTTTTTAAACCATTATTATTTTTGTCAAACCAAATTTTTAACTATTACATTTGGCCACTCATTTTAATTATTACAGAAGGAAGGAAGGAAGGAAAGGTGAGAGAATGAGAAAGAGAATGTGTGTGTGTGTGTGTGAGAAAGACAGAGACAGAGACAGAGAGATTGGAACAAATATACATAATGTAAGCAAAATTCCCTGATTGGGTATGTCAAAAAATGTATTGTCTCTTTCTATGTCTTGAGTCCATCATCTCTCTGTCAGGAGGCAGGTACAGTGCTTAGCCATTAGTCTTAGTATGTTTTAACATTATATTGACCAGAAATCTCAAGTCTTTCAAAGTTGGTTTTCTTTATAATGTTGCTATTATACAAACTGTTCTCTTTATTCTGCTCATGTCACTATGCATTAGTTCATACAAATCTTCCCAGTCTTCTCTGAAATCATCCATTTCATCATTTCTCATGGCATAATATTATTACATTACATTTATATACTCTATTATATATTTTTATATTAATTTTCCAGTTTTTTCCTCTAAAAAATTGATGTAAATCTTTTTCTATACATAGGTCCTTTTCTTCTTTCTTTGGTCTCCATGAGGTATAGGCCTAGTAGTTTTATCTCTGGGCCAAAAGGTATGCAAAGTTTAATGACTTAGGAGTAATAATTCCAAATTGAGCTAGAGATTTTCTTGATTTCCAGTGATCATAGCATACAGTCATCTAAGGCTCACTGACACATCTGGGCTTTAATAGTGGCACCTGCACATTGTTAGAGCCAAGAAGAAAAGAAGCTGCTCATATATCAGTTGAATCCCTAATATGAGACTGAAAATTATGCCAAAAGTAATCATCACCCAGTCAACTCTGGGTCCAACAGACCATAGCCCAAAGCATTTCACAATCTACTAACATGTAGCTTCTTTTGAAGGGTAAAAATCATGCAACTGAGGTAACTAGGTGGCTCAGTGCATAGAGAGCCAGTCCTGGGAACAGGAGATCCTGGGTTCAAATGTAGCCTCAGACATCTCCTACCTGTGTGACCCTGAGCAAGATACTTAACCCTAGATTCCTAGCCCTTATCACTCTTCTACCTTGGAACCAATACCCAATTTCAATTCTAAGACAGAGGATAAGGGATTTAAAAACAAAAACAAAAACAATAAAAAAAAAAACCTATGCAACTGATAAATTCATGGGAAGTCCCCAAAGCAGTCTTGTTTCCAAAAGAACAAGAAGGAAAAATACAAACAAAAAAAATGACTCATTGACTCATCACTTAATAAATATTTAACATCTTTCTCTGATGCCTCAACATGGCATGCAGGCATTCCTTGGTTCTTGAAGGCTGGGCCAGTAAAGTACAAGCTCTGGCAAGCATTTCCAAACTGAAAAGGTCTCAAGTCCAAGTCTTGTCTATCATCTGAGGACCAGCCTAGTATTTAGTTGGGATCATAGATTTAGAATTAGGAGGTTCTTAAAAGTCAAATGGGGGGCAGCTGGGTGGCTCAGTGGATTGAGAGCCAGGCCTAGAGATGGGAGGTCCTAGGTTCAAATCCGGCCTCAGACACTTCCCAGCTGTGTGACCCTGGGCAAGTCACTTGACCCCCATTGCCCACCCTTACCACTCTTCTACCAAGGAGCCAATACACAGAATGTAAGGGTTAAAAAAATGTCAAATGGGGGGGGCAGCTGCGTGATGGGTAGGCCCTGTGTTCAAACCTGACTTCAGATACTTCCTAGTTGTGTGGCCCTGGGCAAGTCACTTCACCCTCATTGCCTAGCCCTTACCACTCTTTTGCTTAGAACCAATTACAGAGTACTGATTCTAAGACAAAAAGTAAGGGTTTAAAAAGCTAATTAATTAAGTGATTGATTTAAAAGTTGACTAGTCCAACCGCCTCATTTTTATAAAAGAGGGATCTAAGGCCACGAGAGGTTGTCCATTGCTAGAGGTTAATGAACAGTAAAGCCAGAATTTGAACGCCGACTCTTTAAGTCTAGCCCTACCATTCCTTCCACTGTCTGGTAAGCCACATCCCTAAAGGTAAGCTGTCCAAAAGACCAAGCCACTTGATTTGATTTAATTTTTGGCTATAGTAACTTACCCAAAACTCATAAAGTCTACTAAAATAGGGAAAGGCTAAGCTCTGCTTTCATAGGAGAGGGAAGATGAGGGAGAAAGGACTCTCCCCAATAAAATCAGAGCTCTTTTGAAGTTAAAGTACTAAGGCCATCCCAAACTGGGAGTTCAGTAATGTGGGTGTATCAAAAGACCTTTACATAGTTGTTGAGGAAGAGAATCATTCCTAGATGAAAAATGAAATATGGCAATAGATGGCTAAATGCCAAATCTGTGGTGGGGACCACTAGTTTTATGGATTTAGAGGAAGGCAAGAACAATGGGGTTAGGTCCTGAGACATGGAGGAGAAGGAATTTGAGTAGACCCTTGAAGGATGGACAAGTTTGAGTAAAGGAAAGTCGTCCTAGATTAGGGAGAGGGGGAGATTGGTGCTAATCATGATATAGAGGACGAAAACAAGCAAGATGTGTTTGGTACAGAGTGAGTGGAACAGCCTGGCCGGAACAGAGATGGGAATGAGAGAAGACCTTCAAAACTCGGCTGGGCAAGCATTTAGTAAGTGCCCACGGTACAGGCATCTCATGAGGTGCCAAGAATACAACAACAACAAAAAATACAAAACACTCTCTACCCTCAAGTGGTTACATTTTATTAAGAAGGACATCACAAACACAAAAAAATAAGTACAAAATAACTATATAACAATTTCTACGGGAGAGAAAAGGAGAAGACCAACAAATTGGAGAAGCAGAGAAATGCCTTGTCAGCAGTGGTCCAAATTCCCAGAGGCAAGAGCAAACGGAATGGCCATCCCAGATATTGGTTCCTCGGCAGGAGACAACTCAAGCAAAGGTATGAAAGGGGGAGATGGATGATCCTATATGGGGAACACCAAGTAGATTGATATGTCTGTAGCATCAAATATGTAGGGGGAAGTAACATGAAATAAAATTGGAAAGACAGGGCAAAAAGCTTTAAACGATAAGCAGGGGGTTTTGGATTTTACACTACAGGCAAAAGAGAACCACTGGAGCTTCATCAGAAAGGGAATGGCATGATCAGGCCTGTTCTTTAGAAATATCCATTTGGCAACTTTGTTGAGGTTGCATGGGAGAAGAGAGAGAGACTGTAGTTAGGGAGCCCAGTCAGGAGGCTACTGCAGGAGACTTGGGGAGAAGTTGGGGTTAAAGTATGAGTATGAAGGTAAGGTGGGCAGCTAGGCAACACAGTGGATAGAGAACCAGGCCTAGAGTCGAGAGGATCCGAATTCAAATTTGACCTCAGACACTCCCTGGAGGTAGAACCCTGGGCAAGTCACTTAACCCCAATTGCCTAGCCCTTACTGCTCTTCTGCCTTAGAGTTGCTACTACGAGAGAAAGCAAGGATTAAAAAAAAAAAAAGATATGGAGGAGCTTGAATATCAGGATGACGAATTTGAATATTATCCATTAGTTAATCAATAAGGTAGCCTTGAAGGTTCTTGAGAAAAACCGTGCCATGATGAAAGAAGTGCTTTAGGAATATTGATCTGAGAGCAGCACTTCATAAGATGAATTGGAGGGCAGAAAACCAAGAGGCAGGGAGATTGGCCCAACACTAGGTAATGAAAGTCTGTATTACAAGGAGATAATAGGAATGGAAAAGAAAGGCTGCATCAAGGGGTATTACAAAAGAATAAATGAGCTTAAGTGGCTGGGTTACATACTGTGGCCTCTGTCCCAGTGTTAGAAATAGCCCACATGGGTGTGCTGGAGAGAACTGGAACTGTTCTGGGAGCTGATTATTAAATTTAGAGCATGAGCATCTAGTTTTCAGATGTCAACAAACAAATGAAGCCTTGATTCATTGTCCAGTAAAAAGTATATTCAAGGGGCAGCTTGTGAAGAGGGAGCTCAGTGGATAGAGAGGCAGACCTGAAAATGGAAGGACCTGGATTCAAATATGGCCTCAGACATTTCCTAGCTGTGTGACCCTGGGCAAGTCACTTAACCCCCATTGCCTAGACCTTACCATTCTTCTGACTTAGAACTGATAAATAGTATCAATTCTAAAACAGAAAAATAAGGGTTTAGGGGTTGTGTGTGTGTTTTTTTAGTGGATCCACAGTTTTTGTTTGTTTTTGTTTTTTTAATTTCTGGAGAGTTAGATGTTAAATATTTACCAGCTCAGCCCTAGAAAGGCCAAGATTTAGTTAAGTTTTATTCACTGAACAAACATTGTTAAGCACCTACTATGTCCAAGGTGCTAGAGATACAAAGTCAAAGTGAAAAATGGTCTCTGCAGATCCCCATCAACTGGGGAATTGGCTAAATAAATTACTGTACATGAATGTGATAGAATGTGACTGTGCTGTAAGAAATTATGTGTATGATGAATACAGAGAAACATGGAAAGGTCTATATGAACTGATACAAAGTGAAGTAAGCAGAAAGCAGGACAGCAATACATACAGGAACTACACTAATATAAACAGAAGGAACAACACACTACACAATCCAAAGTAAATGTAGCAAACTACAAAGATCAAAGGAAATGTAAATAGAGAAATATGAGAAGCTATATGGAGGCAGGAAGTCCAAAAATGTTACACGTTGCACAGTTTCAGACTTTTCCAGTGCTACCGATCAGTTGTACTGATTTTTTTTTCTTCACTCAAAAATATTATTTGTCATTTGGGATGGCTCTTTGGGAGGGGGAAAAAGAGAAATATGTGGAAAAACTATGGTGATGTAAGGAACAGGAAGTATCAATCACAACTTCTAGGAAGAAAAGAAAGAAGAAAAAAGAAAGAAAAAGAAAAGTTGTCCCTGACCCCAGGAAGCTTACTTTCTACTGGAAAAGTTTACATTCTATGAGAGCAGCTTCACAGAAACAGAGTTTTCTCTGAGTCTTAAAGGAGAGAGTATGAGAGAAGGGGAAGCATATAAAAGAAGGTGAGAGGGCCACATCTCCAGCCATTGGTCAGTAGATACCATCAAGACAAACTATTCAAACAATAACTAAATGAATCAAGAAAGAATCAATTTGGAGTCACAGCAGAGTAATACTCCACTTCACGTTATATTGGTTCCTAAATTCCAACATAAACACACAAGGGTTGGGACCCACAGCTTAATTTAAGAGTTAAATCTTTGTCTTAGCTGCCCAATAACTCTGGGCCTTCAAGCAAGACACTCCACTAGATAATCTTTAAGGTCTCTTGCAAATCCAAATCTAGGATCCCACAATACTTTCTAGAAGAAGGTCCAGATGAGAACTGCAGTAAGGAGAGGCTAGACATGGAAGCACTTGTGATCTTCTTTTCTAGAAAGAGTGTCATGGGGGAGCCATAGAATCCTCTTCCTTCCTCAGAGACCCTAATCTGTGGCTTATTTGTCGAAGGCTGCCCTGTGGTTGTAGGCAAATCTAGAAGCCACAGTTTCATCAACTATAAAATAAAGTGGTTGTGGCCTAGAGACAGGAGGTCCTAGGTTCAAACCCGGCCTCAGCCACTTCCCAGCTGTGTGACCCTGGGCAAGTCACTTGACCCCCGTTGCCCACCCTTACCAATCTTCCACCTATGAGACAATACACCTAAGTACAAGGGTTTAAAAAAAAAAAATTAAAAAAAAAATGAAGTGGTTGAGACTTAGAAGTTCCATAGCCAGTCTCGGGCCCTATCTGATGCTGATTGCTCAGAAACTTTAACCTGCTCAGTTTTTCCAAACCAGGCCAGTTTTCCCCTCTTGTGGCAATCTGGTGGCCCCTTTTTCCCAGGGGCTCACAGTATTGGTGTCAAACTTATTTCAGACATGAGATAGAGCCATTCAGAATTTCCAAACTCAAGAAGTCCACCAGTCTTAGTTTCCCCAATAGAGATTACAAACTTTGTTCAACTCATTCATCTGGAACCCTGCTTTTCGGGGCAGTATATTCTACATTGGGGCAGCTTTTTTATTTTATTCAGTTGAAATCTGCTTGCCTTCATTCATTGCTCCTAGTCACGTTGGGTTTCTTTTCTCTCCTTGGCCTTCCATGAACTTTAGCTGGGAGGAGGGACATGGGTGGTGGCTGGTGATGGTGGCCGATATCCTCCCCTCTCCTCACCCCACACCCCCATGTAATGAGAGAGTGAGAAGAGGGAATGCATTGGCAGCCTGAGGGTCATCACTGGTTTCCAGCTGTCTCTTATACAGGGCACCGGTATTAAAAATAGCCCAAGCTCTCCTCTCCTTGGTAAGACTTTCCAGCAGGAGCTCCGTCAATCATCAGCTTACTCATCCCTCCCCCTGGCAGTCCATTCTGGGCCAATGGCAACGGTGACTTCCAGACCACAGCCCCAGGAGCGTGGCAGCCACGAGGCTCAGCCTCATGGGGTGGCTCAGCTCTGGCTAACAGTAACAGGGATGCCAGCCCAGAGCAGGGAAGGCAGTCATCCTGATGGGCCAGCCCTCAACCAAGAGATTGCATTTCCATGCCAATAGGCTTGGGTGTTGCCTGGGGCAGGGAGCTCCTTATCCACCAGACCAACCTCTCCATGTAGAGCAGACCGACAGATGGAAAAGTTTAGTTTCATGAGGCTGAGTCAAAGACCACTTAGGACAGCTTCTGGTTCTGAGAGTTTATGATTTTATGCTTCCTCTCTTTTTTTAATTGTTTTTTTCAAGATTACATGTCAATACAATTTTTTAAAACCCTCATCTTCCATCTTAGAATCAATACTGTGTCAGTACTGGTTCCATGGCAGAAGAGTGGCAAGGGCTAGGCAATAGGGGTTAAATGACTTTCCCAGGGTCACACAGCAAGGAAATAGCTGAGATCAAATTTGAACCCAGAACCTTTCATCTCTAGACCTCACTCTCAATCCACTGAGCCACCCAGCTGCCTTGGCTTCCTCTCCTTTTACAGAAATCAGTGGCTCCATGGAAGGTGCCCCATGTATGTTTTATCCCAAAATGCACCACCAGAGGGAGCAGCTGTTCCAACTCAATGGTTTTTTTCACGGAGTCAAGTTGGCTTTTTGGACTGAAGGATCCTTGACTTTGGTCACTTCATTCCTCTCACTTATCCTCATCCCAGGGTGGACAGTGAGAAACCTAAACTGTTGCCCCTCGTTCCCGATCACCCTTGGCTCTTTCCCTATACTCATCACCAGAAAGAGGAGCAGAGGACTCAATCTGGAGTCCAGAGAGTTGACCTCAAATGCCAGCTCTGCTACCTATTACCTGTGTGACCTTAGAGAAGTTGAGCAATGTCTCTGGACCTCAGTTTCTTCTTCTGAAGAATGACTGGTTAGGCTAAAGCCAGAGTTTTTAGCCTTACCTTTTTTTGTTTGTGGACCTCTTTAGCACTCTAGGGAAGTATGTGGCCCTCCTTTCCATATTATGTTTTTAAATAATGAAAAGAAATGTGAAATTTCAGTTGGAGATTAATGGAAATGAAGATGTTATTTTTTTTCCACTCAAGTTCATGTACCCCTTGAAATTTAGGCAACTATGGACCCCAGATTAACAATACTTGGACTAAATTATCTCCAAGATCCTTCTAGATCTAAATCCTATGATCCCCTAATATTCATGATGCTGATTGACCAGATGAGCCCTGAAAGAGGGCTATAAGAGAAGCCATTCCTTCTAAGTAGGAAGAACCAATCAAGGGTGGCCTGGATTTGTAATCAGATTTGTTTATGAAGTTGCTATTGTTGTTCAGTCATGTCTAACTCTTTGTTATTTTTGTGACCCTGTTTGGGGTTTTCTGAGCAGAGATACTGGAGTGGCTTGTCATTTCCTTCTCCAGGTCATTTTACAGATGGGGAAACTGAAGCCAACAGGGTAAAGTGACTTGCCCAGATTACACAGTTAATAAGGGCCTGAGGCCGGATTTGAACTCAGGAAGACAGATCTTCCCGACTCCAGGCCTGGTACTTTATCCACTGTGCCACCTAGCTGCCCATGTGCCTTTGAGGGCATCAGTTTATACTAGAAGATGTAGTTCATCCTCTTCTGGAGATGCTAAAGAGTAAGACCCAGATTCTGGTTCCCATTCTCAAGGTCTACTTCCTTGACTGACTTCCTTCAAGTTTCAGCAAAAATCCCATCTTCTGCAAGAAGTCTTTCCTGATCCCCCTTAACACCAGTGCCTTCCCTCTGAAATGATCTCCAACTTTCCCTCTATGAAGCTTGTTTTACACAATTGTCTGCATGTTCTCTTCCCCATTAGAATGTGAGCTCTCATAGAGGGCAGGAACTATTTGTACCATTCGTTGTATTCCTAGAACTTTGGACAGTGCCTAGCATATATTGGATGCTTTAAAAATGCTTGTTGACTTGACTTGGGCAACTTCAGAATTACCACCCTTGTCAGTGCCACGATGGGATTTTGTATTGGTGGTACCCTAGAAATAGTTATGGGGCTCACAGACACATTCATTGAAACCCTTTTCTATTTTTCACCAATATCACTGGTTGCATTCAGCATCTGGGGCCTCCCCATAACAATTTTAATTGGTTGTTATGTCATGCTGCCTAGTGCTGACTGACAGCTGAGCCAGCCATTGGCAGAAGGCACAGGAACTTCCAAACTCATTCTCATTTGTTCATCATCCATATTACGTCTCCTACCCATAGGTATGCACCAAGGCTCTGTCTTAGGTCCCTAGTGACTCTTCTCACTTGTTGAACTCATCAGCAACTATGGATTTAATTATCATCTCCACTCAAATGACTATCACATCCATATGTCTAGTTCTCATTGCATTTCTGATCTTCAATACGCCTCTACAGCTGCCTATTTAAATATTTCAAACTGTAGGGTCCATTGACATCTCAAACTCAATGTGTCCAAAATTAAGTCATTATCATTCCTCAAAAACCTATCTCTCAGGTGCAGCCGGGTTATTCAATGGGTAGAGCACCAGGCCTGGAGATAAGAGGACCTGGGTTCAAATTTGGCCTCAGACACTTCCTAGCTATGTGACCCTGAGTAAGTCACTTACCCCCATTATCTAGCCCTTACTTCTCTTCTGCCTTAGAACTAATATTTAACATAAATGATAAGACAGAAAATAAGGATTTAGAAAAACAAAAACAAACCAAAAGCCTTATCTCTCTTCTGAACTTTCTTATTTCTAGGATTGAGTCAATAAACATTTATTAAGAGCTTACTATGTGTCAGGCATTTAAATTTAAGCTGTCAAAGTTCTCCCACCCTTCCAGTTTATCTCCCAGAGTTGGAGCCTTGGCATTATCCTTGATATTCCACATACATAATCAGTTGCCAAATCTTGTCATTTCTGTCTTCACATCTTTCATATCTATCACCTTCTCTCTGTTCATATGGCTGCCACTCTGGCTCAGCCAACTGATCAGCTGACAGGCACTAATTACTAGACCCTGAGGATAGAAATACAAAGGATGAAATAATCTCTACTCACAAGGAGTGGTTCAGGTCCCCTTTACTGTCCACCTAGACCAGCGATGGCAAACCTATGGCACAGCTGCCAAAGATGGCACAAAGAGCATTCTTTGTGGGCAAGAAAGGCAGAGGGACTAGGACGGGGCTGTTCCCTTCCCCCTCTCTACACTTGCTGGAGACATTCCTCACTTCACCTACCCCTCCACACAGCAGCCCAATGGTACCTCTTTCTCCCTCCCCTGTGTGGGGTGGGGTAGGGGTACAGTGTGTGGTCTGGGAGGGGCTGGCACAGCACTTGGTCTGAGGATTGGGGTTGGGGTGGGGCCCTGTATTCTATCTCTGAAAGGTTTACCCTCACTGACCTAGACCAGCGATGGGCAAACTTTTTAAAGAGGGGGCCAAAGGAAAGGAAATGTTCATCTGTCAGTCTGTTTCTAAGGCAACTCTTTTGAAGTTTCCTACTCATTGTATTCGTCAGATGAGGAATGTGGAGGGCCTTACAGAACATTTCAAGGGCCGCATCTGGCCCATGGGCAGTAGTTTGCCCATCACTGATCTAGACTTTCAATAACCCTCTTTTTTTTATTAGACATTTATTAATATTCGTTTTTAACCTGTTTACATACTTTATGCCCCTACTTTCCCCTTCACCCCCCGCTCTCCCCCCACCCATGGCCAACGCACATTTCCACTGGTTGTAACATGTGTCCTTGTTCAGGGTCTATTTCCCATTCATGTCCACCTCAGTCCATGCATTCAAGCAATTGTTTATCTTATATGTTTCCTCTCCTGCAGTCCTTCGTCTGAATGTGGGTAGCATCTTTACCATAAATCCCTCAGAGCTGTCTTGTGTCACTGCATTGCTGCTGGTACAGAGGTCCATTACATTCTATTTTACCACAGTATATCAGTCTCTGTGTACAATGTTCTTCTGGCTCTGCTCCTTTCGCTCTGCATCACTTCCTGGAGGTCTCTCCTCTCCTTTTTTTTTTTTTTTAAACCCTTACCTTCCATATTAGAATCAATCCTAAATATAATTTCCAAGGAAGAAGAGTGGCAAGGACTAGGCAATTGAGGTTCAGTGACTTGTCCAAGGTCACATAGCTAGGAAATGTCTGGGGTCTGATTTGAACTGAGTACCTCCTGTCTCCAGGCCTATTACTCTATTCACTGGGTACCTAGCTTCCCCAGCTCCCCCCAGAGCTGCTTTCCTAGGATCTCTCTTTCTTAGCATCTCTACAAGTTTTAGAGAGCTCTGAGGCTCAAAGATTAAATAGCTTGCCCATCATCAGAGAAGTGAGCCTTGAACTCAGGTCTTCCTGACTCTGAGCCAGCGCTCTAATGCTTGCTGCCATGTTTCCTTTGTCTCTTAACCTCATTCATGTTAATTAGGGTGCTTTATCTAGAGCTGGAGCTCAGGCACTGTAAGTCTCTCTCAGTATCTCCAGGGACCAAGGCCTCCTCAAGCGAGCCAGCCATTTATAGCTACTGCCAAACCCCAGCAGCTGGGGAGTCTCTGGCTGCATCCCAATGTTCAGATCAAACTGAAAATGCTCCTGGCTTAAGCTGACAGCTGGGGAAGTTGTGCCCCCATGTGCCACTTACAGCCCAAACTGGCAAAGAGCTTTTCATTCCTGATGTCTTGATGCAGTCCTAGGATTGGGAGTGACTACTTTCTTTCAAGGGAATTCCTTCTGCCTCTGTTGAATATAGTCTTTACTAGAGGGAAGCAGGACAAACTTGATGACGTGAGCACTGGGCTTAGAGTCAAGAAGATCCAGGTTTGAATTTTCCCTTACACATTGACTAGCTGTGAGACCCTGGGCAAGTCAGTTAATGCCTCAGTTTCCTGATTTGTTTTGTTTTTTAAACCCTTACCTTCTGTCTTGGAATCAATACTGTGTATTAGTTACAAGGCAGAAGAGTGGTAAGGGGTACACAATGGGGGTTAAGTGACTTGCCCAGGGTCACACAGCTAGGAAGTATCTGAGGTCAGATTTGAACCCAGGACCTCCCATCTCTGGGCCTGGCTCTCAATCCACTGAGTTACCTAACTGCCCCCATAGTTTCCTTTTAGTAAAATACAGAGGTTGGATTGGAAAGTTCTAAGGTCCCTTCCATCTCTGAATATATGATGCTATATTTTCTCATGGTCCTTTCCAGAGCAATAAGTCTTTGATCAGACAGCAAAGTCACCAGAGCACCATAGATCAAGGACACTTCGGGGAGTCTGGCTGGGTTATGAGCATCATAATTTCTTGATTCTTCAATGGGCTTGAGTACCAAACAAAATACTGCAGACACCACACCTGCTCACCAATGGTTGGTTCTACTTCAAGGTAAATCTCATAGGACAACCCCTGGGAAAAGCCTAAGGTTAAGAAAAATAAACGAAACATAGAACTTTAAACTTTATACCTACTTTGGTGAATTTATGGGAATTTCCAAGGACTGTTTCTTCATCCTCATCTCTCAAAATCCTTCTGTTCCTTTGAAGCTCCCATAAGGAATTACCTCTTCTTTGACCCATTTGAAAGTGGTCTCTCCTTCCTCAAATTTTTCTTGGGAACTTTCCACTAGATTTCTCTTTTACTGTTATCATCATTGTATTATACTTATCTATGTACTCACCTCCCACATCCCAAAGAACTTGTTATGCCCCTATTCCTTAAGGTTAGAGTAAGCTAGAAATTAAGCTTCTGCTTAGTTAGCACCCCTGCTGCTTACCTGACACTGTCTCTGTGGTCCTGAGTTAGTTTCCCACTCAGTGTCAGCACAGGAGGTTGGTGCTTTGTTTTGTTTTATTCCCACATCCCAAGAGAAGGATACCATTCTTAGACTATTACTTAAGGATAAAAAACTCAATAACTCAATAGTCTGCTGCTTAAGATTTTCTGCAATTTGGCCCTGAACTGTCTTTCCAACCTTATTTTGTGTTGTTCCATTTCATTACAATCCCTGGTCAAATGGCTCTACTTACTTTCCCAGAATTACATTCCATTTTCCACTTTAGTGAATTAACATAGGCTATGTTCCAATCATTCCTTCTTCTCCTCCTCTTAAGACCTTTCTGTTCCCTTGAAGCTCCCATAAGGAATCACCTCTTCCTTGATCCAATTGAAAGTGATCTTTCTTCCTCAGATTTTCTTTGAGTATTTTAATCTGGATTTCTCTTTTATTACCATCACTATCATCGTTGTTGTCGTCGTCATCATCATCATCATCATCATCATCATCATCATCATCATCATCATCATTGTATTAAATTTACCTGTGTATTCCCATCTCTAGCATAACATCCTTTTTCAAACATTTTATTTTTATTGTCCTGCAAAATACACTTCTGCATTTGGTCATTGTTGTAAGAACAAATTCATACATAACCCAAACTCCAAAATAAAACCAAAGATATACTGATGTGAAAAGACGACTCCCACAGTTCTTCCTCTGGAGGTAGATAGCATTCCCCATCATAAGTCTTTCAGGATCGTCCCAGATCATTGCATTACTGAGAGTAGCTGAGTTTTCACAGATAATCACCATGCAATATTGCAGTTACTGTGTACAATGTCTGTCAGGTTCTGCTTATTTCACTCTACATCAGTTTCTGTAGATTTTTCCAACTTTTTCTGAAATCATCTTGCTTGTCATTTCCTATAGCACAAGTACCACAATTTGTTCAACCATTCCCCAACTGATGTTCATCCCCTCAGTTTCCAATTCTTTGCCACCACAAAAAGAGCTACTATAAATATTTTTATACAAATAGGTTCTTTCCCCTTTTTTATTATCTCTTCGGGATAACAAGTTCAGTAATGGTTTTACTGGATCGAAGGGTACCCACAATTTTATAGCGCTAGGGGCATAGTTCCAAATCAGTTTAACATCCTTAAGGGGCAATGCAGTGCTTTATACATAGTAGAACATAAGGGACAGCTAAGTGAATAGAGAGCTAGGACTGGAGATAGGAAGTCTTGGCTTCAAATCTGGCCTCAGACCCTTCCTACTTGTGTGACCCTGGGCAAGTCACTTAACTCCAATTGCCTAGCCCTCACAACTCTTCTGCCTTGGAACTAATACTTAATATTGGTCATAAGACAGAAGGCAAGTGTTAAAAAAAAAAAAACCAGGACAGATCAGAACAAAACTTAATTTAAGTATTTGTTGAATTGAATTGAATTAATAAGCACCATATTCAATGACCCCTGACTGACTGACAAAAGCATCCACTGGAGAAGGAAATGGCAAACCATTCCTTGCCAAGAAAACCCCATAGAGAGCTATGATAGACCTTGGGGTCATGACCCAACAACAAACATTTAAATGTATAATATGGTAAATATCGATAGATATACCCACATGAACAACTGAACAACAACATGTTCACAAAGATCACAAAGATCTAGAACCTTCACAAAGGTTCTAGAAGGTTGTTCAAAACCATTCAGTGGAAAAAGCAAACCTAAGTTAAATTCTTCAGGAGGCAACAAAAGAAACAAGAGGTAAAAGGGAATTCAAATGTGTATCCTTATAGTTTTTCTATATGTCGTCGTCGTCTTCTTCTTTTTTTTTTTTTAACCTTTGCTTTCTGTCCCTAAGTCAGAAGAGCAAGGGCTAGGCAATTAGGGGTAAGAGACTTGCCCAGGGTCACACAGCTAGGAAGTGTCTGAGGTCACATTTGAATCCAGCTCCTCTTAACTCTAGGCCTTCCCCTGTATCCACTGTGCCACCTAGCTGCCCCCTAAAGTTGTTTTCTTAAAAGATTATTTTTGTAATTTCACAATAAGAAAGGGGAAAAAAGATTAACAATGAATGTCACTATAACCAGATAAGCTTGTTTAGTAACTATTTGCATTTTAATTCATTCATTCCAATATCTGCATTGAAAGTATCTAAACAATTTTTGGTTACTCCCTCCAAACCCTCCTCAGGATTTTTTGCTCATCTATTCATTCTAATTTCATTCAATTTTTTTTTTCTGCCTAGGTTAAAGTTAGGAGGCAACATGCTTTCATAGATGGAAAAAGGCCTGGAAACCAGAAAGGTCAAAATTCAAGCCCAGCTTCTGATTCATAACTAACTGTCTGCAAGGCAAGTCACTTTGCCATTCAGTGTTCTGAGTCAGAGATGTCAAACACATAGGTGGCCCATGGACTGCATACAGAGGGCCCACAATATTCCTGAGTGGGCACCAAACAGATGAAAATGTAATTGGGAAATATTTAACAAAATAAGTTAGTTTTAAAGTTAAATCTATTTTTAAGCGTGTAAAGGAGTCCTGAGATGAAAATGTTTGAGAACCAGATGCTCTAGGTAATTCTCTGAGACTCTAGGTTGCAGAGAAGGCTCAGACCAGCACGGGTGGGGAGGCTGAGAGAGAGAAAGTTGAGGTTCTCTGTGTCAGAAGTGTCAAACTCGGGGCTGGAAGGCATTATGATCAGCAACACTCCCAAGTGAGTCCCAAACCAGATTAAAATGTAATTGGGAAATATTTTATTTAGCAAACTAAATAAACATTCCATATAACATGGATAAGATTTTAAACTAATATTTTAAATCACAACTTTTTTCTTAAAACCCTTACCTTCTACCATTACTGGGTATCCATTCCAAGGCAGAAGAGCAGTAAGGGCTAAGCAGTTGGAGTTAAGTGACTTGCCCAGGGTCAACACAGCTAGGAAGAATCTGAGATCATATTTGAATCCAGGACCTCCCAGTCTCCAAGCCTGACTCTATCCACTGAGCCACCTCACTGCACCTAAAATAGCATTCTAACGTTTTAAAACTAAGTAAATATGCAGAAGTATGAACTCTTATATATGAATTAGGGATCCCCATTTCTATTTGATTTTGACACCACTGATTTATACCAATGAAATCACAGGCTCAGTCCCTATCCATATCCTTAAAGTTAATTTAGTTTGTTCTCTTTTCTTCTGGTTGTTTTTCATTTGTTTTGGTTTGGGGTTTTTGGCTTTGCATTATTTTGCATAGATGTTTCTTAGTTTCTTTACAGATCTCATATCCATCTGTCTTAATAACATTATGCTTGTCTTGCTACATCAGTAATGTATTGCATTACATTTGTGTGCCATAATTTATTTAACCATTCCCATACTACTGAACATTTAGATTCTTTCCAGTTTTTTGCAATTATAGAGAGTGCTACAATGAAAATCTTTTTACAATTGCCTCTCTAAAATGTTGGTTGATAATGTTTTCAGGATTATTGTTAAGCCCTTTCGGTCCTATCTGACTCTTCACAACCCCATTTGGGATTTTCTTGGCCAAGATAACTGATGTGGTTTGCCATTTCTTTCTCTAGTGCATTTTACAGGTGAGAAACTGAGGCAAACTGGGTCACAAAACTAGTAAGTGTCTGTCTTCAGATTTGTACTCATGAAGATCATCGGTCTTTCTGACTCCAGGTCCAATGCTCCAAATACTGCACCACCTAGCTGCCCCTGTTTTCAAGATATGTTCCATCAAATGGAATTATTGGGTCCGACGATATGATTATTTTTGGAACTTTTGCTTTGCAGTCATTTTTCATTTGTTTTTCTCCTTCATCCCACCCTTACCTTCTCCCACCCCCAATTTCTGCCAGTTCTCTTCTTGTCTACATTCTCTCTCTCTCTCCCCCCTCTCCCCTTACTTTCCATCTTAGAATCAATGCTGTGTATTGATTCCAAGGCAGAAGAATGGTAAGAGTTAGGCAATGGGGATTAAGTGACTTGCCCAGGACCACACAGCTAGGGAGTGTCTGAGGCCAAATTTGAACCCAGGACCTTCCATCTCCATCTCCATTCTGGCTCTCAATTCACTGAGCCACCTAGCTGCCTCCTACATTGTCTCTTAGTTTGGATTTACTCTTGCCTCTGCTTCTCCATTTCCATTACCACCATCTGCTTAGTCCAGACTCTGTTGGACTGCTGGAATCTAGCTTATCCCTGTCTAGCTACCTCTGGTCATTAAACAGAATCAAGCTGTTTCATCCCAGCCACCTGCAATCCAATTCTGCTCTGAAGGAGGGCAAAGTCACATTGATACAGAAATGTGTTGGTAAAAGTTTAACAACTAACTCTTTGGGTAGAGGTGGGGGATGTAGTCATGACACTTAAAAAAATAACCTTTAGTTTCTGTCTTAGTAACAACTCTAAGACAGAAAGACAAGGCCTACGCAAAAAAGGTTAAGTGATTTGTCTAGAGTCACACAGTTAGGGAGTGTCTGAGGTTATAATACTTTTAAATTTAATTTGCATTATTAAAATTTTCTCCATCACTTTTTAAAATCTAGGGGGCAGCTAAGTGGCTCAGTGGATTGAGAGCCAGGTCTAGAGATGGGAGGTTCTAGGTTCAAATCTGGCCTCAGGCACTTCATAGCTGTGTGTCCCTGGGCAAGTCACTTAACCCACATTGCCAAGCTCTTACCACTCAGTTATGCCTTAGAACCAATACATGGTATTGATTCTAAGGCGGAAGGTAAGGGTTTAAAAAAAAGTCTAGACCAGCATTGTTGAAGTATTGGCACACATGCTAAGCTGGCACTGGGAGAGCTGCTTTGTTCCCCCTCTTCCCAGAGCCCAAGGACATTTTTTGCATGCCCTGTCCCTCTGTCCAGTCACCCAATGCAAGCACTTCCTCTGTCCGATCTGGGGTAATGGAGGGTGGGTGCTCACAGGTAGCTTAGAGTTGCAGTTTAGGCAGGAGAACTTGAAAACCTTCGCCGACACTGTTCTAGACAGTCAACCAAATAATAAGTTAAGTCCTGATTTGCTGTGCTTGCTGAATTCTGAGAGGTCAATGTTTACACTGAAAATTTAACTATAGGAATAGTGGGAGCTAGAACCTTATTCCCCAGCCACCAGGTCATGCAACAAAAGCTCTTGAAACTTGGACATTCTCCTTCTCTTCCTCTCAGGTAAGAAGTCAAGAATAAAAAATTCTAGGCACTAGCTTCTCCGAGAAGCCCAGGGAAATGCATCTCTGAGCAGGAAAAAGATATGGAGTGTCTTATGTTAGAAGGAGCTTCAAATTCTGGTGCTAATTACTTGGGTGATATACTCTCCCTCAGTTTCCTCATCCGTAAAGGAGGAAGCTAAACTAGGAGACCTTGAAGGTTTCATCTAGTTCTAATTCTTTTTTTTTTTTAAACCCTTGTACTTCGGTGTATTGTCTCATAGGTGGAAGATTGGTAAGGGTGGGCAATGGGGGCCAAGTGACCTGCCTAGGGTCACACAGCTGGGAAGTGGCTGAGGCCGGGTTTGAACCTAGGACCTCCTGTCTCTAGGCCTGACTCTCACTCCACTGAGCTACCCAGCTGCCCCTAGTTCTAATTCTTAGAGTTCAATTTCTTTGAGAGAGAAGGAGAGGAGAGGGAGTTGGCATGGGAAAGTACACTGTAAGTCAGGACACTAGAAAGGTTAAATGATCTCAGGCAATTGATCCTCAGATACTTCATCTGGGAAATAGGGAGAATGAATGAAAAAAAGCAGTTAGGGACAGCTAGGTGGCTCAATGGATAGAGAGCCTGGCCTGGAGATGGGAGGTCCTGGGTTTGAATCTGACCTCAGACACTTTCTAGCTACATGGCCCTGGGCAAGTCACTTAACATCCATTGCCTTACCCTTACAACTCTTTTTCTTAAGGTTCTAAGATGGAAGATAAGGATTTTAGAAGGAAAAAACCAAAAGGATTTATTAAGTCTTTACTCTATAAAGGTAACTGGGGAGTGAGGTGGATAACAGTCCTAGCATTGGAGTCAAGATAGATCTAAGTTCCAATTTTGCCTTGGACACCTTGAAGAAGTCATTTAACCTCTCAAAGGCACAGTTTCCCTAATTGGGGATAATATTTGCCAGGTTATGAAGTTGAACTGAGATATTTATAAAACATTTTAAAAGCTTTAAAGTACTATTATAAATGCATTATTATTATCATTAGAATTAAGGACTTGGAGTTAGAAAAAAAATAGTAATTCCAATCCTTCCCAGGGAAAGTCACTTAAAGTCACTTCAGCCTCAATTTCCTCAGCTGTAAAATGGGTATAATAATAGCACCTGCCTCCCAGGTTGTTGTGAGGATTAAGGGAGAGCTAAAAGTGCTAATTAAGAATAGGCATGGTGCTAAGTAAGTGATGCTATGGAAATCTTTTAACAAGTAGCTCTTTTAAAATTCTGGTAATGCCTTCTTGTTAGATTGCCCAAAACGGAAGGTTTGGCACCTCTGTTCTCCTTGGCCTATTAAGGAGAATTCTATGATTTCTCACCTAACCAAGGCCTGGGACTCTGCAGCCTGGGCAGAGGCTGGAGACCAGAGTTAGGAAGGCAGTCTCTCCATGGCTCTCCATGGCGCTCCATGGCGCTCCCCCTGCCCAGGCTGCCATAGCAACACAAAGCCAGCAGAGGGTGCTGTAGACAAAGCCTGGGTTCCGGCCCCATAATAACTTCGGAGGGGAAGCGGCCACATGGACCCCCAGGGCACCACGTGCTCCTGCGAGCTGGAGACCCGGGAACCTGGAGACCTGGGAGGGCGCTCTGCCTACCCGCCTTGGCCCGTGCTGCACTGCCACTCTTGGGAATGTAGAGGGGTGGGAGGAGGGAAACTAAGGCCATGAGAGCTGGAAGGGGCTCCCTGCCTCCCTGCCTTCACCAAGCAGGGAATGGGAACCTGCCTAGTGCCACCTAGCTCGGAGGGCACGGGGAAAAGGGAAGAAAGTTCTCCGTGTGGGGTGGAAGTGAGGCTTGGGAAATCGGGCTGGGAGTAGGAAGGGACCTTCGAGACAATCGGGCCAGCCCAGGCTTGCCTGAACAGGAATCACCCCCTCGGGATTTCTAAAGGGAAGCTGTGGGGCGGGGGAGTTTGGAGAAAAAAGTTTGCCAGGATAAACACCTTCTCGCTCCGCGCTGCCCATCCTCCCCATCCCCCATCCCTACCCTCCCCCACCCTCCTCCTCCTTTCTCCAGTCTCGGCCCTCTCCCATCCTTATCACCCTTCCCACTGCCAGCTCTTGCTGACTGCTAACGTCTGATGCCTGTGGTGCTCTTTGCCTAGGGCAAAGTCCTCCTGGCAGGAGCGTGGGTTTGGCCTCAATTGCCCCCTCACCCCACAACCAGTGCGTCTCCCAAAGCTCTTGGGTCCCAGAATGAAAAGCTGGTGATCCCCACCCCCACCCCTTCTAACACTCCCCCCGCGGAGCCAGGTCTCTGGGCCAGCAGAGACACTTGAGCTGGGAGATTACCCGGGATCACTCAATTACCAGCAGCGGCTCATGTGATTGGCATCGGTCCAGGGAGACATATGCAGTCCAGGCCTTCGAGCTGGGCACACGAGCCTATTTATTTCCTGCTAGGTCCAAAGCTGGAGAGAGTAGTCTGGCTATGGTTTTCCTATTGTGTGCAAGACCTGTCTGGCACCTGACCAAATCTCCTCCCTCCAGACTAGACAGGTAAAAAGAAAGTCCCACTCAGCTCTTTTTTGGGGATGAAGGAGGAGTGGAAAGTAAGAGAAAGGAGTCAGTGAAGCAAAGTATAAAAGATGGGACAAAATTCCGATTTTCTGCACTTCATTATAAACAGCAATACTTGCTGAAAGGGAAAATTAGGAGACCTGAGTATTTCAGCAATGCCATGGATAGAACTGAGCAAAATGCATTATGTTTTGAGGCCTCAGTTTCCCACAATGGAAGTTGGGTCTAGGAATGGGCACAAGAGGACAAAGAGGGAGCTGGGGCATTGTAAGTAGGGCTAATAAATTGGCAGCAACTGTTGTGATTGAGGAAAAGGGGACAAGAATGGTGATATCTGGTATCACCAGTGTGGCATGGCCGATAGAACATTGTACTCCAACAGACTCAGAAAGACTTGATTATAAATTACTACAGACACTTACTAGCTGTATGATCATAGGCTAGACTCTGAGCCTCAGCTTCTTCATCTGTAAAATGGGGATGGTAATGGTAACAACCTCACAGGGTTGTTGTGAAGCTTAAATGAAATAGTATATATATAAAGTGCTTTGTAAGCTCTGCAAAGTGCTATACAAATATAAATTATTATTATGCACAAAATGGGGATAATATCAGTAGCATCCTCTTCAAAGAGCTGCTATGAGAGTCAAATGATATTTTGCAAATCTGAAAATGGTATAAAAATATCAGTTCTGATTATTAAATTCTTAAGGTGGTCTCCTGTAAGAGCACAGTACATACTATATAAATACAATACAATACAAATATTGGCTGGATGAGCCACAGAGTTGTAGATCCTGGGTGGACCTTGTAAAAATCTAGTCTTTATTTTATAGATGAGGAAACTTAGACCCAGAGAGGTTAGATGATGTTTCCCAGGATCACCGACCTGATTAATCTAGAATTCAGATCTCTTGTTTCATGGTTCAGTACTCCTTTTAATGTTATGAAGCTGCCTCTGGAAAAATAATGCTT
Source organism: Gracilinanus agilis (assembly GCF_016433145.1). NCBI lineage: Eukaryota > Metazoa > Chordata > Mammalia > Didelphimorphia > Didelphidae > Gracilinanus > Gracilinanus agilis. The sequence goes on along the minus strand of NC_058133.1, from coordinate 110,937,092 downwards.
ACTATGGCCCAGGTACTATGCCAACCACTTTATAATTGTTATCTCATTTGATCCCCACAACAACTTTGTTATGCTATTATTCCCATTTTCCAGATGAGGAGAATGAGGCAAATGGTGACTCATTCAGGGTTACATCTAATATATAAACCTAGTATGCTGAATCCAGGTCCAGAGCTCTATCCACTTGACAACCTAGCTACCCCTTGGGATGTGTTAGAAGAATGATTTGTATGCTCAAAGGTTTTCTCTGGACCTTCCCACTGGGAAAGTCTGAGCACCCCAAGGAGGGCCTAAAATACTCCTATATTTGATGACTCTTAGGTTTCTAATTTTACAACTCTGTGTTGTGGGGAAACCTAAGACCTTCCCCTCTGCAGCTGTGACTATTTCCCATCTTTTTTTCTAGGCTCATACTGGAAATCCTTCTGAAAAATAGTTAACTCTTAAGGGGGAAAGAGGAAGGAGTAGTGAGTGAAAGAAAAGGAGAGGGAAGGACATGGCAGCTGCTGCCCAGAAACTATTTCAGGAAGTCTTGTAGAATATATTGGCAATGAGATACAGGAGAAGTGTTGACAGCATAGCTTCTAATCCAGACCCACCACTGAGTCTCTAAGCCTGTTTCAGTGGAAGTAGGAAGAGTCTGTAGCAAGTTCCTATTCTCTCAACTTCTCGGAGAACTCTAAAGCCCCTTCCGTCTTCTTTGGAATCCAGTCCTTTCTGTGAGCATATCAGAGACATTATTTAGCAGGTTGTTCCTTGGAGAAGAGAAAGGGGTCTTGAGGATTGAGCAGGGAAAGGAGTCAAAGTTTGAGTCATTTGGAGCAGCTGCTTCAATCAATGAGAAGGCACACTGCGGGTGAGGTTGCCTGGGCCATTCCACATACTCACCTCTGTCTCCTGGACTGTTTTGGTATGTTGGTGGGACAGAAATAAAACATGTTGATTTAGCAACCAGGGAAAACAGCAACCAAAGCTAGCCAGTTGCTGGGGGAAATAGAGGAGAGAAAGAGAAGAAAAATCATGAGGGCAGCTGGTTCCTCATCTAGGCTTCTCCACCTGTTAGAATTTTTTGGGATACACATTTAGGGTAGGATTGGCTGCTGGGAAGAATCAGGATCCCATCTTCATGGTGATGAAATACCCATAGTGACTACAGTGTCATTCATTCTCTGACCCAATGGCCTACCAGGTGCAACTGGGCAAAGGAAGATGTGACTTCTCATCCTTTTCACCTCTATTTAATCTTTTATGCCCTTTTTCTCACTAAATATAGGCCACAAGCCACTATCTATCTAATGGATATACTCAGAACACACTCTCTGACAACAACATCTCCTCATTATGCCTACTTCTCTTGCAAGCACTCAGGAAGGAGGGAATAAGGGAAGCTAAATATTCTTTTGACCCACTCTCTGCCTTCTGTGAGGACTAGACAGATTTCTTCTAGGCCCTGAGCACATTAAATTTGCAGGATGTTGTTTTGTGAAGACATAAAACACTACTTTAAGCTTATCTCCCTGCCTATCTTAACAAATTATATTGGTTATTGTATCCTTTTCTGCACCTAACATAAAGCTTCTCACATAGTGGATATTCAATATTTGTTGAACGAGTGGCCTACCTATATATAACCTTACTTACTTCAAATCAACTGAGAAGGAATCAGACTCAGAATCCTTTAGTGACTTGTCCAAGGTCACATTAACCTCATTAGGGACAGAAGAAATTCTAATACTAGCACTTGAGGTTACATCAATCATTCTAGGGATGATGAGAACCTCAGTTCAGATGCAGAATATTTGTTCTGGGCCTTTTCTTCATCAAAGAGCTCTTCAGCAGACCAGGAAGCAAGGCCAAAAAGCAGAACTGAAGAGAACTCTGGGAACAGGAAAGTCAGATTGTCATGATGCCCCATCCCTAAGTAATTTTGAACTCTTTTGGTTCCTGATGCTTTCTTCCTCATTTGGATAGGATCAGAGTGAGCAGGTTTCAATAAAAAGAGTCTCCCAGAGTTGCTCTAACCTAGTTGCTCTTTAGGTCTGCCTGACACACATTTCCCATGTATCCAGGAAGTAACTGGCTTCATTCCCTAAATCTGAATCTATCTTTCTTTTTCTTTCTTCCTTCCTTCCTTCCTTCCTTCCTTCCTTCCTTCCTTCCTTCCTTCCTTCCTTC
>NC_058133.1:110875144-110934620 GCF_016433145.1 Gracilinanus agilis | reverse complement strand
CTTTTTCTCTCTCCTCTTCCTCTCCTCCCTCTCCTTCCTTCCCTCTCTTCCTTTCTCTCTACCTCCTCCTCCTTCTTCTCTCTCTTCCTCTCTCCCTCTCCCTCTTTCCTTCCCTTCCTCTCCCTCCTCATCTTCCTTCTCTCTCTTTCCCTCTTCTCCCTCACTCTCTCTCCTTCCTCACTCTCCCTCCTTCCCTTCCTCCCCTTCCTTCCATCTCTTCTCCACCTCCTTCTTCTTCTATCTCTTTCTCTCTCTTGCCCTCTCCTCCTTCCCCCTCTCTCTCCCTCTTTCCCTCCCTCCCTCTTTCTCCCCTCTCTTCTGTTTCTAGATCTCAGCAGTCATGTTCCTTAAATGGCAGGAAAAGCTGTTGGATCCCATGGGGGTATGCTAACTCCCCCAGGAAGAATGAACTGAACAGCTGTGTATCCCTTTAATTGCCATGCAGAAAGCAGCCCATACACTGCATGCTTAGGCATTCACAAATTCAAGAGACTGGTGGCATTTTGAAAGAGAATAACTTAAACTCTCAGAGGATTGATCAAGTGCTAGACATAGCTCCACATTAAGTTGAAAAGTCTGTGGAGAGACAGCTAGGTAACTCATTGGATAGAGATCCAGGCCTGGGATTGGGAGATCCTAGGTTCAAATCTGTCCTCAGATACTTCCTAGCTGTGTGACCCTGGGCAAGTCAGTTAACCCCCATTGCCTAGCCTTTGCCCTTCTGCCTTAGACCCTTACTAAGGCCTTTCTTTCTTTCTTCCTTCCTTCCAATTGATAAGGCCATGGACAACTTTGTAGGAGGGTTTGGGAAGAACCTGTAATGGTGGGGCTCCACATCCCAAATCCTTCCCTTTACCCCTTCCTGCATGGACTGTTTCTCTAACTCTACCTAACTGAAAACTACAGGTTAGAGCAAGATAGATATATCGCAAAAGCAATAGCAACAATAATTCATGAGTTCCCAATGGAACTCACACTATGACATCTGCTAAAAAGCATATTTAACCCAGAGCCTGTTTGTTCTCTAAAAGAGATTCTTCTTGAATTTAGCAAAAGCCCAAGGTGCTGCAAAAATCTCAAGACAACTCATTTCAGATCACCTAATTTTTTTAGAAGAATTTTTTTGCCTTAGAACGGATACTAAGTATTGGTTCCAAGACAGAAGAATGTTAAGGGTTAGGCAATTGGATTAAGTGACTTGCCCAGGGTCACACAGCTAGGAAGTGTCTGAGGCCAGATTTCATCTAAATTTTTTTCAAAGAACAGTTAACAGAATCAGTCTCTTTGTGAAAGTCAACAACTCCAGAATGGTTAGGAATTGAGGCTGACATGCTGAGTCTTATGAAATGACCAACCTAAAGCCATTCCTTGGCAAGGTTTTAGGGTTTGGGTTTCTCCTTTTCCCCCACCCAAACCCAATCTTTTGGGCATGAGGGATGAAGGGATAGCACAGTTAAGGAGAAAGAAATGTTCTTATTTACTATAAGCAAAGCAAGTTTCCTAGAAGTGGCCACAGAGCAAAAAGCTGAGACATTACAGACATAGACTTACATTATCCATAGGATCATAGATTTAGAGCTGGGAAGGACCTTGGAAGTCATTGAATCCAACCCTTTCCTTTGACAGATAGTGAAACCAAGGCAGAGAGACTTGCTCAGGGTCACACAACTAGTAAGTGGGCAGGATCTGAACCCAGAATTTAACGACTACATGTCCAGCTGTACCCTGGCTTGAACTATATAGAATCCAATCCCACCCTCTGGGAGTCTAGACGATGTATTTGTAGCTCTGCCTTATCTTAGGGCCTCTGCCTTCGCTGGACAGAACTGTCTTCATTCCTTAAATGGATATACCAAGTGTGGGCTCTGAATTTAGCAAGATTAATTTTGACACACAATTGGAAAGAGCGATTATCCCCAAGTGCACCATTGCTGGAGGCTGAGCCTCTAAGTCAGTTCATTCAAATCCTCAGGATTGCAGTTGTATTGAGGTCAACACAGAGCAGGGGAGGGAGAGACGTTTTTAAAAGGACTAAAAAAAGTTCAGCTGATCCACTCTGTTGATTGGGGCTGGCACAGGACAACTCTGAAATTTCCAGTCCTGTCCCACTCCTTATTTGTGCAGTCTCCAGATTCCTCTTTCATTGATGTCTCCCTGGCTGTGACTATGTATAGCAAGTTATAGTGTTTGGGGAATCTGTAATCTCTGGCTAGACACTGAAGAGACACTGAGGACATGGTGGAAAAATGCTGCTGTGTTTACATGTCAAATGCACCTGATTCGAAGAATGATATTTGTGCTACTGGCACAAGAGCCCTTACAAAGGAAGAACAGTATACAAGAGCATTCTGGTACCAGTCTCCTTTTCAGGTCTTGGGTTCTTAGAACTGAACAACAGATGCAACAGAAAACAACTCGAAGTGAGAAAATGCTTACTATGATTAACCCAAGGGGTAGGAGTATTATTTTGTTAAGGGAGGTTTAGAGTGGCTTATCAGCTGCCATCCAAAAATTAACTTTAATTATGTCTCATTGGAAATCAAGCAGAACAAAAAAAAGTTTTCTCAATAAAAATAGCTACCACAGCTCCAAACTCAGATGTCCAATGGCAGGTTTTATTTAAGTTTTTCTTTTTGTTTTCAGTTTACGCAAAAGCACCCCATTCTCAACAGATTCAATGTCCCAGAACCCCAAAACTTAATGAGATTGACTAGTTGACCTGGTTGCCAACAAACCCTATTTCCTAATACTTGGGAAAACAACACACCGATACAACCAAGCAAATCCAAAGGAAGAAGCTCATTCACCTGGGTGGACAAAGATCTGAAGGGGAGATCTCAACTCATTTCTGTTTTATGGTGCCACACTGTCAGAAAGCAGAGACTCTGTGGCACAAGTGTTTTTCAGTGACCAAATTAAATATACCTAATGAAGAGGTAGTCCCACAAACCCCCTTCCAATTCCAGAAAATTAGAGATGGCTCACTCGATAGAGCCAGATCAGGAGACAGGAGGTCCTGGGTTCAAATGTGACCTCAGACACTTCCCAGCTGTGTGACCCTGGACAAGTCACTCAAGCCCCATTGCCTAGCCCTTCTTGCTCTTCTGGCTTAGAACTAAGACATGGTATTAATTCTATGACAGAAGGTAAGGGGTTTAAAAAGAAAGAAAATCAGAGTATTCTGTGGATCACTATGTCAAGGGACCAAAGGAACCTTCTTCTACAGACATGGGGTTCTTTTTGGTAAATCCAAACATTCCCAGTGAGCTGGGCACTGGACTAAATATAGTAAGGACATATACCCAATCATGAGAGGTTCCAATTCTAATGCAAGATCTGATAGGAGAAGAAACAGGATTAGCCAATCTCCTATAGTTGGAAATCAGAGCATGGCAAAGTTCCCAAAACTTTTTTTTAAACCCTTACCTTTTGTCTTGGCATCAATACAAAGTCCCGGTTCCAAGGCAGAAGATCAGTAAGGGGTGGGCAATGGAGATTAAGTAATTTGCCCTGGGTCACACAGCCAGGGAATGTCTGGGGACAGATTTGAACCAGGACCTCCTGTCTCTAGGCCTGGCTCTCTATCCACTAAGCCATGTATCTGCCCCACCTAAACTGTCTCTCTTGATAGCTTGTGAGATGACAAAGAATGAAAATGTTAGCACCAGAAGGGATAAATGTAGGTCCATAATGGCCACCTGATTCATTAGGTACAAAGCCTGCAGTGAGAAATACTGGAGTTATTGTCCTGATGCCAAGAAAGCTCCTGACTTGGCCAATTTGTGACCTTTGTTATGGGTTCTCCAGATACTCCTTCCTTAAGAAAAAGATCTTAGCATATATATCCATATTCCATGTGATTCCATGCCTCTCCACTTACCAAGGTTCTACCCAATAGGCTAGAGACTCTCCTCCGCTTCTATTAATAGTTTTGCAGATGGCAGTACATACTAACCCTTGGCTTGTTCAAATGTTATTGTTCACTAATTCAGTGTGGGGCAGGAATCTGTCAAATAGGTGGTTTGACTTAATTGACCAATTGTTTGCCTGAAAGTCCTATTGATACCACCTTAAAAAATAGTCTTTACCAACCCTGTTCCTTTTAGAGCTAGCTGGATAATAAACTCTAGAAATTCAAAAGCACCCCCCGCCCCAGAACAGGGACTATGTTCTGCCTTTCTTTGTATCACTAAGCAGTTCCTGGAACATGTTCAGTCATTTCAGTCATGTCTGACTCTTTGTGATCCTCTCTGAGCTTTTTTTTGGTAGATACCAGAGTTGCAATATCCTTCTCTATCTCATTTTGCAAATGAGGAAACTGAGGCAAACAGAGACAAATGGCTTGCCCAGGGTCGAACAGCGAGGAAGGCCAAATTTTAAATCAGACCTTACTGACTCCACAGCTCTCTTACCACTGCACCATCTCCCAGTAAGCACTTAATAAGTGTTTGTTCCTGATGATGATAATAGAAGCAGATACTAAAAACCTACCATACTGCATACAACTAGAAACTTGTCTCTTCCCATCATACCCATCCAAAAACCTCCCCAAAGCCATCTGTACCATAACCAGCATACTTTAAAACTGCCCACTCTCCTGCAATTTCCCAAATGCAATCAGCTCTTGGAAGGCAGAAAGGCCAAGTGAAAATGACTGTACTCTGCGTCATTGTCTGGACTGCAAAATTTGAAAAAGACACGGCATTTCACCTTTCGAAAGCCTTCCAACATTTGTCTTCCTTGTCTTGTCAGCTCTTTTCCTACTAGCTTTTTCTTCCACTTAGCTGAGTTTCAATAATCCCAAAGTCACGTCAAAACATTCTAACACAAAAACCTCTCAAAAGGACCCGTCTCTCCAGTAATTGCAGAATTGTCAGCTAGGCTAACTTCATTTTTAAATTAAAGCACAAGGGGCAGCTAAGTGTCTAGCAATGGATGGAGTGCCAGGCTGGGAGATGGGAGGATCTGGGTTCAAATCTATTTTATGATGCTTCCTTAGCTGTATGACCCTAGGTAAATCACTTAACCCCAATTGCCTAGCCTTTACCACTCTTCTGTCTTGGTACTGATATTTGTATCAACTCTAAGACAGAAGGTATGGGTTTAAAAAAAAATTAAAGCACAAAATTTCTCAGAGCTATGCCTTTTTTTTTTTTCATAAAAAGATGTCAACACTCTTAGAGCTTGCTTAAAGTGTGCCTTCGCAATGATAACAATTCACATGCTGCCCTCAACTTATGCTATGTCTAGATAGTGAAGAAGTTTTCCAAACCACCAGCCCAAGGAACCAGGGAACTTGACAGAAGGTACAATGATCTGGAGGAGTTCGATGAGAAGTCTTCCTTCTGCAAACCAGTAATGGAGATAAGCCGTGTTTTTAATGGTTTGCAGCTTGTTTTTTAAAGACCCCTCCTGACCATGCTAGTTAGAAGCAAAACATTCTCCTCAGTCTCCAAAAAAGAAAACCTGGCAGTTTATAAGAAGGTACCAGCCTTCTTTTTATTATCTCTATTTTCCCCAAATAGCTATTTTGCTTTGGAGACTAAGGCCATGCTGAAGTCTACAAAACTACCAACAAAGTAGTCTGACCTGTAACAGCTATTTAAATGTTTGTTGATTGAATACTGTGGCTTTTCAAGGAAATCAGGGATGTTTTCAGACCTGGATAGTATATTCCATAAACACACTTAAGACCTTTTTCTTCCTTTGAACCATCAGAAACCCAGGATAGGATTAATAACTAGAAGGAAATTTAGAGACCATCCATTGTAGGGTTTCCCCTTGAGTAAGGGAAATAATTCCCTTCCAGGTAATTTATAGTTACAATTTTATACACAGCAATAGTGAAAAGATAGAAACGGATCATTCTGAGAAATCAGAAAGGAAACAGATGTTCCATCTCAAAGAATCCAGCAGGCCACGGAATCTTTGTTCTAGGGATGAATGGTAGCGGGACTGGGGACAGGAAGAAAGCAAGCAACAGAAATCAGTGGATTACTTGAAAAATGTCCCTGCTTTTCCTCCAGGTTGGCTAAGCAAGCCATTTGGCTAACAATAATTGTTATTAGCCATTGTTCACATTTTCAATCATATCTGATAAAGAAGACTGAAGGGGAGGAAAGTGTTTGGGGTCACTACCAGTTTCAGGATATTCACACTAAAATCTCACACAAATTAAAGCTCTCTGTCTCTCACCAAAATCTACCCTGAATCAAGGCTATATATAATCTTAAATAGTAAAGGAAGGAAAGGAGAGAAGAGACAGATGGAAAATGGTGGATGGTGGAAAGCAGGGGATAATGGCAAAGCATTTACTCTACATTTTTGATTCATTTGACACTGGCTTCTCTATTATTTTTGTTTGTGTATTTTTGGTTTGGGTTTATAGGAAGGAGGAGTGTAGAGGGATGGGGAGGGGAAGAGGAGCCAAGGGGAAATGTATTAGAAGGCAACTTAGTGTATTGAGAAGTTGAATCAAAGTTAATGAGCCTGAGTTTTAGTGCTGACTCTGCCTCTAACATTGTGGGTGATCGTGGAATAATTGAGATGTCTTAGGCTAAGCTTAAGTTCTCAAAAAAGCCTTTTAAGCTTCCTGAAAACAAGTTAGGGGGCATTGAGGTGGCTCAGTGGAGAGAGAGACAAGCCAGGAGACAGGAGGTCTTAGGTTCCAATCTGGTCTCAAGAACTTCCCAGCTGTGTGACTCTGGGCAAGTCATTTAACCCTAATTGCCTAGTGCTTACCACTCTTCTACCTTAGAACTGATATTCAACATCCATCTAAGACAGAAGATAAGGTTTTTTTTTAAAAGTTAGAAGCAAAGAAAATTGAATCCTAGGGTTTAGGAAAAAAGAAGAGGATCCACAGGACCTATCTGTCCGGTGACTAACAGCTTCTTGTTTTTCCTCACCATTCCTACATGGGATCTTTTACCTAGAATGAAGACCTGAAAACAGCATCTCAGGGTAAGAAATCTGGGGTTCTCCAATCATCCAACTGAAACTCCTAGACATTCCTAAAGTCATCTCTACTTCTATCCTCACTCTTCACCATTAATTCCAAGGCCAAAACATTTAATTCTGGAAATTGGAGCTTTCTAGCACATGAAAAACATTCATACTACCTGTTTCATCTTCTTTCTCAAGATGCTCCAAAATTTCCATTTTTTTTTCAGCTGCCCACCAAAGGAAATAGATACATTTTCCATATACTTCATTCCAGGAGAGAGGGGTTTAACCCAATAAAACACACTAAGGTGCATTTAAAATTGTTGACCAAGAAAGTACACTGACCTATAAAAAGTAATTTAATAGGTGCTCCAATGTGGCTTAAACAAGGTGGTTAGGTAATTAGCCCTTGAAAAGTTCATCCCCAAACATATAAAAAAGTTTTGCCTCTAAAAAAGTCTCGTCTGTCAAAAACAGGGCCTCTGATGAAGCTGTATTTTCCCATTTGTTGGCTTTCAAGATGATTAAAAATATCATTTATGCATTATTTCCACACAGATCACTCTCTACTAGCTGATGAGTTTGGGCAGAACACTGCATAGAGGTATACCACCATTAGTTTCTGACATTAAGTTAGCTTTAAGCTTGTTTGCTATTCCAGTAACTGGAGGCAATTTGGAACCCAATCCCTGCAAAGCATTGACAGGATTTACTATTCGTTTCCCTGACATTTTGTCTGTATGGAGAGGTTTGGGCACAGGTTTACTAATCCAAGGGTGTCTTAAGGCCTGAGCTGGGGTCAGGCGGGCAGAGGGGTCCCAATGGAGACATCTTTTCAAGAACTCTATGAACAAGTAATCATCACACCCTTTTAGGGCTGTCATCCAGTCTTTGCTGCCTGGGGGCCCTCGCTTCTTACCCCGGCGTGAACGACCCCCCACTAGGACAGCCCTCCCGTCTGCCTGCGTAGTCATCGTACAATATCGGGGCAGGCCCTTGGAGTTGATAAAGTACTTGGCACGCTTCGCTTGCTCCAGAAGTTTTGGAGGGGGCATCCCTAGAAGCTCCATTATACAAGCTAACTGGTCTCCCTCATCCTCTCCAGGGAAAAGAGGCTGTCCAGTCAAAAGTTCTGCAAGAATGCAGCCAAAACTCCACACATCAATAGGCGTACTGTATCGACTTCCCAGGATGATCTCTGGCGCTCTGTAGAAACGAGACTGGATGTATGTGTAGAGTTTCTGGTACTCAAAACAGCTGGACCCAAAGTCAATGACCTTGGTTGCACTGCGGCCATGCTGTTTGAGAAGAATGTTTTCTGGCTTCAGGTCGCAGTGAATGATCTTGTTTCTGTGGAGAGCATCCAGGGATTGCAAGATAGACTGAGCAAATTTACGCACCAGCTGTACACTAAAACCCTGAAATTTGTTCTTTTTGATTAGCTCATAGAGGTCCATGCTTAGCAGTTCAAAGGCCATACAGACATGATTCCGGAATGTAAAGCTTTCTAGCATGTGAATAACATTCATGCTGCCTGTTTTATCCTGTTTCTTAAGATGCTCTAAAATCTTGATTTCCTCGGCTGCCTGTCGATGAAAGCGCTTTTCATTGCGAACCATTTTCAGGGCAACATATTGGTGAAGCTTGTGGTCATAGACTCGAGCGACCTGGCCAAAGCTGCCTTTGCCAATGATTTTCAGCACCTCGTATCTATAAGCCAAGTGGTCTCGGGGTACATGAATGTAGCCTCCCTCAGCATCATCATAGCCCCCATTATTGGGGCCACCAACAACCCCATGCCTTTTCTTAGCATTTGGACCCACAAAATAAACTTCAGGATAATTGATGATTTCTAGCTTCTCATAAGGAGTCAGGTGATGTTTATACTGCTTTAGTGCTTGTTCAGGAGTCAGAGGTACCACTTTCAGTGCTTTGGAGGAACCACTAGATTTGACAGTATTTAAACTGTCTGAACTTTTACCCTGAGAAATGACAGTAGGACACTTTTCAGAGGTATTTGATACTGTGGACTGAAGAGCACTGCCTCTTCTGTTGTCAAAGTCCTGAAACAGCTGTTCCACCTTCACATTCCCACCACAAGGGATTGGTTGACTGTGACTTGTTGTTAGCTTTTCAGTAGTAATCTAAAAAAAAAAAGAAGAAGAAGACATGAGATTTAAAGGGCTACAGGGGAAAATGGGAAACAATTCAGGAAGAAAATGAACCATGAAAACTCCACTGACTTTTAAATTTGGTGATACCCTTTATTAAAGTTAAAGAGACCCAGAGGGGAAAAAGGAAATTGAACTAGAGACCTCTGGGCTAAGTGTCAGGAAAGCAGTGTGATTAGTCCTGATTTGGCCAATGGCTTCTTATTAGACCATAGGCCACTTAATCTCTCAGTGCCCAAGATTCCCAAGTTTGTAAAACAGGAATATTGTATCGTTCAAATTTTTTCTCTCTGGCTTTTAAGGATTTCTATGTTCTGTCTTTACCATATGTATCCAAGCTTATATTCCTCTACTTCTCAATGCAAAACTTTTTTAAAAACTCTTACTGTCTCTCTTAGAATCAAGTATTGATTCTAAGGCAGAAGATCAATAAGGGCTATGCAAAGGTGTTAAACAACTTGCTCAGGGTCACACAGGTAGGAAGTGTGAAACCAAATTTGAACCCAGGTCCTTCTGATTTGGTCTATCCACTGCTAACTAGCTATCATTTCAATGCAAAACTTTTGCTTTCAACATACTGGTTTCCTAAGAGTCCCCCATATATGCCATATTTGTTCTTGCCCATGTGCTTTTATTTATTTATTTATTTTAAACCCTTGTACTTCGGTGTATTGTCTCATAGGTGGAAGATTGGTAAGGGTGGGCAATGGGGGTCAAGTGACTTGCCCAGGGTCACACAGCTGGGAAGTGTCTGAGGCCGGGTTTGAACCTAGGACCTCCTGTCTCTAGGCCTGACTCTCACTCCACTGAGCTACCCAGCTGCCCCCTTGCCCATGTGCTTTTGCTCATGCGGGCAATGCTCTCTCTTCTCCCTATCCAAATCTCACCATCTTTCAAAGGCTGGCTTAAGCCTCACCTCTGCCACTGAGCTATCTAAGGTTACCCCAAATTCAGACTGACTTGCTTTTTCTTTGACCTGTAGAACTTATAATCCATACTACAAATTTAGTAATAGTTTTCTATTGTTTCCTAACCATATTTACATCCATATGCATATACCAGGTAATTTTTGTCTAAAGACAGTCATTACATAATGGCTGACTATCTAGAAATGATCCTTTATGCTAACTGGGTTGTTTTTCAGAGAATGGACATACAATATAGTTTAAAACAAAAATGACCATCTCTGCCAAAGATGACATATGCTTTCCAATAGATTAATAAGAAAGTAAATGGAGCCTAAGAAGTCTAATCAAAAAGGCTATAAGCTAAAAAGGGAGGGAAAGGGAAAGTCTAAGAAAATAGGTAAGATGTAGGAAAGAAAATACAAAGACTAACACCCAGAGAGGTGGCCAAATCCAAGAAGCAGCAAAATTCTGACCTAAGATATCCATAGGCAAAAACAAAAAAGGATGAGTAAAAAGGAAGATCTGTCCATAATTCAGGCAAATATGACCTCAGAAGCCTCACTTACACTTAATGGAGTGAGAAATCCATGACTAAAATAGGGCTCTGGAAGAATATACTCAATTCAGAAGGAACAACATAGGCTTGGAGGCTGGGAAGAGTAGTTCTGCATGCATTAAGAAATATTTGTAAGAAAATTCAGGAATCAGAGAGGAAGGCAGAAGCGGGGGAGGGGAATGTAGGTGAAGATGCACAAAGGCAGAAATTAAAAAACAAACAAACAAAAAAACATTGTCATTGAAGGACATGACTGAGCACCTGGCCAGAAAGGAAAGCCAGAGAGTCTGAGGAAAAGATCACAAACAAAGGATGGAAGCATCACCAAAGTCACGATGAAGGACTTCAATTATTCGAACTTCTTATGCACTCTTTCTCTGCCCAAATCAGAAAAGTTGACATGCTTTTAGGATAACTTGATTCCTCAGAGAAGGTAGAGGAATTGATTACTGGATTGGGAATGATGAGAACTTTATGGGGGAAGTGATCATTTCATCTTGAAATTAGTAACAAAGAAGAGGAAAGTTGTACATTCTAAATTTTAGGAAAGCAGATTTCAAGGCCTTAGAGGACTGGATTCATAACATTAAATTCCCTAAGAGAGCTAAACCCAAGTTAGCCTTCAGAATAAAATTTTGAAGACGAGTAGAAAAATACTACTGACAAGAAAAAGCAAAATTTTCTAAAGAGATGGAGAAGAAACTCACTAACCAACATGGGTTTTTAAGGGCTATGTATAAAAGATAGAGGCAAAGACAAATCAAGGTTGATTTTTTGACCAACAGTTGAAATTTCATCAGTTTAGGGAATTCCTAGTGGGTAAACTGCCTCCACCCAGATGGATGAACTACTCTAATTTAGAGCCTTAGCAAAATGCCTAAGGTATAGACAGAAGTTAAGGGATTTGCCTGAAAAAAATGTGTGGCATGTTCTTTTAGGAATGCTGTTATAAAACTGTTAAAGCTTGGAACAAGCTAAACCCATGCAAAAAAAGCTCAGGACAACAATAAAGGAGGTTAAAAAAAATTTAAGCTATACGTTGAGGAAAAACAGGATCAAAGAAAGGAAAAATTTCCTCCTAAAGGTAAATGATTTGATGGTAACTGATGAAGGAGAATGTAGTTAGTTATTCAGCCCTTATTTTGCTTCTGTTTAATCTGCCAAAGAGAAGCATCTCTAAAATGGAAAGACTAGAATAAAAGTGGATAATAGAGAATTGCTAAAATAAAATAAGCAATAGGAAGAAATCACCTAGCTGCTCTTGAGGCAGTCAGGAGGCCTAGCGGATAGAGTGCTGGACCTGGATTCAGGAAGACCCAAGTTCCAAACCTAATTTAGACACTCACTAGCCATGAGAACCTTTGAAAGGTCACACAGTTCTCTCATTCTCAGTTTCCTCATCCATAAATGGAGAAAATATAGCACTTGCTTCATAGGATTATCATGGGAATCAAAAGAGATAATACATGGGAAGTGTTTTCCAGCCTTAAAGCACCGTATAAATGCTTTGTTGTTGTTCAGGTATTTCAGTCATGGCCAACTCTTCATGACCCCATTTGGAATTTTCTTGGCAAAGACAGTGGAATGGTTTTCCATTTCCTTCTCTAGTTCATTTTACAGATGAGGAAACTGAGGTCAACAAGATTACATGATTTTCCCAGGGCCACACAGCTAGTAAGTGTCTAAAGTCAAATTTGAATTCAGGTTCTCTTATGTTTTCTCCAAATTTGGCATTCTATCCAATGTGCTACCTAGCTGCTAGTTTTTGTTATCATTATTATCATTCACGGGCTCAAGTCACTAACAAATTACACTTGACTATTATGACTGCTTAGCCACTCTTAGTGACCTTTAGAAGATCCAGGAGAATGGGGGAAGTCTGACTAGGTTGGAGATGGGCAAAGTTAACTCCATTTTTTTTTAAACCCTTGTACTTCGGTGTATTTTCTCATAGGTGGAAGATTGGTAAGGGTGGGCAATGGGGGTCAATGACTTGCCCAGGGTCACACAGCTGGGAAGTGGCTGAGGCCGGGTTTGAAACTAGGACCTCCTGTCTCTAGGCCTGACTCTCACTCCACTGAGCTACCCAGCTGCCCTTAACTCCATTTTTTAATAAAGATCAGAAAAAAGAATCTATAAATTATAGAACTCTGAACTTGACTTTGATGCCTAGCAAGATTCTAGAATCTATCATTAAAGAACTGGTTAGTGAATATCTTGGCCAGGGAAGCAACGATCGTAAGTGTCTGGAATGAATAGTTTTATCAAGAACAGGTCATGCCTGACTAACCCAATTTCCTTTTTTGACAGTGTCACAAAATTGAGAGATCAAGAGGATACTGTAGATACATTTTACTTAGATTAAACAAAGTTTGTGACAAAGTGTCTTATGCAACACTTGTGAAAAAGATAAGAGAGATGTGGGCCAGATAACAGTATATACTCTGGTAGATCTGTAATTCATAGAATGTCCAACCTTAAAGAGTAGCCATTAATCATTTCATATAAAGTTGCAAAGTGGTCTCTAGTGCAGTGCCCTTAAAATCCGGGGACTGCCCTGTGTTATAGAACATAGCTTAATCAGAAACTTGGATAAAGTCTTCATATAGTGCTATAAAAGCAATAAAAATATAGCTGTCTATCCTTTCTGAGTATGTGGATGACATAAAGTTGAAAGGCAGATAATACACTGGATGACAGAGTCTGAAAATAAATATTTCAGCAGGCTAGTATATTAAAATGAATGCAGTCAAATAAAATTTAACATAGACAATGCAAATTCCACTTAGATTCAAAAGAATCAACTTCACAATTACAAGATGGGGAAAACTTGGCTACACAGCAAATTTTCTGAGAGAGATTTGAAGGTTTAATGCAATGTGAATCAAAACACAGGCTAGCTTTGTGACCCTGGGCAAGTCACTTAGCACATTTGCTTAGCTCTTGCCCTTCTATCTTACAGATGTTACTAGGACATAAAGTAAGGTTAAAACAAAAAAGGTAGAGCTGTCATCCCTCAGCAAAAAATGGATGAGCTCCAAGCTGCTAAGATGGACTTTTGTACATTCAATAATAAAAGTGTCATTCATTGTGATGGTCAAAAAAGATCTAGTGAGGGGTAGCTGGATGGCTTAGTGGACAGAGAGCCAGCTTGGAGACAGGAGGTCCTGGGTTCAAATCTGACCTCCAACACTTCCATTTGCCTAGCCCTCACCTTTTAGTTTAAGACAGAAAGTAAGGGTTTAAAAACACAAAAATTATCTTAGGCATAAGGGGAAAACATCTGGATTTAGAGCTGGAGAAAAGGCTTCCAGATCTCCCACTCATTTCCTGTGTGCTCTTGAGTAAGTTCCTTAGCACAGTTTCCTCAGTCTGTCAGTCAATCAGGAACTGGCAGTTATTCAGTGCCTATGTGCCAGGCATTATGCTAAGCACTGGGGATACAAAGAAAGGCAAAAAAGCAAAACAAAACCAAAAAATGAAGCAGGTGGACCAGATAAGGCCCCTCCAGCTTTAAATCTATGAGATCCTACAAACAATGTACATGACAGTCACAAAAGTTAATTCAGTCTTGGGCTGCACTGAGAGACCCAGCATATAGAACTACAGAGATATATAGAATGCTATAAGGCAGCTAGGTGGCATCACAGTGCACTGGGTCTGAAGTCAGGAAGACTTTTCTTCCTGAGTTCAAATCTATAAAATGAGCTAGAGAAGGAAATGGGAAACCACTCCAGTATCTTTGCCAAGAAAACCCAAAATGGCATCCCAAAGAGTCAAAAATGATGCAACTGCATCATGGAGTCCAGTTCTATGTACCACATTTTAGCAAGGGCATTAGTAAGCTAAGCATTTAGAGGAAGACCATTAGGATAGAGAAGGACCTCAAGATCATACAATATGAGAGCAGGCAGGTGGTTCAGTGGATAGAGAGCCGGGCTTGGAGATAGGAGGTCCTGGGTTCAAGTCAGGCCTCAGACACTTCCTAGCTTTGTGATCCTGGACAAATCACTTAACTTTAAGTATCTAGCCCGTACCACTCTTTTTGCCTTGGAACTGATACTTAGTGACTTCTCTTAAGATAGAAGGTAAGGGTTTTTTTTTTTTAAAAGGACCCTATAATATGAAAATTCACTGAAAGAATTGGAGAGGTTTCCCAAAAGAGGAGATGATCACTCTTTTGGAGTATGCAAGGGGCTTCCACAAAAGGTGGAAATAGGAGGAATGAATGCAAGTTACAAGGGGGTCAAGAGAGGCTTCAAGTAAGAACAAAAACTCCCTAACCAGCCATTCCAAAGTGGACCAGGCTGCCTGACAGACCATGAGCTCTCATCACTGCAGGTTTCCCAGCAGAAGCAGAGATCTAATTGCTGCATAGACTACAGAGGGGAACTCCATGGACACTGAAATGCTGTCATTTCCTCTGTCCTCTGACTTACACCCAAAGCCCTCCCAGTCTGTTTAAAGCTGCTCCACTCAGTTGTAGCATCTAAGTCCAGGTTCGCCTCCAGTACCAGAATGAGGTAGCACAAGGAGCTCCTATTTAGGCAAAGTTAGAATGATCCAAAGGGCAAGAGAAAGATAGGCAGCGTGTTACAGTGGGGAAATCCTCTGGATTCCAAGTCAGAGGGTCTGACTGTGAAGACCACCATTATTACACTTAATGCCTATGGGACCTGGAGCACTCACTTACTCTCATGGGACCTCTCCTCTCATTTGTAATACAGGGTTTAGAGGATTTGAACTAAATGACATCTGAGGTACTGTTCAGTTCTAAATCTATGCTCTCATGGTATATCATGAGTGCTCCAGTGGTACGTAAGATAATAAAAGAATAAGAGGAAAGCATCCAGTGAGGCAGATGGATCCTCTACAGAGGATTTATGGAAAGGCATGGATGAGGAGGCAGCTGGGCAACAGATACTTCATAGCTGAGTGACCTGGGGCAAGTCACAAGCCTAGCCCTTTGGAACCAGTACTCAGTATTGATCCTAAGACACAAAGTAAGGGTTTAAAGAAGAAAAAGAAAGGGATGAGAATTGCACAGAATAAATTGGAGAGGAGCTACAATCCACATCAGTGGAAGCAGCATTCACATCATAAATTGATAAATATAAGATAGCAAACTAAAGTAAATGCATATTTTGTCTCCCCTGTTATATTGTAAGCTTCTTGAGGATAAGGACTATGTCTAGGACTTCTTAGATTTTCTTTAGGGCACCTCAAAAATTGCTAGCTCGATAAATATGTATTGTCTCTTTGCTGCCCACAAATTATACAGGGTTCCAGTTATTCATTGTTATTGCTAAGCAATTCAATGGTAAATTTGCGGTGGAAATAATGTTTTTACAGAAAACTCCCTGAGGCATCAATACTGACAAAACTGATAACAGATCGGTAAAATTGGTCTTTCCCCTCTAAAAAGCCCAACATTACCTAACCTCCATTTTATATTTAATTTTTTTTGTAAATTGAAGAAAGCTCCTGACTTTTTTCATAGGCAGAATGATTCCTCAAAGGGAATGTTAAAGTTAGAAGATGAAAAAGGAAAATTAAAAGCAACAGTCAGGAACCATTTGTATGAATGATGTGGAAAGGTTAAGAACAGAAGAGAAAATGGGAAAAGGGATTTAAAAACCTGGAATATCTCAAGAGTTATTCTTAGTACATTTTAAGGAACTGGAGCCCTAGACATAACATGACTAATTTTATGCCTTCTAGAAGCAGAAGTAGATCATATTGTGTTTGTTTATTTGACAGATCACTTTAGATTGGGGAGGGAGGGTTTAAACCTGGAGTTCACAGAGTATGAGCTTTTCTTTTTTAATTAAAAAAAGAAAGTTTTTGACAACTATATTTCCAATATATTCATTTCCTTTGTTATCCTATGTATTTTGTTCTATGCATTTAAAACCTTCTAAGAAAGGGTGTTACAGGCATTACCAAAATGTTGAAGGGGTTTATGATCCAAAAAATGTTAGGAATCACTGCTTTAGATGAAGGGAGTAGCCCTGAGCAACAGAGTTCTGGTCTGCAGATTCCATAAGTAAAGTGATAATCATCATGAGATGATAGTCCAGAGGGGCTTTATCTTTAGAAAATGGAATTGAATCATAACAAGTGAAAAAGCCACTTGTATTCAAAATGGCCTAGCCTGTTGCAAATAAAACCAAATTCAAATTAAGAAAACATGTGAAGAAAAAAAAATGGATGAAATTTGGCTTTACATAAGTGGTTGCAGACAACTTGAAACTTAAATACACCATGCTTCCCCAAATAATATTCCTTGTAAGGGCTATTAATTAATCCTTGGCTACTTCTAGGTCACCAATGCCTCAAGCTGCCAAAAAAGAAAAGAATGTTACAGTCTCTTAAGCAACATCAGGCAGTCATTACAAATGTGGCCACAGTGATTTCCCATTTTGGCCTCTAGTTTTAAAATAAAGAGGTGAGATATGAGCCAGTCTCAGACCCTGGTTCCAAAATAATAGTTTAGCAAGGATATTAATAGAATTACAGACACTAAACAGCTGAACGCAAATATGTAATAGCTAGACTATATTAGTAAACGGTGTATCTGCTCAGTAAGTTAAGAAAGCCACATGAAGACCCCTGTTTTTAGGAGTGGTAAGGGCCTCGGTTTCCTCATCTATAAAACAAAGGAGTTTGAACAAAACGATCTCTTTCAGGTCTAAAATTTTAGTGTTCTATTCTAGGCAGAGATTATGCTGAACTAGAGAAAGAACTTGCCTATTTTGGGTTAATTTCTTTAGAACTGAGATCTATCTATTAATGATAAAAATGTTTATATGCATTTCAATCACCACTTCTTACATCGTTCATCTTATTTAATGTTTCTCCTTACTTACCACTGGAACTTTTCTGGGTTCTCTCTTTGCAAAATGGAGAAGTTGGCAAAGTTTGTCTTCAGCAGTACTCTCTAGTCTCCATTTCGGTATCCCTTGCTTCTCCCTTCTCTATCCCCATCTAGCACCCTATATTCTATCTCCACTCCCCAGCTAACTAGGGTGCTCTAACCTAGGTAATTCCTTTTGAGGTACTTTAAATTACTCTCCCTGTAACCCATTAAAACCTGCTTTCAACTAGCTATTCAAGTTAACGTGCCCCCTCTCCATCTTAATAAAAAAATCAATGCTCTACTCCCAAAAGAGTCCATCTCAAATCATAGAATTTGAGTCATCAGCAAAAGGCTGGTGGAGAAGATAACAGGGGAGGGGCACAAATTGTGCCCTTTACCTCATATACCTACATGTAAAAAACTGATTTTGGATGGCTTTATTTATTATGTCCATGACAGCAAAGCATCTCAGGTACAGGGCTCTGGAAAGAACAGATGAATCTCCAAGTAACAGATTTTGTTTCCATAGAAATATAAAATCAATATAGAGGATACTATTTTTCAAAAAGATTGGAAAATCCCTACAAATGCCTGAGAACGTTTTCATCTCAGATATGAAGTGAGAGAATTTTTTCCAAACAGGGAGGGGTCCTTCCAATAAATGTTTTCCCTTTGTGGAACCAACAGAGATTTTGGCTCATATAAATTACAAATTAAGTGTCCTAGGCTATAAATAAAATCTTTCCATTGTTCTAGACAAAATCTTCCACTGCTCACTCAGCATATTAGTCTATAAACTATCTACAGAATACTATACAAATATTTCTATTCTAGGGTTGGTCACAGTGACACGGCAATTTGCATCTGATTCTGAATGTACCCAACTACTACAGATGTTAAATCAAACCTGACCTGTCCACTTCAAGTGTGAGCAGTTAAAACATCATATTTATCATTATTATGAGAGAATATATGTGAAATATTCTTAAAAGGCAAAAATAGGGGAAGAGGGATAGGGATAGCCACTAGGTGAGGCAGAGGAGAGAGCATAGGACTTGGAATCAATAAGACTAGAGTTCAAATCCTGCCTCAGGTACTTTTTAGTTGTGTGGCCCTGGGCAAGTCAGCTAACCTCTCTCTGAGTCACATTCCTCCTCCCTCAGATCAGGATAACAAAAGCACCTGACTCATGGGGTTGTTATGGGAACTAACCCGGACCAAATTGGAAAGAGCTTTGCAAACCCTAAAGCAATGTATAAACAGTAGCTATTGTTATTATACTCAAAAGAGGATTTTATTTTATATCATTCTTTGTAGCCAGCTATGAAGTTAATCAATCTCTCTCGTCCCTTTAAAAGCACACACACACACACACACACACACACACACACACACACACACACACGGATATATAGTTGTTGTTCAGTTATTTTTTTTTCAGTCATGTCCAACTCTCCATGACCCCATTTGGGTTTTTAGTGAGCAAAATACTGGAGTGGTTTGCCATTTCCCTCTCTATCTTATTTAACAGAGGAAACTGAAGCGAACAGATTTTGTGACTTGCCCAGGGTCACACAGCTGGGACATATCTGAGGCCAGATTTGAACTCAGGAAGGTGAGTATCCCTGACTAACTTGGCCAAGCACTCCATCCACTGTGCTACCTAGCTGCCCCTTTATGTTTAAAAAGATAGATATAAATGCACATTTAAATATATGTATTTTTTATATTGCTATAAAGCCAGAATTTTAAATCTACAACTAACTCTAAAATTTTTTAGTCTATTGTGTAGCTTGGAATTCACAGACAAAAATCTAATAGCAAACTAAGTACAAAGTGGCAGGAATTAAATTATTTTGCATCATTAGCAGTATGACTCTATTAGGCCAATGCAGAGTGACTTCTATAGGCTCACTGCTTGAACTAGAATTCAAATGAACTTCCTTTTGAGTCAGATGGCTGACACAGCAACCCATTTCTAAAAATAGTTCACTTTTTTCACTCAGTTTCCCTGAGAAACTGCATATGATAACTGTGAGCAATTAAGAAATCTAATGGCTATTTGAATTGGTTGTGGACTTGTTAGAGGTTTTTACATGCCCAGGACGAAAACCTCTGTATGCTGTGAATCGGAAGGAAATGATACTGTACTTCAGAAAAGAGATAAAAATAGAATGGCTGGCCTTCCAAATGTTTGGTTGTATGTACTTGGCACATACTTCAAATATTATCTAGAAAGTAACAAGTAAAAAGGATAATTCCACACTGGCTTCTCATTAAATAGAGCAAAAACGGAAAAATGCTTAAGGAGGAGAATGAAGAATGACTGATTTCCTTTTTTATTTAGGTATTAAGAAAGGAAAACATAATGAAGAACTATCATATATTATCAACTCAATTATTCATCAGGGTATAACTATAATAAATTTATGAATGTAAGGACAACTCCTTTCTTTCACCAAGCTTACATGGGTGCCTCTAGTCTTACCTAAATATGATTAGCAGATAAATCTTCTTCCCTCCAAAAAAGCAATTGATGTCAAATGGGCTTTGGAGTAGATAGTGAAATGAAGCATGGTATTGAGGCTAGAAAGCCAGCCTCAAAGCCAAAAAGTACTGAGTTCAAGTTCCCCTTCTGACACATAATGGCTGTGTGACTCTGGACAAGTCACTTAACCTTTTAGTGCTTTAGGAAACTCCAACACTGTATTGGTAGAGTGAATTTCCTAACCTGGGTATCCCCTATAGAGATGAAACCATAGGTTAAGTCCCTATCTTGATGTTATCAGGTATCTCTAAGTACCACAGCTTCTAATACCTTGTAGAGGAAACTAGCAGAGTCAAGCATAGAGAACTTATCAGTGGTTTTCACAAAAGGGTCCTTTGTGCTCATGCAATTAGAAAATAAACATGGACTACTTAAATTTAGCAGTTTTCCCCTCTAGTGATTTATATTTATTGCAGTAATCAAGGTGGAAGCTGGGCGTTGCTCCAAAATCATTCTGTACATTTATGGGGAGCCATAATATGGGCAGGCTATGGGAAGGAGGACATAAGTGTTTTGAGAAACAGAATCAAAAGATATCAAGGTCCATGACTAAGTACATGACAAAGTCCTAAGAAGGTCTAGTAATGCTTACTCCTTAACAAAACAATTAGCAGGAAACACAGAATAACTAAATTACTTACAAATAATCTTCTGGGTAAAGCTGGTTCAGACGGATTGCAGGCTATATTTGGGCCAGGTGGACATTTAGTTTCATCTAACATCATGAAGGTATCATACATGCCATCCCCCAACCTAGTTGAAAACAGTAAGCAGACATTAGTCTAGAAGAGAGTAATCCAGAATGATGTTTACCAAAAAAGAAAAAAAGAAAAGGTTTTAGTATTGACTTCCATGCTTCCAAGAAACTGTTCCGACATCACTAGCATCAAATACAATTTATAACGATTAACTGAAATAACCTAGTAGAGCGATTTTCTCTTCTTTTCTTTCTTTTTTTTTTTTCACTTAAGTGATTTCACTTCTGTGCCTATATTTTAAAATAAGAATTCATGCAGGTCTCATTTTTCAAATAATATAAAACATTTTTCTTTTATACGTTATACAGATTGTTCACTGGAAAGATTTTCTTTCACACTGCTTGAAAACTGACATTAGTTTAGACCTGAAGTTAAAAACCTCGTCCTGGAAACTAAGTGATATGGAAAAGAATACTAGCAGCAGAATCATGGAATTCTAATGTACCTCTTGTTGTGCTGCTCTGAAGCAGGCACCACCCTTGGGCCACAGATTCTCTATCTAGAAAATGAGAAGTGCAATTTCTCCTCATTCCAGGCCTTAAGGGGATGAAAAATAAAGATTACAAAGCTAATTTGAATCGTAGAAAGTTACAAGATGTATCATTTTCACATTTTTCACTTTGCTTTCTGGCAAGGTACAACATTAAAGCACCATGAAATTATTTCCAGAAAAGACTAAGAACCTAGAGAAAGCAAAGGACTTGGTTAATTCACAAATAGACTCCATAGGTCAATGAGTTCTATCTGCTACCAAGAATTTAGATTTTTCAAGCATATATGGTATTTGATTTTGGTTCATTTTGCCACATTACTTTTCATATTAATGGATCATAGTACCAGAGATTCCTGTACTATTTTAATTTCTTTTTCAAAGAACCAAGTAATGAAAAAAAACAACAATTTTTAAAGGCAAAACATGAGAATACTCAGCTAAAAACTGGTTAAAGGCACCAAAATAAGATAACTGTATGTCACAGTACCAGTAAGTATGTTCCTGAAAAAGGAGAGGAAAAAAATCTTTTTTTTTTTTAAACCAGTAGACTTGATTTACAGTTTTGCATAGTCAATTCTAGTCTAGGAGTTTAGAAGCTATTTGCAAATTACATTTTGGGGAAGTAGTTTAAAATATCAGCCCCTCCCCTACCCCCAATATATTAAAGATTTATTTTTATATTATGGCCTTCTGGAGTAAATGTGTCATATTTGGACTAATTTATATTTTTAATTGAATTTTGTTTCATTGGCAAGGGCTAAGAATTCTGAGACTGCCTGGTACTTTGCCATGGGCTGCAGAAAACATACCAGAGCCAGACAGGCAGCCATAGTATAGAGAAAAAGACAGACAGTAAAGACCTGAATCATTGGGTACTATCTGTATGACCTTGGGCCACTTGACTTCTATGCTGCCTCAGTTTCCTTATCCTAAAATGAGAGCTGCTGGACTAGATGGTTCAAAATGCCTCCTCCTGCTTTAAACCCAATGTTTCCTACTAGCACCAAAATTATCTCATTGTATAAACGGCGATGAAATAAAAGACAGGGCTATTCCCGACATACACACAGCCCCAAAACATTAAATGAAAGGGAAAAAGAATAAAGAGTACCTAGAAAAAAGTCTTACTAAGTGGCATCTTACCTGTTCCAAAGCTAGACCACACCCCACTGTGCAAATCCCCAAGTGTTCAGTCCTGTTTTTTTATCACCCATAACCAACAGGGATTCTCTGAAGGAATTTTGCTCTCCAGCTTCCCCAGTTAGCAAATCGCTTGGCCTTTCCGTTTTCCTTGGCTTATGCCTCCCAATCTAGCTCCTCTTTCAGGATAAGCCCTCCTTCTTTTTCCCCTCCTGGGCTCTACTCCAACTCTCTCCCCCTTCTTGTGTGGCATAAGGGTGGAGGACGGAACCTACAACTGAGGGT
Organism: Gracilinanus agilis; assembly: GCF_016433145.1. NCBI lineage: Eukaryota > Metazoa > Chordata > Mammalia > Didelphimorphia > Didelphidae > Gracilinanus > Gracilinanus agilis. The sequence goes on along the minus strand of NC_058133.1, from coordinate 110,911,957 downwards.
AGGGGGTGGAGGTTGCAAACACCTCCCCAGAACGCTCACAAAGGTTTAACAGCTTTCCTCCTTCCTCTTCTGGGGTGCCTATGTGATGTCTACCAAACCCAATCCCCGTTTCCCCCTCTGTTGGGGTCTCCTTTCCCAAACCCAGCCCTTCCTTTCTGCTTGGCCACCCCTTCCCCAATCCCAGACCCTTCCGATCTCCTGGCATGCCCCTTCCCCACTGCTGGACCTCGCTCCTCTGCAGGAGTGCCCTTCCCCAAGCCCAGGCCCCCTCTTCTTTCTGACGACTCCCCTTCCTCAAACCTAATTCCACCACCACCCCACACCCCCGATCTCCTGGGGTCCTCTTCCCCCACAGCTAGTTTCCACTCTTCTGCAGGATCTCCTTTCCCAAACCCTCTCTCGTGCTACCCCCTAACTCCAACCCCCCCCCCCACCTCATCTCCTGGAGGAGGGCCCTTCCCCTCCGCTAGGGTCTCCTTTTGCAAACCCAGTGCCTTCTTCCCGCTGCCCTCTTTTCCCAAGTCCAGCCCCATTCCTCATTCCTGGGGCTCGTTTCCTTTCTGCTGGGATTCCCTTCCCCAAACCCTCCCTTCTCTTGCCGAGGCCATTCTCCCCACCAAAGAAGCCCACTCCCCTCGGCTCTGCAGGGCCCCGGTCCCCCACCATCCCACACGCGCGCCCCTACCTCCGCGGTTCCTGGACTGGGGGCCCAGCTCGCGGTGGTCCCGCATCCTTTCTGCCGGGCCCGCGGGCAGCACCGCCCATCGCTTGACCCGGGACCCCTCCACTGCGTGGGGACCAGGGGGCCTGGGATGGGTTGGCCGAGGCAGCCAGCGGTGGCGGGGCTGGAATAGGGGCTCAGCGTAGCCCTGCCCAGCGCCGTTTCCCCGGGAGCCCCGGCCACACACGGCCGCTCCCGCCAGCGCCCGCACACGTCTGCTCCCTCCCCCAGCCCGCCCTTTGGGGGCCGGGCGGGAGCCTTGGTGGGGAGGAGGGGGCGGGGGCAGCGGTCTGGTTGCCAGGGCAACAAGGCACGCCCCGGGGAACGACTCCCAGGGCTGACGTGATGACGTATGGCGAGAGAGGCGGGGTTTGAAAACATCCCCTTTTCCTTGCGACCCTCCGGCAACTGTCTACGAGTTACCTTGAACCCACCCTCTCTGGTTGGTGCTCTTGGATTTGGAAATGCAAAATTGGGAATTGGGAAGCCACAAGTCTACAGGTAGTCTCTCCCGTTAGATTGTAAGCTCCTTGAGGGCAGGGACGCTTTTTTGCCTCCCGTTGTATCTCTAGCGCTTAGCACAGTGCCTGGCACATAGTCGGCGCATAATAAATATTTATTGAATCAAACTTCCTTCCATTTCGTAAGGAAGAACACTGACACAGAGAGGGAATTAATTTATCCAAAGTCACCCAGCTCATAGGCATCAGAACATGGATTTCAACTCAAGTCTTTTGTCTTCAGCTTCAGGGGCTCCTCCAGTGAATCTGAATCTCATCCAGTGCTGTGAGGAAAGGGCTAGGAACAGACCATACATACAGAAAGAATGGAAGGTAACAAGCATGCATTTGTAGTAAATACAAATCGATTGAATATATTAAGATATATAATTGTATACAATGTGTCAGGCTCTGTGCTAAGTTCTTTACAAACATTTCATTTGATCCTCACAACAACCTTAGGCTATAGGTACTATTATTATGCCCCATTTAAAGTTGAGGAAACTGAGGTAGACAAAGATTCTCACGTTCCCAGGGTCACAGCTAAGTGCCTGAGGTTTCATTCAAACTCAGTTATTCTCTACTCCAGGATGAATGCTCTGTCTATCCAATGTGTTCCATAGCTGTTTCTAGGACATAGGACAAGAGAAATGCCCCCATGAGGCATCCAAGGAATGTGGAAGGTCATGACTGTCCTCAGTATCAGCCTTTTTCAACTCTATTTCAAAGACAGCACTCCAGTTTCCCTTAGTAACCAGTTTTCCAAATCTATTTGTTGTTATCCAGCCCTTTAGGGGAATCTATTTATATTTTCAGCTGTGTCTCTTATCTCCCCTCCCCCAAGGTAGTGGTGGGAATGGTAATGAGTTCCAAAAATTTATTTCCTGCTAAAATAAAAGAAAACTGGACTACCATCCCAAATCACAAAGGGTAGGCCTTTACTAGACCTCAGTTCTACTTCCCTTTCCCACACCCATTATTTCTGCTCTGTTGCCTTTGTCAAGGGAGTTATTCCTGAGCCACCTTGTCTATAAATGTTTTCCTAGATTTATATCCCCTCCTACTCCCTGCCACTGGAAATCATAGAATTAGAATGTCAGAACTAGAGCTTAGAGCTCTTAAAGTCCAACACTTTCCTTTTACATGGCATGGAAGAAAACGGATTTGACCAAGACCAAGGTAGAAAAGAGATGAGATTCTAGGTTTTGTCTCTAAGAGTTATTTGAGTATGTTTCAAATCTGTCCTGTTAAACTCTAAGTTCTATGAAGTAAATTAGTGCTTTATTTCTCTTCCTATCTCCCCTAGAAGTTGGCCTGGTGAAGGGCACTCCTTTAGCATTAATTAAGCAAAATGAAGTTTTGAGAAAAACTTGAGATAAATTATATCAATCCAGATAGTGAGAAAAGGGCTGATGTTTAAACTGAATTCCAAACACTTTAAAAGAATACAATTGAAGGCTTCAAGTGTATTTACAGATTATTACTTTTTCAAGTAAACTAGTTGAATCAAGCAAAAGATGAGCAATCTAGAGCCTGACCAGTGAAAATTAAGTTCATTGCAGAAGTCACATTGATGCTCAATAGATCTCAAAATTCTAGACACGAGCGCCACATGGTGGAACATGGAGGATTCAGCACCCTTGTTAATTCAGGCCCACACCTAGCCAAAGCGATATCATCCGTTCTTCTCCTCCTAAGACAGCATATCCAACTAAGATACAAAGGCAGCACAGATTCCTCAGCCTAAGAATATGCTTTCTCCCATTTTATTCTTCATAATATTAAGTTTTTTGTGGAAAAAATATAAACAACTGGAGGAGAATGTTCACTAATTACTCAGCATTAGAAAATTGTCACTGGAATGGGGACAGGAAACTAAAGATCCATTGAGATCTGAGAAAAAATAGTGATCAACATGATGGTGGCATTTTGACTTTGCTTCTCAGAACGCTACTTCAGCCAGGCTGCTTTGCTATTCTGTAACTGGCAGTTGGTTGGCAGATATTAGGAATGGCTATACTTCCTCAAATGAAAAAGATTTCCCTCCAGACACTTAAACATTTTGGCCCTTTGCCAACCAACGTTATCGTGGGTACTTATATATCAAACTTACCAAAAGCAAACAATAATAACTCCTATTTATATGGTATTTTAAAGTTTACAAAGTGCCGTACAACCCTGTTAGATAGTTGAGATAATAGTTGCTAACATAAATGATCTATTATTAATAAATGATTTATGTTAGTATATTAAATAGTACTTATTGTTAACAATCACAATACAAATTGATACTATTCTCATTTTACAAATGTGAAAACTGAGTTCAGAGATGAAGTGACTTGCCTACGGTCAAGTGGCAGCAAGAAGATTCATATTGTTTGGCTTGAAAAAAATCATGTTTTTGACTGAACTTGCTATATAACAGGAGAGATCAAGGAAAGTCCTGATTAATATCATAAGTTGCCTCAAGTCACATGATAAGCTTGAAGGGCATGGACTTTCGTTTGATGATCTAGGCCAGATGTTGTCATCATGAACATATGGTCCCTTGCTGAGGGATGTTACTTTGCACATGATAGGGAATTCTTTATTAGACTCCAGAGACCAGGGCTTCCCAGATTATGGTTGTTGACAGAGTCGGGAGGATGAACTTTTGTCAAGCTATAGGAGTTATGGAAACACCTCCACTCTTCTTTATTTGGAACACTTTTCCAGTGTTTTCTCCCCTTTGGACTTCCTTTTCCCTTTGTACCTAGCCTTCAGTGATGATTGTGGCTTGCAACACAAGCAAATGACAGTGGGAAATGCGCTTGCCTACAAGAGTTTGAGTCCCTGGTCCCCTTCTTCTTCTTTTATATGCCCTTCACAAGCATGGGTCAATGTCTAGCAAGGGGTACTGAGAAATGGACATTTTGCAGCCTCATTGGCTACTTTGAGGGCGGAGAGTTCCTAATTTCAAGATTGAGACATCAGTTGAATGAAAGGAGGACAATTTCCATTAACTGGTTGTTTGTTGAAGAACATCCCAGCTAGGATCATTATATACCTGAAGGACAAAAGAAATCCATGCCTCGACTGGGCTGGAAGGGTGAACTCTGTTAGTTGTTCAGACAGTGAAGATTAAAGGTGAATAAGGACTTAGTGCTCAGTCCACAGCATTAACTTTGTCTTCCTGGAAGAGTATAATTTATATAACAGGTTATCTGAAATATTTTATGTTTTAAGACATCCCTTCCCTCCACCCATCCCAGCCAGACTCACTCCTGAAATCATAACCAGACTAGCAAGATCCTCACAGGGTGGCTATTATGACAGGCTCAAGGAGTATCCCTTGAGTGCCTATTTCACCAGCAGGGTAGCTCTTCAACCCATACCATATGTTCTCTTTGTTAACAATAAGTCAACAGACTTAATTACCCCCTAGAAAAGGCATTTACAAGTGAGCAGAACCAGGAGAACATTGTACACAATAACAGCAATTCCGTAACAACGATCAACCATGAAAGACTTAGCTGCTCTGATCCAGACAATGATCCAAGACAATTCCAGCAGACCCATGTTGAAAAAGGTTATCTACCTCCAGAGAGAGAACTGGTGAATTCTCTGATGAATTGATTGAAGCACACTTTTTTTCATTTTCTTCCTTTTTCTTATCTTCATGAATGTTTTCTTTTGCAACATGGCGAATATGGAAATGTGTTTTGCATAACTTCACATGTATAATTCATATCATATTGCTTACCTTCTCAAGAGGTGAGCGAAGGGCAAGAGAGAGAGGGAGAGAGAATTTGGAACTCAAAATTTTAAAAACCGAATATTTCAAAATATTTTTAAATGTAATCCAAAATTATTTAAAGAAATAAAAGTTCTGTTTATATTTTAATGGCATTTGTTCAAAAGCTTAGCAAGAACAATAGTTATAAATTACACCCTCCCCCAATTTGGTACACACTCTTTCATAAATATGGACAGATGGGATAGGGTGGGAGAAGAATGGGTTCAAGCTTACAGTAAAATGGTCATGAGTCACACAGATAGGAAAAACATATGGCCAAGACAATTCCAGACTGCTTGGACTTCAGTCTTTCGGTGCAGCATCTTCACAAGATTCACTGTAGGAAAGTGTCATCATCAGGTGAATTGATTCACTGATAGATCTGACTGGTTCCTGTCAGTTGGACTTTTGTCCATTGGCCAGATGGCTTGATCCACTGCTAAACTGGGCCAGGCAGATCACTCAGTCACAGGACTACAGCTGGCCCAGGTCATTTCTGCTACTAGGCTACTGCTGGCTGGACTGGGCTGGTCAATTTCTGCGCCGCTGAGTCATTTTACAGCGCTTAGAGCCTCTGCTGGCCGGATTAATGTGCTGGGCTCTCTGGACTCACTCTGATCACTTGCTAGTCTTCCCCACCCCAGACTTGGGAATTGGCTTGATATCATAGAACTCTTTTCAGCTAGAGTGTTACACTGTTATTTTTAGCAAAGGCAATGACCTTTATCTAGGATCAGCAGAATTTTCTCCTCTTAGACTCCCTCGGAGTCTTGCCTTAGAATGTCTCCTTATTTATGTTACACTTTGCAGTTTCTATTGGGATATTATGTCTATGAGCTGCTAAGGACAAAAGTACAGAGGCAACCTGTACCCCAGGGTTAAATTAGTTGTTTCTGATGGCCTTTTCATGTGAATTTAAGCTCTTTGAACCTCAAACCATTTCTAGATATGGAGTACTTGCCTTCTCATCTGAGAGACCCTTTACATTTTTGTCAAACCCTTACCTTCCCTCTTAGAATCAATATGGTGTATTGGTTCCAAGACAGAAGAGTGGTTAGGACTAGGCATTGGGGATTAAGTGTCTTGTCCAGGGTCACACAAATAGGAAGTGTCTGAGGCCAGATTTGAAGCTAGGACCTTTTAGGCCTGGCTCTCAATCCACTGAGCCACCTAGGTGCCCTTACCCTTTACATTTTAATACCTTTGCCTTTTTTCACCTTCCAATCTTCAGCTTTGTTGAAGTCTAAAAGGACTCCCTAGTATCTAGATTTGCTCATATCTTTTGCATCTTATTTAGAGATTTCAAGAGAAATAAACCATACTTCCATACCTGATATCTATACTGAGGACTAAGTATCATTTTTAGATACAATTCTAAAACTCACATTTTAAGGAGATCCTAGACATGGTCCATATTTAAACATTGTTTTAGAGAATTCCCTAGAGTTACTCTTGATTTTTCCCTCTGGGAAATAGGTTTCCCCTCCCAATATATCCCATGGCCCACTGGGTCCCAAAGAAGATTGGACTTATGTGAACCTGGTTCATCCTAACTACTGGGGACCAAGAAGGAATTCTATGAATCATCCCAATAATGCAGTGACCATCAAAAAGGAGCCAGCTAGGCATATCTAGCTCCAGGTGTTTCAGTGTAGCAAAGTTCTATGTCCTGTAATTTCATCACATAGACTTGGCTGGGGATCCACCAAATAAAATGGGGATCCCCATGATTATTCCTTCTTCATACCTTTTGTGTTTTTCTATGAACAGTAGTTACAGAGCTTTGTCCCCTAAAATTTGAGATGCATTTTTCCAGTCCCCTCTCTTGCCTCTGGAACTATGCAGAAGCTGTACCAAATCTTTTAGAATTCTCTTCTTCATTTCCTCTTTCTTAGAGCAGATAGTTACTTCAAGGCTCAGTTCAAGTGCTTTATTCCTACATCATATCAATTCTAATTCCCCAGTTGCCAGGGCCTTCTACCTCCTAAAGTAACTTTTTAAAAATTTTGTATATATTTTATATACACATTTTGTTCATGTTACTTTCCCCAAGAGAAGGCAAACTTCTTTAAGGCAGCAACTGTTTTTTCTTGTCTTTGTACCCCTACTTCCCAGCATATAACACTTGTCTAGCACAGAGTAGTTCCTTAATAAATGTTTATTGAATGAACAGATGACATCCTAGCCCTCAAGGATTTCCTATTTAAAAAGAGAAAAAATAAAGAAGATATTTTGAGCTCAGAACACTTTATTGGGCCCCGACTAAACTAGTAGAGCCAATTATGTCATCAAAAGCCATTTCTCTGCACATTAGATACAAGCTTCTCTTATCTGTATTTAAAGAACTTCATTGGGGTCAGCTAGGTAGTTCAGTGGCTATTTCCTTATTGACTATGGGATCAAATACTATTCTATCCTAATCTCATCCATTTTATTTCTCTTTGAGTAATATGCATAATTATTAGAATAGTGGATAGAGCATTGAGCCTAGAGTTAGCCTCAGACACTAACCTGTAACCTTATAACTCTGAGCAAGTCATTTAACCTCTGGTTCAGTTTCCTCATCTGTAAAAAGGGGATAATAATAGTACCTATTGTTGAGTTATTTCAGTCATATTTGACAGTGATACTGGACTAGCTTGCAATTTCCTTTTCCAGATTGTTTTATAGAGGCAAACAGGGTTGAATGACTTGTCTAGAGTCACACAGACAGATGATAAATATCTGAGGCCAAATTTGAAGTCATAAGCCCAGTGCTCTATTCACTGGGCAACCTAGCAGCCCAGTAATAATATAACTACCTCTCAGGTTTGTTAGGAGGATCAAATGTGATAATATTAGTACAGCACTTAGTGAAATTTAAAGTGCTATATAAGTGCAAATTTAATAATAATAACAATAACAATAAATATACACATTAAGGTTACATGCTTTAAAATCTTTTACTTTATCAAGGATACATGACTAAAAAAGTTTGGTCACTCCTTTTTTTAGCAAATCTCCCCTATGTCTTTTCTTGGTAAATAAAGGAAAATAGGGTTGGAAACTGAACAAATTCAGGCCTTTCCAGTTTTTATTCAATGTTTAGGATACACCAGAAGAATTAATTGGGAGCGAGCCTAGGCAACTTAGAAGGTTGAAAGGGAAGTCCTTCATATGGGACTTTGATTATTTCACTAAGTGTGAACATCTCTACCACCAAGAACTAACTTGAGAAATCACCTTGAAGGGGTGGGGACCAGTGACTCTTCATGGGGATGGAGTTGGTTTAAGCTGCACTCTTTGAATTGGGCCTAAAGAAAAGAACAGATTGTAAATGAGGAGAGAGATCTAGAGACACCTGAGAGTGGAAATACATATGGCAGTTTACTGTGCATTTGTGCAATCTCTGCCCAGGGAACTACTAATGGTTGCTGAAGAGAGGTAATGGTAGAGCCCTTTCAAGCATGTGTCCTGATTGGTGACTATATTCACAGTAACTCCAGCTTCCTAGAGACATGCTAAGAGGAAATAAAGATTTGGGGACAACAGAGTGGCTCAGTGGATATAGCACCAGCCCTGGAGATTGGGAAGTCCTGGGTTTAAATCTCACCTTAAACATTGATTTCCTAGCTGTGTGACACCTGGGCAAGTCATTGATCCCCAGTTCTCTAGCTCTTACTGCTCTTCTCTCTTGGAAACAATATTTAGTATCAATTCTAAAACAGAAGGTAAAGGTTAAAAAAAAAAAAAAGAATTGAGAGCATATAGTATGGAACTAGAAAAACAATAAGGAACCAAACTACAATTTAGAGGAACAAAACCTGAATTTTGCTTGGACTGTGTAAGATCTGAGGGAAAAGGATTTACCTTTCTTGCAGCACCAAATTTATCGCCTTTTCTTCCTATAGCATCTGAGTCCTTAGGGCAGTACTATAAGCCTGGATGATAAGAATAGGTGATAGGATGATAAATTTAAAGCTAGAAGCACCCTCAGGAACTGTTTAACTGATGCTCCTCATTTCACAGATGAGTAGACTGAGGTTCAAACAAGTCGAGTGACTTGTCCAGTTCTACGTGGTTAAATATAGTTTACACAGGTTTGGATTTTTCAGTAAAAGTATATTTCATTTAATGAGACACCTTTAAGATATACCTTAAATTGAATAGCCCATTAAGCCTACAGGAATGTAATTCACTACCATTACTGGTAAACATATTTTATAATAAATAATGCCAAGATCATCCAATCCAATATACAAATACTATTTTTGGTAAGAGATTTTTACCCAAAAAGGACAAAAGAGAGTTGGCTACTGTCAACTGTGTTTTTGAAGCCTCCAAGTTTGCCCCTGTCTTTTAGGACCTTGCTTTGGGGAAAGTCCCAGGCTGACCTTATCTCCAAACTGACCAATAGACCTTAAAGTACTTAATAATCCCAGTTTAGATAAGATTAGTATGTAGTCAAGTTTTAGGAATTTCTCCCATAATAATCAGAGACCCCTTCCCCATAGTCCGGCCCCTGGCTGGAAACATCTTTTTGTATCCTGTGTAAAGCATCAGCCCCTTCCTGTTAATTAAGCCCTGAGCTCATCATTCCTTTTTGCTAATTTAGAAACGATCAATCTTGCTTCCCTTCCTTTGTTCCCCAAAAAGACATATAAGACCCCCAAGTTCTGTCAGTCTTTGGAGAATCACCTTTGGTGGTACATTCTCCCAGAGACGCTGTTCCCAGAACCCCAGAACTTTGGCTCTGTGTAGTGGCCTAATATTAAGAACTTGTCTCTTTTAAAGATTTAGTTTTTCTGAACATTTTAGTGGTTCTGTGTTTTTTTCCAAGTTGACACTACCCTTTGTATTTTGTTTTTTACACTTTGTAATGATAACGGATAGCTAGGTGACTCAGTGAATAGAGAGCCAGGCCCAAAGACTGGAGGTCCTGGATTCAAATCTGATCTCGGACGCTTCCTAGATATGAGACCCTGGGCAAGTTATTTAACTTCAATTGCCTAACCCTTATTGCTCTTCTGTACTTCAATACTTAGTATTGATTCTAAAACAGTAGGGGCTTTTAAAAAATTAAATTTAGTTTAAAAAAATTTTAAATATTTCAAGCAAGATTTGAATCAATGTTTTCAGACTCCAGGTCTAGCACCACCCCATTCACTATTCTACATAAAAGAAGACCTCAGCAGACTGTTGAAAGGTTGACTTGCTAGCAAGCCAAAATTCATTTCCTTTCTTAGGGCAAAGTACACCCTCAATGTAGAAGTAAATTAAACAGACCAAGAAGCCCAGTTAGGTCCCTGGGGTAGAAAGTGGGACTATATGGAAGAAAGAAAAATATCTTAATTGTTCTGGATTTCTATTGTGTTTTTTTCTGAATTTGCTTATGGGATACTGTGAGTCTTTTGTGTTTTCTTCATTGTTCCTGTAAACTAAAAAAAAATTATAACAAAAATTTAAAACATTGTTCCTGTTTCTGATAGAGATTGTTAATTTAAGTGCTTACTAGAGAGGGAAGAAACTTTTCCCACACATCTATGAAGACTCAAGACATGCTATTCCCAGGAATGAACCCATTTGCCTGGTAGGCAAAATGAACCATACTTTGGAGTTCCTCAGAGAAACCATTTCAATCTAGGACAAAATTTGAGATGGGGCACCTGCCAAAGAGAAAGGTTTTTGAAAAGGACCTTGTTCTGGGTTGGAACCAACTTAGACTGGTCCCCTGGGAGGTTCTGTTCAATGTTTGAATAAAAAGAAACACTCACAACTCATTCAAAAAATTACGCAAGGAAATTTACTAAGGCATAGCAGGAGAAGGATATGTAATGGATATGCACTGAAGGCTCCCAGAGTCAATTCAACTGATTAAAACACCTTTGCCCAAGTCTCTCATTGTGGTCTCTGATCTAAGCATCAGGGTGAGTCTGGAGCTCTGTTGTTCTTCATGGTTGTTTCAGACTCAGGCAATTAGGAAATGATGTCAACAGCCTGTATCTTTAGTCCCCTGAACCAATAGTCTTTTTTTTTTTTTAACTCATATCTTCTCTCTTATATCAATTCTTTTTTTTAAACCCTTACCTTCTGTCTTAGAATCAATACTGGGTATTGGCTCCAAGGCAGAAGAGTGGTAAGGGCTAGGCAATGGGGGTTAAGTGACTTGTCCACGGTCACACAGCTAGGAAGTGTCTGAGGTCAAATTTGAACCCAGGACCTCCTGTCTCCAGGTCTGGCTCTCAATCCACTGAGTCACCCAACTATCCACCTCTTATATCAATTCTAAGACAGAAGAGTAACAAGGGCTAGTCGTCTGAAGTTAAGTGACTTGCCCCAGATCACACAGCTAGGAAGTATCTGAGGTCAAATTTGAATCCAAGACCTCCCATCTCCAGGCCTGACATTCTAACCACTGTGCTAGCTAGCTGCCCCAAATCCACAGAGGACTGAAGATGATTTTCATACCTTTTAAAAAAAGAATACATTTTTATTGATTGATAACTTTTTTATGTCATTAAATTTCTCCGGAGCTTACTATATGCCATGCACTATGCTAAGAGTAAGGAACACAGTATGAACAAAACATTCTACTGAGTTAAAACATAAAAGGGATCTGGGAGAAGTAGATGGGAAGTGAAAAAGTAGGCTGGGAAGTCAGAGGTTAGTGTGGTATTTCTTCCATTGGAAATTCTGGGAAGGAATTCACCAAATGGAGATGGAAATAGTAGGAAGAGAGCCATTGCCAGCAGAGAGAGTCACCTTGGTGAAGACAGAGAAGTAGTCAGAGGAGTTGGGGATTCACTCCTTCCACAAGGACAAAGGCCAGAGGTCTAAATAATCAGGTCCATTTGGTAAGTGCTGCCAAACCTTTGCAATTCACAATGGGTATCTTAATGTAAAGAGGCAATTATAGGAAGAAGCAGCTCAAGAAACATCAGGATTACAACAAAGATCATGACATTTCCTATACAGTCTCTGATTCTTTTTTCTTTTTTTCTTTTTTTTTAAACCTCACCTTCCATCTTAGAATCAATACTGTGTTTCAGTTCCATGACAGAAGAATTGTAAGGACTAGGCAATGGGGGTTAAGTAAATTGTTTAGCTGGGAAGTATTTGAGACCAGATTTTAACCCAGGATGTCCCTTCTCCAGGCCTGGTTCTCAATCCACTGAGCCACTTCATTGCCCCCATAGTCTCTGATTCTTATCATGGAACAGGGAGAATTTAATGCCCACCAGTCTACCAGCCCTGAGAGCCCCATAGAGGGGCTTTGCCCTGTAAGAGGCTTCTGAGGAACTGTCTCACTTCTGTGAGAATTGAATACTCTGATTTCCCACCGTATTGCCAGGAAGCAAGCTACCTGCCACCAGTGCCACCCCTTGGATTACCAAGCCCTCTCTGGAAAGGAGTTGAATAGTGATAACTAAGCATTGTATTGGTAGCAACACACTTCTAGATTACGGTAAGCAGTGAGCTCTAGGATCCACTCTTCTGATGCTGAGCTGCCACTGCTGCTGGAAACCCCCTCAACTCTCCACTGCTATCAGTTCTCTGCACACTACCTTCTGGCCATTAGCAGCGGGGTCCAAGGCTCTGCCCACTGGGTCCTGTGACTCTGCCCTCTCTGCCAGAGTCATCTGCTACCCTTATTTGCCAGGACCTGTGTGTTTTAGGTGCCTCCTGTGCCAAAGTAAGTCTAATTGCCCCTATTAGGGTCTGAGGTCACCTGTGCTGTGCTGGGCTAGGTCAAATATTGCCCCACTCTGTACCAGAGCTTGACTTAACTCCCTCCCATGTTGGAACAGAGTATTGTTATAGCATTGAGCTCTATTGAAAGTCTACTGGGTCTCCCTATATCAGTGATTCCCAAAATGGGTGCTACCACCCCCTGGTGGGTGCTACAGTGATCCAGAATAGCAGTGATGGCCACAGGTGCATTTATCTTTCCTATTAATTGCTATTAAAATAAAAAAAATTAATTTCCAGGGGGGCTAAGTAATATTTTTTCTGGAAAGGGGGTGTTAGGCTAAAAAAAAGTTTGGGAACCACTGCCCTATATCATGGCCTGCCTCCATAAGCAGAGGGACCCACACTGCCATGGCCCTTCATGTTTAGCAGGAGGACTATGGGTGCTGTTCCTTCTAGGACCTTCCTCTTCCCATCTACCCAAGGGCCAGGTTCTGTCATCGCCCCATGTCATTCTATTATGGTGCTAGTAAATAGGGCATCTGGGTGGGAGGTCCTGGGTTCAAATTTAACTCAGACACTTCCTAGCTGTGTGACTGTGGACAAGTCACTTAACCCCCATCGCCTACCCCTTACCATTCTTCTGCTTTAGAACCAATACTTAGCATTGATTCTAAGACAGAAAATAAGGGGTTTTAAAAAATGCTGCTAGTAAATGCCACACAGCATGGGTCAGGCAACTGCAAAGAGTTTGATTTCACCTTGTTATCAGTGGTCAGCCTCTCCAAGACAGGAAATTCTTCCTGTCAAGTAAGGAGCCCACTAAAGGCCTGAGGTTATGACATCTCAAACTCAAAATGCTGCCATGAAAATTTAACTAAATTATTTGAGTCTTAAATTTAATGCATTTCCTACATTCAAGAAAAGACAGATAATAAAACAAAAAGACCCAAAGCCAGAGAACCCTCTAGGCCAGCACATGTGCTCTAGCTGCCAAGTTCGAGCAGTATTCCATTTCTGCAGTGGTGGGGGAGGGTGGTGCTGGCACCTGAGCACTAAAGGGGGATGGTGGTGGGGAGTGGGGTCACATCTCACCAGAAGTTGCACAGAGAGAGAGAGTTAGAGCTCACAGTTTGGGGATGAGAGTGGAAAGTTTTTAAACTGATAAAGCATCCTTGTCTGTCCTTAGCAAGGTAACTGGGGTACAATTGGCAAATTTGTCCATGTCCTCAATTCCAAAAATATCTCTTGCCTCTTGGAAGGAATAACGTATTATCTTTTCAAAATAGTGCCTCCCCTATTGCTTTGCACCAAAGAAATACAACAAAGTTCATGTGGTACCATTCTGGGTGACCTCTCAAATGCCAATTTAAAAAAAATCTCAAACAGTTCCTTTAGCATGGTTGTTAGATAATCCTAAAATTTCATTGCTTTCTATTCACCCACTGTTGGGGTCCTTAGTGCCATCCTTCATCTGGTTGACTATATCTATATACAGTTACAGGACTGAGGACTGTTTATTCAGTTGCAATGTCATTTCCAAAAAGGTATTCAAAATCACACAGTTCAAGGCAGGTAAGTGGCTCAGTGGATAGAGCACCAGGCCTGGAGATGAAAAGTCCTCAGTTCAAATCTGACCTTGGACACTTCCTAGCTGTGTGACCCTGGGCAAGTCATTTAACCCCCATTGCCTTGCCCTTTCCATTCTTCTGCCTTGGAACCAAGACACAGTATTGATTCTAAAAGGGAAGGAAAGATTTAAAAAAACAAACAAAAAAGACAATTCTTACCCCCTTCATGCACAAATATGAGTAAGATCCCACTGAGATAATTATGATGAACATTAACAGAAACTAGAGGGCACAATGAATAAAGTACTGGATTTGGAATTGGGAAGATCTACTAGATCTTAAATTCTACAAGAGGTACTTAGTAGCTATGTGACTCTGGCCAACCTCTATCTGCCTCAGTTTCTTCAACTGTAAAATGAGGATCTTAAAAACACCTTCCTCAAAGGACTGTGAAGATTAAATGAGGTATTTGTTAAGTACTTAGCAAAGAGCTTGGCATATAGTAAGCACTTAAAATGCTTGTTTCCTTCCCCTTCTCAACAATCCAAAGTTTCAGCAAGAGGAGAGCACATCTTATTCTTCTATGCTTGTCCTTTTCTAATGAGGTGGAAATTACTTTTAATTTCCACCTCCTTCCACTCCCATTCAAACCCTTCTTTGAAGGTAAACTGAGTTCTGTGGAAGTCAGCCCATAGAACTCCATGGAAGCTTAAGTTACCAAGCTGGACAGCCCACAGACAACATGGCCTGAAGGCTTGAAGACATTTGCCTCATTAATTTTTAAAGTGCAGTTCTTAAGGTCACAGAGCATATCCACATCTTTGTCTCTTCTTGCTAAATGAGTTTACTTTCTTTCTTGCTATAAGAAAGTTTACTCTCAAATCTCCCAGAGATAGGAGTCTCTCAGGAGGAGAGGAGTAGGTAATAAAAGGCATTTGATGAGGCTCAATGGATGAGAGCACTTGGCTTAGAGTCAAAAAGCTCTGAGTTCAAATCCAGCCGTAGACACTTGCTAGTTGTATGATGCTGGGCAAGTCCCTTCCAAGCCAGACAAAAAGGATCTACTGGAGAAGGAAATGGAAATCACTCCAGTATCCTTACCAAAAAAGCTTCATGGATAGCTACGGTCTATGGGATCATGGAGAGTCAGCAACAATAAAATATAATTATTTTTTAAAATCTAGCAAACTCGTTGTTTTGCTAGAACTAGCAAAGCAATGTGGCATCAAACAGTTCCATTTGGTTTCTCACCTGGAGGGAGAGAACCAGTCTCAAGCTGCCCTGATCCCTATAGGGAAAGTCTCACATGCTTGGGAAATTCTATAAGAAAGAGGCATTCCCTCCAAAAGGAAAGGAAACCCTTTGGTTGGGGATGTGATTGGGGATGTAGACTCTAAATCACTCTATTACAAATATGAATAATATGGAGATAGGTCTTGATCAATGATACATGTAAAACCCAGTGGAATTGCTCATTGACTATAGGAGGGGATAGGAAGGAGGGGAGAGAAAGAATACGAATCATGTAACCATGGAAAAATATTCTAAATTAATTAATTAATTCATTGTTTTTTAAAAAGTAAAGGAAAACTTGATTTTTCTTTCTAGATTGTTTTTGGTTGTTGCAAGCATCGGGACACAACGAAACTTCTTAAATTTTTGTAAAATTAATGCTTGTTTATATACTTGTATCACCATGTATCCCAAAGGACAGAAGAATATTAATTACTGGATATAATTATGAATTATGTCACATCAACTATTCTAGAGACTATTTAGGCACTGGGGAAGGCATAGAAAGATAGAACTAGTAGGCCTTCCAGGAGTTGACCTTTGCAGATAAACCCCAATAGATTTGCTGAAGACAATCTTAAAATTTGGGGGATTGTGCAGAGATGGAGTCAGACTGCCTCCATTTCAGCTCTGGTACCTTAACTAGGTGAGAATAGTCAGTTGTTCAAGGGGCTATAAACTAAGAGAGATATACCATTATTTTTCAGAAGGGCAAAGGAATCTTGACACTCCCCCAAGCATGTCTATAAATTATTATTATCATCATCATCATCATCACCATCATCATCATCTTTATCATCATCATCATCATCATTATAATAAAACATTGACCTATCAGTTCTAAGACAGAAGAGTAGCAAGGGCTAAGCAATTGGGGTTAAATGACTTGCCCAGGGTCACACAGCTTTAGAAGTGTCTAAGGCCAGATATAAACCCAGTATCTCTTGACTCCACCCCTGGTGCTCTATCCACTGTGCCCCCTAGCTGCCTCATATCTATAAATTATTAATCCAGAAGCATGATTTAATCTAGTGACAAGATGTTTTTCTAGTACTGGGCTCCATTAATATAGGGAATGATAGATGAGGAACCTTTCAGAAAATGTTGTTGGGAGATGATTAATTAATAAGATGTTCCTCATCTTAACACCATGGATTCTGGAAGACTCCTCGTCTTGAAGGGCAATGTAGTGTTAGCTTTCCAAGAGGATGCTGGCCTAATTTGGGTTTTCCTGTTGCCATGTTGAATGAAAACCTTTGTTCAGATGGTCAGATAGTATAAATAAGAATCAATCACAGTCTTGGATAAGGCTGGATCACTGGACTTTATGCCACCATTAAACCTCTAAAAAAGTTGTTCTGACTGTATAAGGGATCTTTGGTTACTGAAGGACCTTTGACCTCTATTACTGGTAACTGCTAGCCCTGTCAATAAATAGATTGAGTTTGAAAAAAAAATTAATCCAGTTAAGAAGAGAGAGGCTTCTTGAAGTTTGAGTGTGGAGTTTTTGCTGAACTGGTCATGGAGGCTATCCAGTCACAGTACAAAAAGAAGAGGGATTCTCTAGTATACTAGGTAGTGATATCTCCAGCTTTCTCCTGTTTGCATATAATGTTGTGATGATTTCATTAATTGTTGAAGCCCTGAAGAATAAGCCTCTGAAATGAGATGCATTACTAAGTTATTACTAAGAAAAAAATTGGTCTAATTGTCCATGCAGGGAAAAAAGAAGTAATAGAAGGATGCCTATTATCCAGTCAGTATCCTAGTTGAGTGGGCAACCCATCGAGTTGCTCCACCACTAAGGATCTTGGCCAGATACTGGCTTGGAATTGAATAGGAGGAAGCGAATGGGCTGGATTTCCCTTTGGAAAATTGCCAAGGGGCGGGTGGGTGGCTCAGTGGATTGAGAGCCAGGCCCGAGACAGGAGGTTCTGGGTTCAAATCTGGCCGAAGACACTTCCTAGCTGGGTGACTTTGGGCAAGTCACTTAACCTCCATTGCCTGGCCCTTATCACTCTTCTGCCTTGGAACCAATACATAATATTGATTCTAAGATGGAAGGTAAGGGTTTAAAAAAAATTGCTAGTACTTTTTATTTAGATCTTTTGTTTTTACATTGACTACATTTACTCTCTGTATCCTTCACCTTTCCTTTCCAGAGAGCTATTCTCTGGAATATCTCTGGACAATCTATGTTTTAAAGAAAAAAGAATTCTTTTATAAAGAAGCAGAAGAAAAATTTAAAAATTAGCAAAACCAGTCAACACATGGAAAACATCTGAAAATATATGCTATATTTCCTATCTGTGACCTTCCACTTTGGTGAAGGGGAGGCATCTTCTCATATCTCTTCTTTGGGGCAATGCTTAGCCTTGATGATTTCACAACATTCAGTGTCAATTATTTTGTGGTTATTATTCTTTCCATGTCCATAATTGTTGTTATGTGTATTGTTTTCCTGGCTCTGCTTCCTTTACTGCTTTAGTTCAGATAAATCTTTCATCTTGGTAATCACCATGTTCATCATTTCTTACTGCCTGGTAATATTCCATTACATTCACAGACCACAATTTGGCCACTTCCCAGTCAAAGGACATTTGCTTTGTTTTTGGCTCTTCACTTACAGGGAAAAAAGTGATGCTATAACAGTATAAGGTTTGCCTTGTTTTATTAGAAAGATATTTTATTTTACAGTTACATGTAATAACAAATTTCCACATAAGTTTTTTGAAGTTTTATTTCTTTATTTTTTTTAAACCCTTAACTTCTGTGTATTGGCTCTTAGGTGGAAGAGTGGTAAGGGTGGGCAATGGGGGTCAAGTGACTTGCCCAGGGTCACACAGCTGGGAAGTGTCTGAGGCCAGATTTGAACCTAGGACCTCCCATCTCTAGGCCTGACTCTCAATCCACTGAGCTACCCAGCTGCCCCTTTTCGAAGTTTTATAATCCAAATTGTCACCTTTCCTCCTTCTGCAGCTGGCAAGCAATCCAATATGGATTATACATGTATGATCATGCAAAAATATTTATATATTTTTCATTTTTACAAGAGAACAATCATATAAAATCAAAACACCCAAATAAACTAAAGTGAAAAATTGTATGCTTTGATTTGCATCTGACTCCAACAATCCTTTCTCTGGAAGTGGATGGCATTCTTTGTCATGAGCCTTTCAGAATTGTCCTGGATCATTGTATTGCTTACAGTAGCTAAGTCTATCACAGTTGGCCATTCCTCAGTATTGCTGTTATCCTGTACAATGTTCTCTTGGTTCTGCTTATTTTGCTCTGCATCCATCCATGAAAGTCTTTCCAGCTCTTTCTGAAATCATCCTGTTCATCATTTCTTACAGCACAATAGTATTCCATTACTATCATGTACCATGCTATAAAAATTTTAGAGCAGGGCCAGATAGAGGTCTTAGTAGATTGAGAGCCAGGCCTAGAGATGGGAGGTTTTGGCTTCAAACCAGGCTTCTGACACTTCCTAACTATGTGACCCTGGATAAATCACTTAACCCCCATTGCCTAGCCCTTACCACTCTTCTGCCTTAGAACCAATACACAGTATTGATTCTAAGATGGAAGGTAAGGGTTTAAAAAAAAAGAAACAACCTTCTAGTTATCTGTAATGTTTAAGTTCTTGAGTAAATCTATAATGTCAATAAATACTACATGCATTCAGAGACAGACTGGCATAGAGCCTTGTGGTTGTCTCTGATTTTTTTTCTTTCTTTTTCCCCCCCATATTTCCTGTCTAAGAATCAATACTAAATATCATTTCCAAGGCAAAAGAGAGGTAATGGCCAGGCATTGGGAGTTGTGACTTGCCACACAACTAGGAAGTATCTGAGACTAGATTTGAACCCAAGACCTCTTGTCTCCAGGCCTGGCTCTGTATCCACTGAGCCACGTAGTTGCCCCTCTGGCTTCTTTTGTATCAATCTGTTCTCCTTTTGGGCTAGCTTAAGTATTCCCCTGGAGAGTAGTAAAGGAAGCTTTTAATAAAAAAGGATAAGTGGTAGAAATAGAATAGTCAATCTCCATAATGATGCATGTGTGTGTGTGTGTGTGTGTGTGTGTGTGTGTGTGTAACTTCTAATTGGAATTGGCAGAAGTACAATTGATCATCAACCAACCAGCATTGATTAAACACCTGGAATGTAAAAGGCACTATACTAAATGTCTGTGTTACTGAGTCAGAAATGAAATTGTCTCTGCCCTCAAGGAGCTTATACTGTATTCGGTTGAGGCTATTGGAATGTTTACATATAAATATTCTTAAACTATTGGCTCCAAGGCAGAAGAGTGGTAAGGGTAGGCAATGAGGGTCAAGTGACTTGCCCAGGGTCACACAGCTGGGAAGTGTCTGAGGCCAGATTTGAACCTAGGACCTCCCATCTCTAGGCCTGGCTCTCAATCCACTGAGCTACCCAGCTGCCCTCTGTCTTTCTCCACCACTAGCAATGATGACAGCTACACACCCATGGCATTGGGAACACATGCTTTACTAGTTAAGGCAGCCTCCACATAGCACATATTCTAGAAGCCAGAGGACCACATATCACTGAAAATGGCTTGGCAAATGCCCATCATCATGGCTGGTTGCAGAAATCGCCTTTCACTGGCAATATGCATCTGCTCCCCAGAACTTTTGAGCTAATGAGGTAGCCACCAAGGCTAGAAATGTCCAATGATCACCGTCTGGTCACCTGTGCTAAGAGACAGAAACACAAATCAGAAGGGGCATCTAAGGGCTTCACGTTGTAACTCAGGTTCACTCAGACAAGTATATATTCCTAGTGTTCTGTGTATATAGTTTCCATAGCTGCTGGGTAGAGGATGGGGACATGGTAGGAGAAAAATCTTCCTTAACAATTGGGAAATCCAAATGAGAGCTGGTAGAATCCCAAGTGACATACCTGGAAGGGTAGAAGATAGAGGAAGGTGTTTCTTATTTTGTTTCGTTTTTCCTGATTGTCTCTTATAAACTACTGAATGAAGGGCTCTCTCTGGCTTGGACCCCAGCCATTTTTGACATAATCACATAGTCATAGGGAACCATGAGAGATTATTATGTCATCCCAAGACATGAATCCTTAAATAAGGGACAAGAGCAAAGACCTAGGCCATCTCCACTCATGTTCTGACCGCTACAGGTACAAAACAAATATAAGCAGGGCAGCTAGGTGACTTAGTAGATAGAGAGGCAGGCCTGGATACAGGAGTCATGGGTTCAAATCTGGCCTCAGACATTTTCTATGTGAGTGACTCTGGACAAATCACTTAACCTAATTGCCTAGCCCTTGTTGCTCTTCTGCCTTGGAATTGATACCTAGTATCAATTCTAAGACAGAAGGTAAAGGTTTTTAAAAATAAAAACAAATTTAAAAAACAAAATAAACACAATTAAATTTGAGAAGAAGGTACTAGCAATTGAGATCAGGAAGAGATTCATATTTGAGGGTGTTTAAAAAAAAACAAAACAACCCTTCCTTTCTGTCTTAGAATCAACACAAGTATCAATTCCAATGAAGAGCTAAAGGCTAGGCAACAGAAGTTAAGTGACTTGCCCAGGGTCACACAGCTAGGATATGTCTGAGGTCAGATTTGACTCCTGACTCCAGGCCTAGTACTCTATACAGTGAACCACCTTGCTACCCCTTGAAGGTGTTGGAATGAGGTGTCAGGGGAGATGGTCATCAACTATCCCTTTTGAACTTTTCCACAACCTGAGAGGATACAACGAAGGGAAATCTGACCCATAACCTTCAAATTTCACTAACCTGAAGCTTGTTCAGACCTGCCTTAAAAAAAAGAAAATCATTTGCAATGAACATCAAGGCTTGATGCCAAGGAGCTTTCACAAAGTATCCCTAGTGATTTTACTCTTGCTGTGAGTGACAGTGAGCTCAATTAAACCTGACTCAGTGTGCCCTTTCAAAATCAAGGAGTAACTGCTTGTCTTAGGTCCAAGTTAGACTGGTATAGACATGTAGGCCTATTTGAAATTGGAATATTGAAAATGGAATTCCTTCTTGCTACCATGGCTCACAGTTTAACATTTAACCATAAGTTAATCAAATTTAACCATAAATTAATCAAATATTGGCTGGAATGGACAGTAATTTCAGATAGCACCCACACCCACACCCATACCCAAGCCTCCTACTCCATCATGAGGAGTATGGGAAAATGATGTTGAGTAGGCCATTGACCACCAATGTTGGTCCCTCCTAAATCCAAACGAATGATTCTTCTGATAGCCAAGATAACTCTTCTATACCTGTACGGATCATAGATTTACAGCTACAAAGAACCTCAGAAGCTTCAAACTCCTTCATTTTACAGATGAGGTAACTGAGGCCCCAAAAGGTTGTGACTTAACTAAAGTCATATAGATCCTAAATAACAGTAAATTTAAATCCCAGGTCTTTATATATATATATATATATATATATATATATATATATATATCAGTGATGGTGAACCTTTTTATTATTTATTTATTTGTTAAATTTTTTTTTAGGGTTACAAAGTACTTTTTAAAAAATTTTTTTTATTTTGAATATTTTCCCATAGTTACATGTTTCATATTCTTTCCCTCTCCCCCAAACCCCTAAACCCCCACTTAGCCAATGCACAATTCCACTGAATCCCAGGTCTTTTGACTCCCAGACCCCCTATTTTTCCTCCATCAGAAACACACTGACCTTGATTCAAGCCTTGGCTCTGACACTTACTCTGTAATTTTGGGCAAGTTGCTTTATAACCCAGACTAAAGAACAAAAATGTTTCTGCACTGTACCAAGGCACTGCTGGAGATTGATGATAGAAAGACAAAATAGAAACATTCTCTGCTCTCTAAGAGAGAATATTATGGTGAGGAGGTGGAGAAGTAATGACACAACAGGGGGAAACAGATAAATAGGGACATGATATTTTGAGAAGGAAAAGAGTGCTATTAGCTAAGGGCATCAGGAAAGGTCTTATATAGGAGGTTTTATCCTAGGGGAGTCTAAAAGGAACCTTGAGATTCTAAGGGAAGGTGCATTTTAGGCATGGCTGCCTGTCTCTAAAAAGATCACACAGTAGGTGGTTAAATGTTGAATTGAAAGTCTGGCTAAAAGGTAGAATGAATACTGGGGTGAAGTTCAAAGAAAGCCTGGCAGGTAGGCTGGAGCCAGAATGGGAAAGGTTCTAACTGCCAGAGTGGTACATTTAAGCTCTGGAGGTCTTTATTAAAATGCCCAAACACACCAACAAGTTGGGTCTCCTGAAAAGGGTTGACTCCATCTCTCCTCAGGGTTCTAAGGGTAACATTGAGAGGTGGAGAGTTTCTTTTTAATGCTATTGAGCTCCCCAGCCCTTGTGTGCTCCATCCTCCATGATTATCAACAGATCAATTAGGCTGAAAAATCAGTTTTTAGAGATGTTTTTAGAGTATTTATTATGATAATATATAAAATATTATTGCACCTTTTTCTCCCCTGACCCCAAAGCCTGAGAAATATTTTCCCACATTAATACAGAATTTAATAGAAAGTGGTCTTATGCTTTAGAGTGCACAAGTGGCAAAGGGGAACTCTTGACTGGAAATCTTTTGCACTCCTTCCTTCCTGGGGTTCTCATGAATTTCTCCTTGGGCAAGTTGAAGCTTTTCTGTGGTCTTCCTTGTGGAGACTTGTATCTGCCTTTCTGAACTGAGAAGAGTCTATTCTTGGCTCCTGGTGCAGACACTGACAAGAGTTACTGCTGACCTGGGGATACTGTCAGTCAGTCAAGAAACATTTATTAAGTATCTATTATATATTTGCCAGGCACTGTACTAAGTGTTGGGGATACAAAGAAAAAGGAAAACAATCCCTGCCCTCAGTGAGTTTATAGTCTAATGGGGATAACAAAATGCAAATAACCACACACAAATTAGCTATATACAGGATAAACAAGAAATTATCATCAGAGGAAAGGTACTAGAATTTAGATCACTCAAGAAAGGATTCTTGTAAAAGACAAGATTTTAGCTTGGATTTGCAGGAAGCCAGGAAATCCAAAGGGGAAACTAAGAGGAACAATGAAAATGCCCAGAGTCTGGAGATGGAGTGCCTTCTGGGAGAAGTAGTAATGAAGTCAGTGTCACTGTGTGTGGGATAGGGTCGCTAATGGTGGACCCCACTACTGAAAGAAGTTCACAAACTTGAAGCTCAGAAGCCAAAGTTGAAGACAGCAGTTTATTCTTTTGCAAAAGGGACATTCCCCAGCTTTGAGTGCCTAAGGAATGCCAAAGTATTGAGCCCAGAGAGCCAATTTATAGGGCAGTGATGGCAAAAATTTTAGAAATGGAGTGCCAGGTCCTGCCCCACCCCACTTCCCTAGAGACTGAGTGCCTCGCCCCACTCCAACCCAGTGCTGGGCATGCCCTGCCTCCCCTTTATCCCTCACAAGGAAGGGAGAAAGCACCCCCATAGGCTGCTGGGCTGAGGGATGGGTAAAGTAAGAAATGTCCTCAGTGAATATAGAGAAGGGGAGGGGAGTGGCCCAAGTGCTCCACCTCCCTCCAGCTCTGCCATCTATGAGCTGCCCACCTTATTCCCTGTGCGCTCCCATTGGCTGCTGGGCAGAGGGGTGGCATGTGAAAAAATGTCATCAGGCACCAGGGAGAGGGGGAGGGGAGCAGCTCTACCCCAGTCCCTCTGCCTTTCTAGTAATGGACTTTGGGGTGGGGTGGGAGGTACATGCCCACAGAGAGCCCTCTGCCTGCCATCTTTGGCACTTGTGCCATAGGTTCGCCATCACTGTTATAGGATCTCCTATCCTAGAAACCCCAGCCCTTCCCAGCTTCCCCCTCCAGCCTTTTGTTCCAATCACAGGTCCTCATCTTAGACACCCTTAAAAGATAAGTGAATTACAGGGTTGTAGATCACAAAACAAGGGATGGATTAATGGATTGTGAATTACCACTGGGTGGAGACTCTTTGTCCCCAGAGAACTGCTCTGCCCCTCAAGGCCTTTGAAATGTGCCAGGCCAAGGGTTTCAGTTTTAGAGAAGGGGGGTGTTCTAAAAGGAAGGGAAAGTACTAACTTCTATCTAGGTCCTTAACACTTCTTAGGAGAAAGACAGATCATATCCCACTCAACAGGTGGGAGAATTAAGGCTAAGAAGATTGGAAAGGTGGAGGTGGTGGTAAGTTATGAAGAGCTTTGTAGGGCAAACAAAGGATTTACAAAGAAATCCAAATCCTCTGACCCTCTAAAGTTCCTAAGGTCCTTTTCTAGCCAAGACACGTCAGGGGAAAGAGAAGACAGACAAGGAGAGGGGCAGCGAGGTGGCTTAGTGGATAGAGAACCTGGCTTGGAGATGAGAGGTCCTTCAAAGTTGGCCTCAGATACTTCCTAGCTCTGTGACCCTGGGTAAATTACTTAATCTCAATTGCCTAGCTCAGTGATGGCAAACCTATAGCGCTGGGAGGGGTGGGGGGGCGGAGGGGGCCAAGGAGGACACGAAGAGCACTTTCTGTGGACACATGGCTGCTCCCCCCTTCCCCCAGTTAATTACTAGAAAGGTAGCCCTCCCCCTCTTCCCTCCCCCATGACATTTTTTCACATCCCCGCCCCTCTGCCTAGCAGCCCAGTGGGAGCGCACAGTGGGTAAGGTGGGCGGCTCACCGGAGGCAGAGCTGGAGAGAAGGGGAGCAGAGCACTTGGGCCACTCCCTTTCCCCTCTTCACCTGCAGTGAGGACTTTCCTTACTTCAAGCCCCTCCCCCCAGCCGTCCAATGGGAGTGCTTCCTCCCTCCCTGCGAGGGGTAAGGGGTCGGGCAGGGTGTGCCTGGCACTCAGTGGGGGGAGGGGGAGGAGCAAGGCAGGGGGTGAGGGAGGGGCTCAGCGCCTAAATAATTTAAACCTAAATAATTTAACATAAATTAAATTCAGCCTTGTTGTTCCTGGTCTAGTTCTTACTGCTCTTCCGCCTTGGATACTTAGTATCAGTTCTATGATAGATGGTAAGAATTTAAAAAAATATATCTTCAGAAGAAACAAAAGGTCCAGGCTTTGTAATTTTCCTTAAGTACTTCCTTCTCAGAAGCTTAGCCCAAACTGCTTCCTTCTGGGTCCTACTTACTTGGATATCAATTGCAATTAGCCCTCTAGTTTTATAAAGGTCCTACTGTCCAAGTCCCTTGAACAATTTGAAGTTTTCCTGTCCTACCTAGGAAGGCATCTTGGCCTCATTCACAGAGTCCCTAATCCATAAGTATTCTTTCCTAATAAATGTGTCAGAGCTAAATGGGAAGCAGATACTTTGGTGTTTTATACCCCCTTCCCTCCCATCCTCTCCACCAGGCTGAATTTAATTTATGTTAAATTATTTAGGTTTGTATTTATTCCTTGAGACAATAGGGAGTCACAGTGGAGATAGCAGGAGTCTAGAAGCTGGATTTGAATTCTTGCCTTTCTTATTTGCTTTGTCATCGTGCAGGGTGATGTCTTGACTTGGCTTGAATTAGATTTAAGTGAGGCAGAGTTGCACAGAGTTATCAGCCTTACTCTCTCTTCCAGAGTCACCCAAGTCTAGTGGCAAGAGGAAAGTCAGGATGACTGAGTTTGGCTTGGGATGCAGTAGATGACCTTGGTATCTTTGATGTCTGACCAAGCTCTAAGCCCATCATAGTGCCTGCTTCAGCAGCCTTCATGGCCATTGGAACAAACTGTTTATTTGACCATTCTCCTGGGCATGCTTTCAGTAGACACCTCCTAATTAACTGTCACCTAGCTAGATTTTAGGCCTGTTGATTATCCTCAACCTGGTTTAGTTTGTCTGCTTAAGTAGTTTTACCAGGATATGGCTACAGTTTTTTGGAGCCACAGGTGAGAGTTGGGAAAAAAGTGGACACCAAAGGTGGATGAGTAATCCTGATAAGGGCCCTCACATGAGAGGTGCTAATCTGCCTTGGGCTGCTAGGTGGTTTCATAGTGTAGAGAACATTGGCCCTCACACCAAAGGTGCTAATCCTTCCTGACACCCCAAATGCTCCTTATATCTTTATATGTTAAAATAAGGATGATGGATTAGATTAAATAATCATAGATTTAGAGTGGAAGGGATCTTAGGGCCATCTGGTCCTTATTTCATAGATAAGGAACTGAGATCTGGAGATCTTTAGTTACTTCTCCAAAGTCACATGTGTTTTTTTTTTAAATCCTTACCTCTTGTCTTAGTATCAATTCTAAAACAGAAGTGTGACAGGGAGATAGAAAATAGGGGTTAAGTGACTTGTCTAGAGTCACCTTGCCAGGAAATACCTGAGGCCAGATTTGAACCCAGATCCTCCTAACTCCATGCCTGGTGCTTTCTACCATGCTATCAAGCTGCCCCACAACAGGCAGTATTTGAAACCAATTCTTCCTGGCCCCTATTTCAGCTCCAGTTCTGCCATGCCATACCTTCTTGGTTTAAGACTCTAGTTTGTGAACTCTTTGGTTTAGAGTTGGAAGGGTCTTTGTCCTAACCTTTTGTTTTATAGGTGAGGAAACCGTGGTCCAGGCAGGTTAAACGAGTTGACTAGAGTTCATATGGTTCGTAGAAAGAAACATGGTAAAGTGCCTATTTTGTGCCAGCCATTGTGGTATATCATTTGAGACTCACAACAACTTATATCCCCAATTTATACTTGTGGAAACTGAGATAGACAGAGGTTAAATGACTTGTCCAAGGTCACACAGCTAGCAAGGGTATACAATTATATTTGAACTCAGTCTTTTTGGCTTTAGTCCCAACATTCTATCCACTGCCTCCACTCCCACCTTCCTCTTGGGAATATTTATTTTTAAAAATACTGCATTATTTCTATTTCTGAAGCTCTGGATTGAGGCTCAAACTCAAAGAAATGCCTTACCCTGGAGCATCTTTCAGGCAGATGGGAGATTGAGATTATGAAGTTCCATCTAGTTAACCAGCTCAGGCCACATTCTTCAGAAATGAGTCCTTGGACAATTCATTAAGCATCATTAGATTAGATCTAGATGACTCAGTGGATAGAGAGGCCTGGACTCAGGAGGATCTGGTTCAAATCTGTCTTCTGACTAGTTCTATCTCTGTGACCCTGGGCAAGACACTTAATCCCCATTGCCTAGCCCTTTTCACTCTTCTGTCTTGGAACCAATAATTAGTAATGATTCTAAGACAGAAGGTAAGGATTTAAAAAAAAAAATCATTAGAGAAGGATACTTATGACTGGGTTGAACTAGATTTTGCCCCGTAGTAGTTGGGGACGTGATACCCATACTCAACTAATCTGTCATCACCAGGGGATGGAGAGAAGTTGAAACCTTTGATGGCTCACCTTCTCATTGGCTATTCATCAGTTAGAGATGTCTTGGGATGTCCCAAGGACATTACTGAATAATGAGCTCCCCAAATTATCTATATGTCTATGAGAGAAAACTTTGGGGTATTTGAATATTGAGAGGATCATAGACCATTAATTTATTGGCTAATGTTAGCTTCATCAATAAATTGATATTCTTACCCAGAAGCAGGTCTTTTGGAATTTTTAATTGTCACATTCTGGTGGTAGAGGAGTCAGCATTCTAAACCAGAGTTTCAGACTCTAAATCTACTACTCTTTTTCATTGTACCATGATACTCTTTATGACTATATAAATGTTATTATATCCCCATTTTAAAGAGAGAAAACTGAGGCTCTGAGATATAAAATGACTCTTTCATGGTTCTATTGCTAGAACGCAAAATATTCTGACACTCCAAGACTAGTATTCTTTACACTCTTCCATGTCTGCTTCCAGGCAGCAATAAATAGCCAAAGATCAAAGTATCATGGATCTAGAATCAAAAGGGACTTCTAACAACCTGTAGCTGAACCCTATAATCCACTTCAGAGAGAAAAGGGAAGATGAAAGAATATCAGGGATTTGTTCAACGAAGCTACTCTGGGAGTATGTCCTGGAGACAATTTAATTCCAATAATATCCTTGCACAGTATTCTCATCTTCATTTCTATTCAATAATGGAAAATATTCAGAATTGGACCTTAAGATGCCTTCTAATCATCAAAGAAAGTTTCAGCGAAGGTCAGCACATGACAGTTACAAGGCAGGGAAGGGAGTCACTTGAGTTTATTGAGTGGGGTAGGGGGTAAGGGGGTCGACATGGTCAAACTTGGGCTTCAGAAAGATAATTTTGCAAGCTGAACAGAGGGCTAATTGGAGTGGGGAGAGGCTTGAGGCAGGCGGACCCACCAGCAGATTTGATAAGCCTTGGTAACAGCCTGGATATTGGGGGCGAGTGATAGGATATCTTAGAATATGAGCCCAAAGGACCGAGAGGATGGAGAGAAAAGGAAGGAAGGAAGAAAAAAGAAAGGAGGGAGGCAGGGAGGAAAGAAGAGAACAAATTATAAACTGGGGAGATTTGTAACGGAGAGCAGAGACGAGTACAGGACTCAGGAAATACAAGGAAGGGGAAGGACCCGGGACCGCGTGGTGCCTGGGGAAGTCACTTCTCACCGGAAGGGGCGGAGTTACCTAACCGGGGGCGGGGCCTGCGCTTGCTTCCTGCCTGTCTGTAGAGGCCGGGGGCGGGAAAGGGACAAACTTCGTTTTCTGGCCTGGCCCTTTTAGGAACGGGACAGGCATGGCCTCCCCCACGGCCAGTGGCCTGGAACCTTGTTGGCCGCCGCTCTAATGGGGTCCCCTCCGTAATAGGCACGCCGGGGCAACCCCCAGGCAGGATCAGACCTAGCCTCCGTCCCCTGCCTTGCTTTCCCGGCGGCAGCTGCAGCGGCCCCAGACGCCGTCATGTTCGCTAAGGCTTTTCGGGTTAAGTCTAACTCTGCCATCAAGGGCTCGGACAGGTGAGGGCCGCGGGGCTCCACCTGGGAGGAATCTTGGGAGGCTTCGGACCCTGGAGGGGCTTGGGCATTCGGGGGTTTCGGGCCCCAGGGGATTTTAGGGGTTCTCGGACTCAGGAGAGGCTCAGGGATCTTGGACCCAGGAGGGGCTCTGGGATCTCCGGGGGAATCTCGGAGATCTCAGATGCAAAAGGGTCTCAGGGATCTCTCGGGGCTTAGGACCCGGTAGGGACTCGAGATCTCCGGGGGATTCGGATCTGGAGGACTCCGGTGAATTTTGGGGAGTCTCTGACCGGAAAGAGCTTGGGGATTTGGGGAGGCCTCAGACCTGGGAGGGCCATGGAGGATCTCGGGGAGGGGTGGCCCTCGGACCCAGGAGTGGCTCGAAGTATTTAGGGGACTGCGAACACAAGAGGGGCTTTAGATTCCGGACCCTGGAAGGAGGCTAGCACTCTTGGCCCCCAGTACATCCTTTCTAACCACCGAGTTTCTTGAGAGGGGATGAGACCAGTAGTGGGGTTGGTTGGGCTTTAGATGGAACTTTGCTGGGAAGAGCTGCCACACCCTATGATACACTTGCTAGGTACATTGGAGGTTCAGGTGGAAGGCAGACACAGACGGTACCCAGGATAGTGCAGAACTGTCACATTTCATGAGAGGAGGGAGGGACCTTAGAGATGTTCCAGGCCAATTACCTCATTTTATAGGGGAAATTAGAGGAAGCTCAAAGAGGGAAAATATTTGTCCAGAGATTGAAGAGACATCCACAGGTGTCTCTGCATTCATTAATACTCCCTTGAAGAAGCTCGTGTGATGTATACCCCGAAGATGAGTAATTTACAGAGAGTGGTAATGGAAAAGTACATGGTGGGTTTGAGCAGGTTGTAGCATATAATCAAGAAGAAACTCTAAAGAAAAACAGGAGTATAGAATATCATCAGGGAATTGTGGGACTGAGAATAAGGGGGGGGGTAACACGGCAAGAGTAAGGAATGGCAGGTGGCCAGCCCTGTTAGTTGGGCCCTTTGTGGTAATTTTTGGGAAGACATGGAAAAGAGAACTTCAGGAAAAGCTGGTAGATATGGGATGCAGTTTTCCAGTTTTGGATGGAGCTTTCAAACAGATAACATTACAGGCTAATTTGAGAGTAACCAATGAGTTAGTGTATTACATATCTAGATTAGCAAGCAATAAAGCAATTAAGGCAGCTAGGTGGTACAGTAGATAGGGCATTGCACCTGTTGCTAGAAAGAATTGAGTATATCTAGCTTCAAACCTTTATTAGTTTTATGATCCTGGATAAGTCACTTAGCCACCATCTTCTTTACTTTCCTCTTTGTAAAATGTGGACAAAGTAACACAAACCTATTATAGGATTGTCCTGAAAGTCAAATGAGATAATATTTAAGACTTAGAACGATGTCTGACTTATAGTAGTTGCTTTTAATAAATGTTTGTTCTGTTCACCTGTCCTTTCAACAAGCATTTATTATACACCTTTTTGCCTGGTACTGGGATAATAAGTGCTTGGGTTACAGAGACAGAATAAAACAGCTTCTAGTCTCTGGAGCCTGTAGTCTGTATGGTCAATCAACATACACTTTTTAAAGTGCCTGTTATAGGTGCAGCTAAGTAGCACAATGGATGGAGTCAGGAGGACCTCAGATACTTCCTAGCTGTGTGACCCTGGGCAAGTCACTTAACCCCAGTTGCCTAGCCCTTGCTGCTCTTCTGCCTTGGAACTGATACTTAGAATCAATTCTAAGAGAGAAGTAAGGGTTTTAAAAATATATAAATATAAACAAATAAATAAAAATAAAGTGTCTATTGTGTTCCAAGCATAGCACTTGGTACCTGGATACAGAAACAAAATTGACCTGAAGTCCTTGACTTCAAGGGACTTACAGTGTATCAAGATAGAGATGACATTTAGCACACACATATATATTTTTAGTGGGACTATACAAAGTAGATACAATTTTAAGGGAAAGATACTAGTAGATAGGTAGAGAAAATAGTGCTTAGGCTTATCCTTGAGGAAAATCAGGGATTCTTATGGGGGGGAAGGGGTAAAGAATTTCAACCCAGGTAGTACAAATATAGGAATAGGGGAGATGGAGTGTCATATATGAGGAACAATTAGAAGGCCAGTTTATCTGGACTAAAGTATATGTAGAAGGGAATAAAGTGTACTAAGGCTGGAATGGTATGGTGCTGCAAGGTAAATTCAAAATATCTACAGAACTTCTACTTCAATATTCCCAATACACAAGTTTGACTGGCATTCATCTGCTCAAGAAGCTGGGTTCAAATGTGGCCTCAGCTACTTCCTAGCGGAGTGACCTTGGGCAAGTCACTTACCCCAGTTACCTACTTCGTACACATCTTCTCCCTTGGAATTGATACTTAGTATCAATTCGAAGGCAGAAGGTAAGGGTTTTTTTGTTTTTTGTTTTTTTTTTAAGCTTTGATAATTTCCCATTGCCCTTAGATTAAAATAAAAACTGTGCTTTTGTATGCTCCATTCTTCAAATTTTTTTTCCTTACCTCTGCCTCTTGTAATCTTTAGATCTTTTTCGTTTTTAACCCTTACCTTCACTCTTAGAATCATCACTAAATCTTGGTTTCATGGCAGAAGAGTGGGAATGGCCAGGTGGTTGGGGTTAAGTGACTTGCCAGGACCTCTCATCTCCAAGCCTGATTTTCTATCCACTGAGCCACCTGCCTGCCCTTAAAAACTCAACTTAAATGCCATCTTTTTCAAGAGGTCTTTTCTGATTTCCTCAGTCATTGGACTCTTCACCCCAAAGCAATGTGTATACATATATCTTCTGTTTCCAGTCTATGAACTTGGTGTATCCTCCCAGTAGACTTTATGTTCCTAAAGAGCAGGGACCATCTCATGTTTGTACTTGTAATTCTCTGGGCCCAGTATAACCTGAGGAAAGTAATAGGTGCTTAATAAGTGCTTGTTTCTTGATCTTAGTATAATTTGGAGGGGAGGGAGTACAGCTGAGGGGAGTCAGTCACAGAAGCCCTTATGTAAGAGGTGTTACTTGCGTTGGGCTTGGAAAAAAGATAGAAGTCATTTTGAGAAGGTGATGTCTGTGAAAGTTTCAGAGATGGGAGATGGAGTTTTGCATGTCAAATCAAAAAGAGACAAGAATGCCAGTTTGGCTGAACTGTAGAGTGCCTGAAGAGAGAGTGATGTGTAGAGCCTAGAAAGGAATGCTGAAATGGGTAGCCAGGTAATAGTGGGTAGAGTGCCAGACCTGGAATTGGGAAGACCTGGCTTCAAATCTGGTCTTCAGAGACTTCCTAGCCATTTGACTTTAGACAAGTCACTTAACCCCAATTGCCTAGGCTCTACCCCTTTTCTGCCTTGAAACAGTTACTTGGTATCAAATCTAAGATTAAAGATAAGGGCTGTCATCTTGTTTTTAAAGAACAGAAGTAATGCTAGAGCCAGATGGAGAAGGGCTTTACATTCCAGAGAAGTTTGTAGTCATTCCTAAAGACAATATGGAGCCACTGGAGCTTCTTGATCAGGAGATAGATATGGCTGACTTGTTCTTTTGGAATATCATTTTGGCAGCTCTATGGATGATGTTTTGGAGAGGATGACAGAGAAAGCAGGAAGATTAACTAGGAGACCATGCGAGGTCCAGGTGGGAGGTGATGAGGCCCTGAGTAGGGGTGGCAGCTGGCCAGATGAGTGGAGGAGATAGACAGAGGAGAGAGGGGTTTCAGAGGCAGAATTAATAAGATGTGGCAACTAATTGGATATAATGATTCTATAAGAATGAGGAGAAGATGACACTAAGGTTTCCAACTTGAATTATGAGAAGGATGGTGAAGTTCTTAACAGAAATAAGGAGGTTCAGAAGGGGATAGGCTGCCTTTGGAGTTGAAAGGAGGCATTTAAGTGGAGATTGAGGTTTGTGTGGGAATAAGTGGTTCCAAAAGGATCAAACATATCGTTTTATTAAGCAGTGCATGGCAGATGTCCAACAAATGTGGACCAGGCCCCTTTCTCAGCTTAGGCCTGAACTCCTAATACTGGGAGAGATAGACTTTTGTACCTTAAGAACAAATGAAGGTGTGAGGCAACCAGGTGACTCAGTGAATAGAGAGCCAAGCTTAGAGATGCGTAAGATTTAAAATTAGGTTTGACTAAATATGAGAGTTATAAAAGTAAGATTGTGGTCACCATTTATAAAATATTAACCCTTACGTCAGAAAAACTGTTAGCTTTATTTACAACAAGGTAGAGATATTAAAGTGGGAAATATAAGAAAGAGGTAGAGAATTGTCTGGCCTACCAGCCTAAGTGCTGATCTGAAGAAGTCCAGTTTAGTACCCAGCAAGGGCTCCTTCAGGTCCTGATCTCCATGTGGCAGTCCTGGTGGCAGTGTCTTCAGCCAGAAATCCACCAACACATGCCTCTTCAGCCCGAGTCTCTCACCCAGCAAGCCTCTCCGGCACAGAATGCTCCAGCCCAGGACAAGTCCAGGAAAAAGTGAATTCCTCCAAGAATCCCTTCAGCCCAGTTCACCAACGCAGAATGAATGAATTAGTCCTTTGGCTTGACCTTTTATACCCCTTTTTCCACATCACTTCAGGGGAGGGAGGGCAGTGGCCTTTGGAGATGTGAGCTTTCTCTAGTAGAAGTGCTAAGTAGGGGCACTTCAAGTTCTTGATTTGATTCATTTAAAATAGACAAAGGGAGAGTTAATTCTATCTTCACAGATAAAGTCCAGGGTTCAAATCTAGCCTAAGATACAGTTTACCTGTGTGACTCTGGACTAGTCACTTAACCCCAATTACTTAATTCTTACCAATCTTCTACCTTGGAACCGGTACATAGTATTGATTCTAAGACAGAAGGTAAGGGCTAAAAAAAGTCAAATAAGGACAGTGAATTAAAAGTAAACAATGTAACATTAGATAATTTCTAATTGGAGGAAAAATTAGGACTTTTTAAGTTGGGAGGTAGACAGTGAATAGATATAGTTCCTTTAATTCAGAAAAGGAGGTATCCCACTTCCCCCCTCCCCAGTGTCTATAAGGAACATGATAACAATAACTGATTGATCAGTATGGGGCCAGTTTCCAGATTAGATATATAGATTGTCTGACATGTACAATTATGAGAAAACTCCTTTCATTATTTTAGGATTTCACTTCATTTCTGGTCAATATAACCCAGATCCTTCTTTAGTTAAGGGTCTCTAAGTAGCAGGTTTAGGTGATAAATTTCCCATCCATGAAGGATTAGGTTCAAACAACGAAATAAGGTTTTCTCTCGTTTCTCACAAATGAGTAAAGTTTTCTTATAGGACAGAAATTGTACCAGACCAATAATTGAATAGGAAGGGAACTAAACTAGCTTCCAGAATTAAGTCACAAGATGGATGGAGTCAGTGTGGTTCACTCGATTCCCACTACCCCTTGCTGTCTTCATCCCCTCAATTTTCCTCAACATTGACTGCCAGGGCAATATTATAGAAAATTATTTTTGGGGTCAGTTCCATCTTGTCCCCTGCTATAACATGTCACTGCCTTCTTCAGGTAACCTGATTACTTTTTCATGCCAAATATAGAAGACAAATGAGTACATGAGGAAAGTGTCCTGGGCTGAGGAATCTTTTCATTTCATGTCAGGAAGCCAGGTGGCACAGTGGATAGAGTACTAGAACTGGAGACAAAAAGACCAGAGTTCAAATCCACCCTCAGACGCTTAGTAGCTATGTGAACCTGGACAAGTCACTTCATCTCAGTCTGCCTTGGTTTGCTCATCACAAGGAGATGTTATGAACACCTACCTTTCCAGGGTTGTTGTGAGGCTTAAATGAGATAATATTTGTAAAGTCCTTTGTAAATCTTAAAGCATCATATAAATGCATGCTATTATCAGCTGTCTTTGTACCTTGTAACTTTTTATAACTCACCAGGCCCATTTTCCTTTCAATAAAATAAGAGGATGAACCATTCCTGCCCTTTTTAGTTCCCTAGGAAGCAGTATGAGAACAGGTTGGGGATAGGAAAAAATTAGGAATCCTCGTGACATTGGAAACTTAAGTGTTATGCGCTGAGATAGTTTGGTAAATGGAATTAGATTGATATCATGAGCTAGGAAACCAGGGTTTGAGTTCTGAAGTTACCATTAATAGCCATGTGACCTCAGACAAATGATTTAATCTCTCTGACTCTCAGTTCCTTGTCTGTAAAATGTGGGTAATAATACCTGTGCTACCTCCTCCCCAGGGTTGTGAGGAAAGCGTTTGGTTAACGTTAAAGTGCTACAACAGTGGATTGAGAGCCAGGGCTTGAGATGGGAAGTCCTGGGTTGAAATGTGGCCTCAAACACTTTTAGCTGTATGACCCTGGGCAAGTCATTTAACTGTCATTGCCTAGCCCTTTCCTTGGAACCAATACACAGTATTGATTCTAAGATAGAAGGTAAAGGTTTTTGTTGTTTTTTTGTTTTTAAGGGTTACTACAGAAACAGTGTTCCTTTGAGATTTGATTTCATACATTTGTCAGAGGGAAACTGCCTTGCATTTACCCCTCTAATAATGGTGTACTTTTTGTAGGCGAAAGCTTCGGGCTGATGTGGCAGCTGCTTTTCCTGCCTTTAGTCCAGAGCAGCTCTCTGAACTAGTGCCTGGGAAAGAAGAGCTCAACACTGTGAAGCTCTATGCTCACAAGGGAGATGCTGTCACTGTATATGTGAGTGGTGGAAACCCCATTCTTTTTGAGTTGAAGGGAAATCTGTATCCCACAGGTATGCAAATGGAAACAAAAGTTCTGCTAACACTTTCTTTCACTCTCCCTCAT
The DNA here is from genome assembly GCF_016433145.1 of Gracilinanus agilis. Taxonomy (NCBI): domain Eukaryota; kingdom Metazoa; phylum Chordata; class Mammalia; order Didelphimorphia; family Didelphidae; genus Gracilinanus; species Gracilinanus agilis. The sequence goes on along the minus strand of NC_058133.1, from coordinate 110,875,715 downwards.
TCTACTTCTCCCAAAAACAAATGTACAGTTAAAAAAAAAAGTAGTTAGTTACCCATCATTAATCTTTTCCAAACTTCTGTCTCCCTTATACTGGAATGAAGATTCTCATGACCAGGACATCAGGACCACAGAAGGAAAGAAAAGGAATTAGTATGGAAGGAGACCAAAGAAAATCAGTTAGAAGGGAAGTTCTAAAGTGAAGGAGAAAAGGCTATTAATAGGTTTATTGGGCAAAAAGCAGGGCCCCTGAAAATGGTAGGATTTCTTGAAGAATCCTATAATATTCCTTTAAGTGGGGTCAGGCAGATAGGTAGCTCAGTGGATGGAGAGCCAGGCCTAGAGAGGCTAGGTTCTGGGTTCAAATCTGGCTTCAGATACTTCTTAGATGTGTGACTCTGGGCAAGTCAGTTAGCCTCAATTGTCTAGCTCTTAGGACTCTTCTGCCTTGGATCTAATACTAAGTGTTGATTCCAAGATGGAAGGTAAGAGTTAAAAAAGAGAGAGAGAGAGAGAGAGAGAGAGAGAGAGAGAGAGAGAGAGAGAGAGAGAGAGAGAGAGAGAGAGAGAGAGA